>NC_045788.1:15453845-15778345 GCF_009873245.2 Balaenoptera musculus | reverse complement strand
TTCCCTCCTCCCCTCTTTTCCCACCCAATTATTACTCCTCTTCCACCTCGTGAGCATCAGCCCTTAGGCAGAGCCCAGGCATCTGCTGGTGTGTTAATCACAGAAGGTGAGAACCCGGAGATCCCCGAGAAACATGGACAGAGGTATGCTCATTAGCACCCTTCCCCATAATTGCTGGTGACTATTGGAATTATCTGATAAAAGTGATGACAATAGTCCCCCTTCGTTGGCACAGAGATGATTTAGGAAGCACATCTCGATAGAGGGAAAAGCCATAATTTCCAATGTTGGCTATGGTGTCCCTCATTACCTAATGGTTATATGACAGAAGATAAAAAATGAGCTTGACAGGCAGGAATAACGGGCCCCAAATGAGAAAATGTAATTTAGAAAGAATGTAGGCAGTGACCTACAGTTAGGTTCCAAAAAGTGCCTTGCAGAGGCCCAGGAGGCAGCGTGTGGTGAAGCCAGGGCAGAGGGCTGGACCTGGGAGTGCCAGGTCCCAGCAGAGCCTCTGGCCAGCTGGCCGTGCTTGGACAAGTTACTAGCTTCGGGGAATGCAGTGTTCTCATCTGGAAAATAAGAAAAATGGGATGCTCTTTCCTGTACGTCCCAGATTTGAAGCAATTCTTTGCCAGCAATAGGAGGATGACTCAATGAATTATGGTGCGTCCTCATGATAGAGTATCATGCAGCAGTTACAATCCCTTTGTTTCCCAAGAATATTTAAGGTGAGAAAGTGCTTGTGACATGATGTTAAGTTAAAATTAAAAAGTAGGATGAAAAAAATCAAGTATGGATTATGATTCTAATTGTACAAAATGGAATAGATGCCTCAGAGAAATAAAAGACTAGAAGAAACCACAAAAAGTATTAACAGTGTTTACCATGGGTTGTTTAGTTTGTATTATTCAGAGCACTTAGAATTGCATTTGTTATTACAAATTGTAAATGCTTGATTAAAAATTCCAACGATACACAAGTATATACAGTAAACTTTAAAGTTTCTCCTTTTTCCTCCCACTGCCACTCCCCAGATGTAAGCTATATTAACATTGTGAAGTAAATTGGACTTTACCAAGTTTGAAGCTGAATTTGCTAGAAGCGTCCTTTGGTACAAGCAGTCTATTTACAATGACAAAGCTAGAAACATAGATGGTTTCTATTTTAAAATAAAACCTTAAAACCGTTGTAAACCCTAGGAAGAGAACTTCAATGAGATATTAGAATAAAAGTAAGAATTAGGATAAGAACAAATAATAATAATTAAATCTAGGTACTAGCACTTTTGTAAATGATTTTAATAGAAATCTAATAATCAGTTTTATAATGACTGTGATATTTGGAGTGTTATTATTTCTTAAAGTATTTGAAGTATTTAAGAAAGTCTAATCTAATGAATTTGTAATTTTAGAATATGATTTAGAATATGATAAATGTTTAGAAAATTAAATAATTTTCCATCAGTGGGAAAAAATGACTGGGAAAATTTAATTTGTAAGTCAATGAGTTTTGATTTATAATTGTGTAATTGCTGTGTGAATATGTAGAGAAATACGGAACATTTAAGATTAGTGGAATGTTAATCATTTGATAAATTTGGAAGATTGATGAATGAACCAGTAAACAAAGTGCAGGAGTAGTAATTCTTCTCCATCCTCAAAAGCCCTCAACCATTAAAGAATTGTTTATGTACATGCTTAGAGTTCAGGCCATGCTTTGTTGAGGACACCAAAGTATGAGCCTCAGCATGAGGGTGTGGGAAGGGAGAGGAAAAGGAAGTCAGCCTCCATCCCCACCTGCAGACCCTCCACCTCTGCCAGAGGTTGCACCTGAATAGGAGACTCAGTCCCAACTGGCCACTGATTTTCACCTGTGACCAGTGGTGTGACATCCTTCTGTGGTGAGGGTCCCAACAGCAGCAGAGGTCTCCAGGGACATCAGAGGCATCAGCTGTGATGCCTGATTCCTGGCTTCTGGGATAGGTCTGAGTTCTTCTCCACCGTGAGGCAGGATGAAACAAACACAAGTTAACAACTTGGACACTTCTCAGTTTATCCTGGCAGGGTAGACCCCAGGAAGAGAGAAAACATGAGTTGAGATTGGGGGCACGAGATGTTTAATTGGAATACTGCAAAGAGAGATATGACCTCAATTGTACCCCAAGCAGATGAAGTGGAACATATTGGTTACTTTTTTTTTTTAATAGATCTTTATTGGAGTATAACTGCTTCACAATACTGTGTTAGTTTCTGTTGTATGCCAGAGTGAATCAGCCATATGCATATATATATCCCCATATCCCCTCCTGGTTACTTTTAAATCTGTGGTTTAGTTGGAGTGCTATTGTTTTGCCCCCAAAGCATCTATTCACTCTTTTTTCCAGGTAGCTGTACATCACTTCTCTTCTGGGGGACCGCCTCTCCTCCATGGTCAGTGTACCTGTTCCTAGTGCCGTGGATTCGTACCCCATCTCCACCTGTGAGACTGTGATCAGGACTAGCCAGTCAGAGCATCACTTGTAAACTCTGGAGCCTGGAGCTCCGAAGGCCATCACATGGGGTGCTAGAATGAACCAAACACCAAGGAAGGCTGAGACTGTCAGCCGGACAGGGAGAAACCAGCCCCTGGACCATGACAGTCCTGGAGCATCTCCTGGACTTTTCAGTTAGTTGAGCCAATAATTTCTCTTTGGGGCTTAAATCTATTTGATTTGGATTTTCAGTCATTTGTTACCAAAAGGGTAACAAACTTGTATCCTAACTGATACAAGTGTATCTGAGTGCCTGGAAGGATCTGGAAACTTCACCAAGGAGAGCAGCTGAGGAACTGGTGATGTAATCCGGAGAAGAGAAGATTCTAATACTATACAATAAGTCTTCAAATACCATGTTGATGGATGTTACTGTGTCCATTCAGCAGGTAGATGAGTTTTCTAATAAAGTTGTGCAACAAAGGGACCAACTCCTTCAGATGGAGGTGACCTCCTTATCAGAGGAACAATCCAGTCAAGGATGGATGGCTTCCTGACAAGGATGTTGGCACTGAGATCCCTTCACTGGGTGGGAAACATGAATCACAAATGACTCTTCTGACCCTAGCTGTCAACAGAAAGTAGGAGAAGATACAATCACTAGGGAAAATGAATGAAGGTACTGCAAAACTCTGCAAGGTCCTGGCTTGATCATTGAGAAGCTTTGGCGTTAACTCTCTGAATCAGCTTTGGTCTATAACCTGATGCTGCATAATAAGAGAGTTAACATGGAAGTCAGAGGCCTCACTGGAAAGCATAGAGGGCTAAACACTTCCCTTTTGTAGAACACCAATTCTTTAAATGGGAATTCTGTAGTTGGTTTGGAATGCTTATCTGCAAAGTCACTTCTGTTGACTTGGCCAAGATGAGAGTAAAATATGGAAGAGACCAGCCAGAAGTCTGGTGGGAACAAAGGATTCTACATACACCTGCATATATGTGTGACTATGGAAGTGGCCAAAGTCAGCTCCCTGCCCCACTGGCACCTAGTGTTAGGGGTCTAGAGATCGAGATGGGCATAGAACAGTTAATGTTTTCCTTAGTGTGGCAGGTTGGCAATTTTCACCACATGATCTACATCTCTGACTTCTTCTTCTCCCCCAATTTCATTGCACTTGAATCACTTGGACTTTTTTTTGATTCCTCAAATACATCTGGCTCATTCCCATCTTAGAGCCTTGGTCCTTGCTCTTCCATTTACCCAGAAAGCCCTACTTCTAAGTCTTTGTATAGCTGGCTTCTTGGGGTTGTTCAGGTATTAGCTCAAATGGCACGTCCTTGGTGAGTTCTTTCCTGACCACCAACCCAAATTAGCAACTTTGTCCTCAACATGTGCCCAGAGAGCGCCCATTCTCTCCGTCACATTATCCATTTTATTGTCTCCCAAGAACTCATTACTATTGGAAATTGTCTTGCTCATTTATTTTCTGCCTGTTTTAGTCTTTCCTCTCCATGAAAGCATAAGCTCTGTGAGAGCAGCAACCCTGTCTGCTTTGTTCATTACCACATCCTCAGCTCTTAGAACAATTCCTGGCACATGGTACACATGTCATGAACGTTTGTTGAATGAATAAATGATTGATTGAACCTACTCTTTCCCACCTTGCTCTTGGAGAAATTTCCTCCTACGTAACATAATGTTTTCTGGAAAACAGAGCAAGTGAGTGACTGAGACTCAGCTATAAAGACTCTTGTGTTGAAAGGACTCATCCCTGGTATGGCAACTTGCCCTTTAATTGGTTTAGTGTCCTGAGGTGATCAAGGAGGAAGGGAACACAAGACTTTATCCAGAGCCCAGCTCTCTCTGTGAGCACATCTAACGTACTCCGCAAGAGCAAGCTGACCTTATTTGTTAAAGGAGCCACGGCTCAGCAACACCCAGCCTATGGGATGCTTACTGCCTTTTCAACCCATTAGCTCTCCTCTGGTCCTCTGTGAAGGGAAGCATAGACAGAGACCTCCCTCCTCCACTGTGAAAGCCCAGAGCCTCGAGCTCAGTTCAACTCTCAAGTGTGACTATCGTTTTTCCTTTTGGTGTATACAAATAATTGCTTGCTAGCGTGCCCAGTGCCTGAGATGATTGATAGAAGATGGTTTTTAAAGTATGCATGCACATCAACAAAGCCAGGCTTGGATCACCTTCCAAGCACTTTGCCCCATGGGAAACTTCTTTCAGCACCTCGGGAGGAAGAGACCTGTAATTATTTAAATGAAAGAAGATGGGAGGAGTACTCTTTGGAATGTCATCTCACAGGCTTTCCTGAGTTAAGAGTAATCTCCAGGCACTCTAAACACGCTGGCCAATGTGGATCTGGCTTTAGCTTCTCAGGGAAGTCTGGGTACAGAGGGTGGGGGAAGAGGCTTCCTACAAGGAATTTTTTTTTAAACAACATCTTAAATACAGGAATGGCATCTCTAGGGCAGGGACAGATATTCAGGAGGGAAGGATTGCTCAGTGATGGCGCGAGAGGGTAACCAGACCCAACACAGGGACCATGCCCATTAGAAAGGTAGCCATGGGAGGGGTGTATTTTTTGGCTAGAATACTGAACTATTGGGAAAGCTGTTATTTCTTCACTCACTTTTATAGCTACTGGAAGTATAAAAATATGGTCCATCCTGCATTCACTCACTCATTTATTCATCAGCCAACATTACTGAGTTGCTGTTATGTTTCAGACACCATTTTTGGTTCCAAGGAATCAGCTCTGAACAGTACAGACAGGGACCCTTTGCACATAGAGATGACATTGTAGAGGTGAAGACAGACATTTAAGAGATATTTGCACCAGGAATTAATACAGATATGACTTATATGTAGGTAAGTTGGCCAAATGAAAAGAGGGTCATGAGGCCAGTTTCTTCCCTTTCACACTCCACCTGTTAAAAAAACCCTGCAAGGAGTTGGGGGTGGGATGGGGGCCAATAATAGCCAGAGGCAGAAGGTGAGCAGCAGCCCTGGACCCCAGGGTCCCTATACTCCACCCAGAAAAGGGGAGATCGCCGGAGGCACAGAAACCAAAGGCGCAAAGCTCTCCCCATCTCACTTCCTGCTCCAGCCATGCCCTCAGGGGCAAGTGGCTCTGGGCAGGCCACTGCTGACCCGCCCCGCCCTCAAACCATTTTCGCCCTCTCTGCTGACAGCTGAAAAGCCACATGTGCTATTTCTCACACAGACTTCCTCACATGTTACATCAGTTCAGGTTCTCCAGGAAGCAGACACCAAGATGGAGTTAGGAGGACAAGGGATTTCCTGGAGGAGATGACTGAGAAGAAGGCGGGGAGGCAGGGAGAGCCTTCAGACCACAGTGCCGTTCTGACCCCATGAAAGACAGAAGGAAGGAAGGAGAATTAAGCAGCAAGAGCCTCAGAGCAGTACAACCCCCAGAAACTCTCAGCCAGCCCCATTGGGAGCTCCGGAACAAGGATTGCCCATGAGAGGAGCCCTGCACTGGACAGAGACCATCATGTACGTGGTCATTGCCTGTTGCTGCCCAGAAGAGTGGGGCCTCGGCTGTAACACAGCAACGGATCCTGGGGGCGGTGCAGCCGGAGCCTATTAGCTCCTCTGGACAGGTTCCCTCTTGAAGGGAGAGCTGCGTGGCTCACTCCAGTGGCTGCCCACAGGGTCAGCCATGCTGGTGGCCTCACTCACGGTTCCAGTCTCCACTGCCGTGATGGACACCAAGGGAGGCTTTCCATAAGCAGAGCCTTTGGCCTCTGGGGAAGACAGTAGGGTTGAGATGGGGCCGGTGGGCACAGAGGGCGCAGGCAGGCCCCTGGGGTTTGAGGAGACACCAGAAACTTTGCCAAGGCTCAAGAGGTGCCAGCTGTGATGGCTGAATGACAACTGGGGGGGCTCAGTGGTGGGAAGTCCAGCCACAGGGCGACAGGAAGTGGCTGACCGCCAGGAGTGGCCACGTGGACAGGCCAGTGATGACACGATCCTCACAGGCAGGCAGCCCAGCCCGCAAGTTTAGTTCCTCTTCCTTGGTTCCCTATGTTCTCCTTGCGGCAAATCTAGACACCCGCCTCTATAAACACCCATCTACACCCAATGGTGTCAATCCTTATGATCTTCAGGAGCTTAGTAACTGATATCAAAGAAAACACCTGAAAATTGTTTTGATAAAAAATTCAAGAATTAAGCTGAATCTATCTTAAACTAATTTTAAGTCATATTTCTCAAAATAGAATAGAACATCTTAGCAGTATATTTAGTCTAATTTAATAGTTCTTTGAAAAACTCATCCTGAATATTGCATCCAATGTTAAGAGGCCCCTGGACACACCAAGGATTATATTGTATCGTGAAATGAGGAGTACACTGAACTAAAATCTCTGTAGCTAAGGTCCAAAGAGAAAATAAAATGAAATAAAACAATGCTAACCCAGCGAGAGGGGCCCCATACTTTTGAGCACCCCACGTGTTACAAACACAAAATCCAAACACCCACCCTCGTGATGAGCACCACTGAGAGCCTGGGAAAACCTATCCCCAGAGCTTTTGTCCTGAATCCTCAAAACAAAGTGACTGTCGGATTGCTGTGAAGGGGCAGCCTCAGAGAGGTGCAGTGTGCTTAGGTGGAGATGGGGTGCTCAGATCAAGAAAGACAAATTAACCTGCCTGATCCTTCCTCTCAGAAAGTATGAATGCAATAGATTCTTACATAACAGAATATAATTTCCCAGTCGTACTGAGCATCTACTTTCCTGTTCTCTTCCTGTTCCAGTGTGTGCTTCTAGATGTTCTCAATTAGTGCTGCATTCACAGCAGTTGTGTATATATGGTGGCTAAGGAACATTTTGCAGTTTTATTACATCATTCCCATTGCTATTAACTTTGGTTGTCAGCTGAATCTGTAACGTTTCAGTACATAAGCCTCCCTTTGCACTCTTGGCCTGGGCCCCTCAAATCTGAGGATCAGGCCTGGACTGTGGTACCCCTGTTACCCAGAAGAAGTCAACAAAAGGATCCATAAAATTGGGCCACAGTTCATGAAAATATTCCCATGATGGATCGTTAGCAATGGTGATAATCACAGCAGCAGTTCTATAAACACACCCAAAGGCACTGGGTCTTACACATTCTGCTCTCACAGTAAGCTCTTTGCCCTGCTCTGTGTGGTATCTCTGTGTACTGCTGTAAGGAGTATCCCTCACACCCCAGCTTGTAAAGGAAGGACCACTTCTTGTTCTACCTCAGCCATCGTCCTCCCAGTCAGGGAATCCGGGCTGTCTGAAGTCTGCTCCCTGGTGGGCTCTGGAGACATGCTTCCAGATAGCCTCCGCACTCATCCTCTGCCCCAGCACTGCTGCCCCTCTGCCTAATGTCCACGTGAAGGCATGTCTCCTTGGGTGGCTGGGCTGAGCCCCACCAGAGCCTTGCTGTGGGGCCCAGCCTAGAGACCTAACTCTGCCATTGGCCCCTCGCCCATGACCGGAAATCTCTCCTCCACCGCTGCTCCACGCATCTTCTCAGACAGCGCCAGGCTCCTTCTGCTGAGCCCCTTGTCTGGCTGGCTGGCTTCTCCCAGCCCCCAGACGTCCTCTGAGGACCTCTTGTGGCACCTGCCATATGGCTCTCCACCCTCACCCCACCTAATCCCCAGGCAACTCCATGGCACTCGCTCAGCCCTGAGAGAGCAGGTCTCTCCCTCCCCAGACCATGTGGTAGTACTGCATGGTTCCTTTAAAAATAGACACTTAGGGACTTCCCTGGTGGTCCAGAGGCTAAGACTTCGCGCTCCCAATGCAGGGAGCTCGGGTTCGATCCCCTGTCAGGGAACTAGATCCCACATGCCGCAACTAAAGACTTTGCATGCTGCAACTAAAGATCCCACATGCCACAACGAAGATTAAAGATCTCGCTTGCCACAACTAAGACCCGGCGCAGTCAAATAAATAAAATAAATAAATAAATATTTTTAAAAATGATAATAAAAAGATAAAAATAGACATTTAGTCTGTCCCCAGCATGACCCTTTCAAAGTAGTCATTTTTCTCAGTTTTAAAGATAAAGAAAGAAAAGGACATGCTACGATCCAATTCCACTGATTCTTTGTTACACATCAAATGATCCACCTGACAGCTTCTCAGCTGCCGAAGATTTCCATTTCCAACCTGTTTCTCAGAGCTAGGCACGCTCAGGAGGGGAGATCAGAGACAGCACCCACCAGACACCACACATCTCAGGAGAAGTTCTGGAGTCTAGTTCTGGAGTCTTCCCAATGGAACCCAAGGCCTCCTTCATGTGTCCAAACTGTCAGAGATGGAAGACCAGGAAAGCCATGCAGCGTGGTCCCCTAATTTTACAGGTGGGGAAACAGAGGGGCACCGAGGAGAAGCAACTGAGCCAGATCACTCTGGAGTCAGCTGCAGGGCAGGAGCTCTGACCCAGGGTGCTTCTCATCACAGAAAGTCTGTGGATTCTGTTCCCAAGAAACAAGCCCACACTTCTTCGGTAAATTAGGAAGGGACTTCCAGGGCCCTTTCACCACCCTGAAAGGAGAATTGTGGCCAGGAAGTGTGGGCAGAAGTCCTTGGGCAGTCGCCAACCGAGCTGCCCAGCTCCAAACTCATATGGGCCTGGAGCATAAGAAGAAAGTGTGAGAGCAGGAGAAGGGGAAGGGGCAGTGGAGACCCCCTCTGTTTCTGCATCCTCTGGTCTCTGCCCCCACCTCCCTTGCCGTTCCTGGATCCACACTCCTCCTTCCCACTGCAACGCATCCTGCCTGGCCTTCCCCACTGTCTCATCACCTGTGCCTCCTTCTGAGCAGAACAACAGCAAGGTGAGAAGATGCTCAGGAAAGTAAAGGAAGAGGGTGTTAAGTAGGTGAGATACACATCTGATACAGAGAGAGCATTTGATACAGCTCCCCAAGGAGAAAGAACTACAGCCCTCATGCTGACTGTGGAGCTTCTTAGGTCAGTTGCCTCAACCTTGGCAGCACAATGGAATTACCTAAATAGCTTTAAAAAATACAGATGCCTGGACCCATCTAGAGACTGACATTTTTTTTTCAGTACTTCTGAGCATCAGGATTTATAAACACTCCCTTGATTATTCTAATATGTACCCAGGGTTGAGACCCAGTTCTTAGAAGAAAAGTCCCTGGTCCATCTTATATTGGGTTCTCTGCTTCAAGAAGAAGCAAATAATGTTTAGATAGAAAATACTCAAATCCTTTTCCTATCCTATTCTCAGCCTGCACACCAGGAATTACAATCGTTCTAGATTAAACTGTCAGATTTTCTGCTGAGATCCTTTTCCTGGCATCCTGGGCCTCTGCTACCATTGTCAAATCTCCATACCTCATATTCTCCAAAGTCCTTTCCAGTTCCCAAAGTCCCTTGGTATATGGCTCTATAAAAAATGTTTAGAATCACCACTGCTATGAATGTGGTCTTTTTAAAAATCCATCTTTCCTTTCTAGGCATGATAGAGTAACTGGTACCAGGCTTGTCCTCCCACTATTAAAAAAATGATAAAATTGGACAAAACGTATGAAACTGCTGTTTCCAAGTACAGGACAACAGGCAGTGCAGGACACTGGTCGAGGAGAGTTAGGAAGCACAGTGAGCCCTACAATTGCTCTGGCTTTCTGTCAGGAGCCACTTTTCCAGACAGTGGTGCAGAATAACATTACAGTCTTGTCAAGTTAAACAGACAGAGATCAGAGTTCAGAGAGGCAGAAATGGCTGGAATTTATGGGGCTGAGTACTAGAGAGGAAAGAACTATGGGAAGAAGGAGTTCCTGGATCTACATAGTGGTCTCCTTGAGTCTACTGCTGAAAACCAAGCTGTGAATGCTTAGGGTGAAACTCCAAGAGGCTATGCAAAGAAGTACTGGGAATCTGTGGTGCACAATCCCAGAGCTTACTCAGGGATATGAGATAGTATAGATCCAGCCAAGGGAGAGAGTTCACTGGACACCAAGGGCACTTAGTAGAGACCCTAGGGGGTTATATCTTAACAGTAGAGCTAAAATAGACCTAAAGTAAAGGCGACTCTAGACCTGCCTTAACAAATTTACAAGCAAATCTTCAAAAAATTGAATTGATCCTAAATTCCCCAAGTGTATGCTGAAACAAAATTCAATATTCTTTAAAGAGAAAAACAAAAAACAAAAAAATCCACTCAAAAAGGCTAGTGTGACAATGCCTAGCACCCAACAAAAATTTACTAGACATACAAAGATGCAGGAAAATGTGACCCATAACTAGGAAAAAAATCGGCAACAGAAGCATACCTAGAAATGACAGAGATTTTGGAATAAGCAAACAATTATATTAAAACAGCTATTATATATATGTTAACATAAATAGGCATAATGAAGAAAGAAATAGAAGGGTTAAGAAAGAACAAATAGGGGCTTCCCTGGTGGCGCAGTGGTTGAGAATCTGCCTGCCAATGCAGGGGACACGGGTTCGAGCCCTGGTCTGGGAAGATCCCACATGCCACGGAGCAGCTGGGCCCGTGAGACACAATTGCTGAGCCTGCGCGTCTGGAGCCTGTGCTCCGCAGCAAGAGAGGCCGCGATGGTGAGAGGCCCACGCACCGCGATGAAGAGTGGTCCCCACTTGCCGCAACTAGAGAAAGCCCTCGCACAGAAACGAAGACTCAACACAGTCATAAATAAATGAATAAATAAATAAAAGAACGTGAATTTCTTTAAAAAAAAAAAAAAAGAAAGAACAAATAGAAATTCTGGGGATAAAATATACAATATCTGAAATGAAAAGTTTAGTGAATGGAATTACCATCAGATAAAATACTGCAGAAGAAAATGCAAGTGAATTTGAAGATGGAACAATAGAAATTCTCAAACTGACACATGGAAAGGAAAAAAAAACTGAAAAAAGTAATAGAACTTGTGAACCATGAAAACAAGTCAAGTGGTTGAACATATGTGTTCATATAGAAATGATGTCTGAAATATTTCCAAATTTGGTAATTTTTTTTTGAATCACAGATCTAATTAGCTCTACTAACCTCCAAGAAGGGCATACACAAATAAAACAACATGAAGGCATATTGCTAAAACCAAGGATAAGGAGAAAATCTTAAAGGCAGACAGAGGAAAAAAAAAAGACATACAACATAAAGAAAACAAAGTGAGAATTCCCATAAATTTATCATCAGAAAAAATGCAAGCCAGAAGACAATGAAATGGTATTTTTTAAATGCTGAAAGAAAAAACAAATCAGTCCAGAATTCTATAAGAAGTGAAAATAGGCTTCAAAACTAAAGGTGAAATAAAGATATTTTCAGACAAACAAAAGTTGAGAGAATTCATTGTCAACAGACCTACTTTACAAAATAATATTTTTTATAAATATAAATAGAAAATTTTTATAAATATAAATAGAATTTTTTCAGGCTGAAGAAAAATGACTCTGATGGAATCTTGTACCTACACAAAGGAATGAAAAGTGTCAGAAATAGTAAATAAGTGGGTAAATATAAAATACCTTTTCCTCATTTAAAAATTTATTTAGGGCAGCTCCCCAGCCCCAGGCCGGGAGGCCCAGATGGGGGAACCCCGGGCTGGGGTCCCCCTGGACGATGGCAGCGGCTGGACAGGAAGTGAGGAAAGAAGCGAGGAGGGCACTGGCGGCAGTGAGGGGGCGGGCGGAGACGGGGGCCCAGACGCAGAGGGTGTCTGGAGTCCAGACATCGAGCAGAGCTTCCAGGAGGCCCTGGCCATCTACCCACCCTGTGGCCGGCGGAAAATCATCCTGTCCGATGAAGGCAAGATGTATGGTCGGAATGAACTGATTGCCCGCTACATCAAGCTAAGAACAGGGAAGACTCGAACTCGCAAACAGGTCTCTAGTCATATCCAGGTTTTGGCCCGAAGGAAATCGAGGGAAATCCAGTCCAAGCTCAAGGGCCTGAATGTGGACAAGGCTTTCCAGACAATGGCCACCATGTCCTCAGCCCAGCTCACCTCATTACCTTCCCTGCAGGCCAAACTTGGTCCCGCTGGTCCTCAGGCCCCAGAGCTTTTCCAGTTTTGGTCGGGGGGTTCTGGGCCCCCCTGGAATGTTCCAGATTCCAGAAGCCATTCTCGCAGACACCGTTCTCCTTGTCACTGACTCCTCCATCTACTGACCTCCCAGGGTACGAGCCCCCCCAAGCCCTCTCACCTCCTGCTTTGTCCCCACCTGCCCCATCACCCCCAGCCTGGCAGGCTCGGGCTCTGGGCACTGCTCGGTTGCAGCTGGTGGAGTTCTCGGCCTTTGTGGAACCTCCGGATTCAGCTGACTCTTACCAGAGGCACCTGTTTGTACACATCAGCCAGCACTGCCCCAGCCCCGGAGCACCCCCCCTCGAGAGTGTGGACGTCCGGCAGACCTATGACAAATTCCCTGAGAAAAAGGGTGATCTGCGGGAGCTGTATGATCGTGGGCCCCCCCACGCCTTCTTCCTGGTCAAGTTCTGGGCGGACCTGAACTGGGGCCCGAGTGGCGAGGAGGTGGGGGCCGGCGGTAGCAGTGGTGGCTTCTATGGAGTGAGCAGCCAGTACGAGAGCCTGGAGCACATGGCCCTCACCTGTTCCTCCAAGACGCAGCGTGCCCAGCTGGAGGACGGGAGGTTCGTGTACCGCCTGCTGCGCTCACCCATGTGTGAGCACCTGGTGAATTTCCTGCACAAGCTTTGGCAGCTACCCAAGTGCTATATGATGAACAGTGTCCTGGAGAACTTCACCATCCTCCAGATGGTGACAAACAGAGACACCCAGGAACTGCTGCTCTGAACCGCCTATGTCTTTGAGGTCTCCACCAGTGAGCGGGGGGCCCAGCATCACATTTACCGCCTGGTCAGGGACTGAAGGGGGCCCCCAGAAGTGGCTCACCCCCGGAATACCCTCCTCCCAGGAAGGACCTCCAGCTTTCCTCACGCTTCTTACTTGGTGGGGGTGGGGGTGGGCTGCTCCCTCTTAGGACCTTAAAAGCTCGGTGGTGAGTCGAATGGGCTGGGACTGAGAGGATGGATGGATCCTGATACTGGGACCTGACAGGGGTGTCTGAAAGGACAGATCACTCCAGAGCATTTGACACTGGGGACAGGAGTGAGACAACTCCTGGGACAGCACTGGTTTCTGTCTCTGACAGGCAACCTCCCCCTTCTCTGTTTTGGATGTTTTGGAGGGCCCCAGTTACACATTGGCTTGTCCCTCTCTGTTTTTCAGCACCCCCTTCTTCCCAATCTGCCTCTCCTTACCAGCCCCATCCCGGGACCCTGATATTGAATTTTGAATGTTAACCCTTTCTGTGCAGGAGTAGAGCCAGGTGGGCCCTGGAAATATATATATATTTTTAATATAACAAGAGATATTTATAAGTGGGTGTTAGGGTCGTGACTTTTTCTCAGCTGGGCAAGCAGTGGGGTGAGGCTTTTAAATCTCATGTCCTCTTCTAAATGAGCCGTGGGGCTAGACTGTGTTGCCTCCTTCTCCTCCCCTCCCCTCAAAGTGTGTTGGTTTGTGTTTTGACAGAGGATAAAGCTATTTTACAAAAAAAAAAAAAAAAAAAAATTTATTTAGGAGATAACTGGCTGTTTGAAGAAAAAAATAATAACAATATATTGTAGGATTCATAACAGAAGTAATATGTATGATAACAATAGGACAAAGGATTAGGGGCTTAAATATATTGCTGTAAATTTCTCTATTACACCTGAAGTGATATAATATTATTTAAATGTAGACTGTGGTAAGTTAAAGATATACATTGTAAATCTATTGCAACCAGTAAAAAATAAAACAAGACATATAGCTAAAAACTAAAAGTGGAGTTGAAGTGAAATACCAACTGGATTTAAAAAAAAGAAAACAGCCCCAACTATATGCTGTCTATAAGAATCCTACTTTAATCATAAAGACTCATAAAAGTTAAAGGTAAAAATGTCTTTTGTAGAAAGGGATATAAAATGCAAATACTAACTATAAGAAAGCTAACAATGCTATATTAATATTAATTAAGTAGGCTTTAGTTCAAAGAATATTATCAAAGGTAAAGATGGACATTTCATAATGATAAAAGTGTCAATTCCCCAAGAGGACATAACAATCCTAGACATTTATGTACCCAAAAGTAAAACTTCACACCACATGAAGCAAAAACTAACAGAACTGAAAAGAGAAATAGACTTTATCCATAATTATAGTTAGATATTTCAAGATTTCTCTATTAATTTATAGAACAAGTAGACAGAAAAACTGGCTAGTATATAGGAGATTTGAACAGTAATTAGCCAACTTGATTTCATAACATTTATAGAACACTCCACCAAAAACAGCAGAACATACATTCTTTTTAAGTACACATGGAACATTCACCAGTATAGACCATATTCTGGGCCATAAAACAAGTCTCAATAAATATAAAAATATTGAAGTATATGTTCTCTGCCCACTCAGAATTAAATTAGAAATTGGTAACAAATATATCTAGGGGGAAAATTCCCCAAATATTTGGAAATTAAAAAACAAGCTTCCTAATAACTTATGGGTCAAAGAAGAAATGATGAAAATATTTTGAAGTGGATGAAAATGAATACACAACATATCAAAATTAGACCAATATAGCTAGAGCAGTACTTGGTAAAAATTAATAGCTTTATATGTTTATATTTGAAAAGGTCTAAAATCAAGTATATAAGCTTCCACTTTAAGAAGCTAAAAAATGAAGATCAAATTAAACCCAAAGTAGAGAGAGTGAAAATCAATGAAAATGGACAAACGATAAGAACATCAATTTTTAACATCTAGTTTTTTTTAAAAAGATCAGTAAAATTGATAAACTGTTAGGTAGATTGACCAAGAAGAAAACAGAGAAGACACAAATTGCTAATATAAGGAATGAAAGAGGGCACATCATTACAGATGCTACAGACATTAAAAGGATGAAAGGGGGCTTCCCAGGTGGCGCAGTGGTTGAGGATCTGCCTGCCAATGCGGGGGACATGGGTTCGAGCCCTGGTCTGGGAGGATCCCACATGCCGCGGAGCGGCTAGGCCCGTGAGCCACAACTGCTGAGCCTGCGCATTTGGAGCCTGTGCTCCGCAGCCGGAGAGGCCGCGATAGTGAGGGGCCCGCGCACCGCGATGAGGAGTGGCCCCCACTTGCCGCAACTGGAGAAAGCCCTCGCACAGCAACGAAGACCCAACACAGCAAAAATAAATAAATAAATAAATAAATAAATAAATAAATAAAAAAAAAAAGGATGAAAGGGAATATTAGGAACAACTCTATGCCAATAAATTTGACAACTTAAATGAACAAATCATTTGAAAAATACAATTTAACAAAACTGGAAAAGGAGAACTAAAAAGTCTGAATAATCATATGCTTACTAAAGAAATTGAATTTGTAAATAAATTTCTTTCCATAAGGAAAATTGCAGTCCTAGATGGTATCAGTAATGGATTCTTTTGAACATTTCAGAAAGAACTAATACTAGTACTACATAAATTCTTTATAAAAGAGAGGAGGGAACATTTCCCAACTTGGTTTATGAGGGCAGCATTACCTTGTTACTAAAATCAAGCAAAGATGTTACAAGAAAAGAAAACTATAGACCAGTATCCCTCATGAATACAAACACAAAAATATCTAACAAGACATTAGCACAGAAAGTTTAGCAATATTTAAAAGGGGTAAAGTATTATGAACAAGTAGGGTTTATCCCAAGAATGCAAACTTGACAACATTTGAAAATCAATCAACATAATCCACCATATTGACAGAATAAAAGAGAGAAACAACATGACTGTCTCAAGAAAAAAAAAAAAAAAGACATTTGAAGTAATTCCACATCTATTCATGGTAAAAACTCTCAACCAATCAGAAACAGAGGGGAATTTCCTCAACCTATAAACAGCATCAGTGAAAAACCTACAGCTAACTTCATACCTAATAGTAAAGATAGAATGCTTTCTCCCTGAGATCAGGGAGAAGGAAAGAATGTCTGCTATCATCATTTCTATCCAACATTGTACAGGAGGTCTTAGTCAGTGTAAGAGACAAGCACAGGAAATAAAGGGCATTCAGATTGGAAAGTAAGAAGTAAAACTACACTGTTTACTGTGTACAGAGTTTCAGCTGAGGAAGATGAAAAAGTTCTGGAGATGGATGGTGGTAATTGTTGCACAACATTGTGAATGTACTTAATGTTACAGAACTTTACATTTTTTTTTTTTTTAAAGTATTTGTTTATTTATTATTATGGCTGTGTTGGGTCTTCATTTCTGCACGAGGGCTTTCTCTAGTTACAGAGAGTGGGGGCCACTCTTCATCGCGGTGCGCGGGCCTCTCACTATCGCGGCCTTTCGTTGCGGAGCACAAGCTCCAGACGCGCAGGCTCAGTAATTGCGGCTCACGGGCCCAGTCGCTCCGCGGCACGTGGGATCTTCCCAGACCAGGGCTCGAACCCGTGTCGCCTGCATTGGCAGGCGGATTCTCAACCGCTGCGCCACCAGGGAAGCCCCAGAACTTTACATTTTAAAATGGTTAAAATGATAAATTTTATGTTATATATATTTTACCACAATACAAATTAATAAACCTTTAAAAAGTAAAATTGTATTTTCAGATAACACAATTGTATACATAGAAAATCTAATGAGCCTACAAAATGTTACTAGAAGTAATAAGTTCTAGATATCAGAATACAAAGTCAATATACAAAAATCAAACAGAAGTATTTCTAGACAGTAGCAATGAAAAATTCGAACAGAAATTTTATAATTCCATTTACAATACCACTGAAAAAGCATGATATATTTAAGAATAAATTTAACAAAAAATGTGCAGACATGTACTCAAAACTACAAAATATCACTAAAGGAAGTTAAAGATGAACTAAATAAATGCAGACAGAGTACATGAATTGGAAGACTCAATATCATTAAGAAATCAAATCCCCCCAAATTGATCTATAGATTCAATGTGATGTTCAGGAGTTGAATCTAAAATTTATAAAGGAGTACAAAGGATCTAGAATAGTTAAGAATATTTTTATAAACAACAAATTTGGAGTTCTTACCTACCTGATTTCAAGACTTACTAAGTACTATAACTATCAAGACAATGTGGCAGGGGACCTTCAAGATAGTGGAGGAGTAAGACGTGGAGATCACCTTCTTCCCCACAGATACATCAGAAATACATCTACATGTGGAACAACTCCTACAAGACACCTACTGAATGCTGACAGAAGACCTCAGACTTCCCAAAAGGCAAGAAACTCCCCACGTACCTGGGGTGCACGAGGAGAGGGGATACAGAGCACCACCTAAACGAGCTTAGAGACGGGCACAAGCCGTGGCTATCAGCACGGACACCAGAGATAGGAATGAAACGCTAACGCTGCTGCTACAGCCACCAAGAAGCCTGTGTGCAAGCACAGGTCACTATCCACACCTCCCCTCCCAGGAGCCCATGCAGCCCGCCACTGCCAGGTTCCTGTGATCCAGGGACAACTTCCCCGGGAGAATGCACAGAGAGCCTCAGACTGTTGTAACATCATGCCTCTGCCTCCACAGGCCTGCCACGCATTCTGTACCCCACCCTCCTCCCAGCCTGAGTGAGCCAGAGCCCCCTAATCAGCTGCTACTTTAACCCCATCCTGTCTGGGTGGGGAACAGATGCCCTCAGGCAACCTACACGCAGAGGCGGGGCCAAACCCAAAGCTGAACCCCAGGAGCTGTGTGAACAAAGAGAAAGGGAAATTTCTCCCAGCAGCCTCAGGAGCAACAGGTTAAATCTCCACAATCAACTTGATGTACCCTGCATCTGTGAAATACCTGAATAGACAATGAATCATCCCAAAATTGAGGTGGTGGACTTCGGGAGCAACTGTAGACTTGGGGTTTGCTTTCTGCATCAAATTTGTTTCCGGTTTTATGTTTATCTTAGTTTAGTGTTTAGAGTTTATTATCATTGGTAGATTTGTTTATTGATTTGGTTGATCTCTTCCTCCTTTTTTTTTAATATATAGATATATATATTTTTTTCCTTTTTCTCTTTTTGAGAGTGTGTATGCCCTTTTCTCTTTTTGAGAGTGTGTATGTGTATGCTTCTTTGTGTGATTTTGTCTGTATAGCTTTGCTTTTACCATTTGTCCTAGGGTTCTGTCTGTCCGTTTTGTTTTTGTTTTTCTTTTAGTATAGTTTTTAGTGTTTGTTATCATTGGTGGATTTGTTTTTTGATTTGGTTGCTCTCTTCTTTATTTCTTTTTTTTATTACTTTTTAATTTTTTTATTTTTAATAATTATTTTTTATTTTAATAACTTTATTTTATTTTATTCTTTCTTTCTTTCTTTTTTTTCTCCCTTTTCTTCTGACTGTGTGGCTGACAGTGTCTTGGTGCTTTGGCCGGGTGTCAGGCCTGTGCCTCTGAGGTGGGAGAGACGAGTTCAGGACATTTGTCCATCAGAGACCTTCTGGCTCCATGTAATATCAAATGGCAAAAGCTCTCCAAGAGATCTCCATCTCAACACTAAGACCCAGCTCCACTCAATGACCAGCAAGCAACAGTGCTTGACACCCTATGCCAAACAACTAGCAAGACAGGAACACACCCCAGCCATTAGCAAAGAGGCTGCCTAAAATCATAATAAGGTCACAGACACCCCAAAACACACCACTGGATGCAGTCCTGCCCACCAGAAAGACAAGATCCAGCCTCATCCACCAGAACACAGGCACTAGTACCCTCCACCAGGAAGTCTACACAACCCACTGAACCAACCTTACCCACTGGGGGCAGACACCAAAAACAATGGGAACTACGATCCTGCAGCCTGCAGAAAGGAGACCCCAAACACAATAAGCTAAGCAAAATGAGAAGACAGAGAAATACACAGCAGATGAAGGAGCAAAGTAAAAACCCACCAAACCAAACAAATGAAGAGGAAATAAGCAGTCTACCTGAAAAAGAATTCAGAGTAATGATAGAAAGATGATCCAAAATCTTGGAAATAGAATGGAGAAAATGCAAGAAACGTTTAACAAGGACCTAGAAGAACTAAAGAGCAAACAAACCATCATGAACAACACAATAAATGAAATTAAAAATTCTTTAGAAGGAATCAATAGCAGAATAACTGAGTCAGAAGAATGGATAAGTGACCTGGAAGATAAAATAGTGGAAATAACTACTGCAGAGCAGAATAAAGAAAAAAGAATGAAAAGAATTGAGGACAGTCTCAGAGACCTCTGGGACAACATTAAACGCGCCAACATTCGAATTATATGAGTCCCAGAAGAAGAGAAAAAGAAAGGGACTGAGAAAATATTTGAAGAGATTATAGTTGAAAATTCCCTAATATGGGAAAGGAAATAGTTAATCAAGTCCAGGAAGTGCAGAGAGTCCTATAAAGGATAAATCCAAGGAGGAACATGCCAAGACACATATTAATCAAAATATCAAAAATTAAATACAAAGAAAAAATATTAAAAGCAGCAAGGGAAAAACAGCAAATAACATACAAGGGAATCCCCATAAGGTTAACAGTTGATCTTTCAGCAGAAACTCTGCAAGCCAGAAGGGAGTGGCAGGACATATTTAAAGTGATGAAAGGGAAAAGCCTACAACCAAGATTACTCTACCCAGCAAGGATCTCATGCAGATTCGACGGAGAAATTAAAACCTTTACAGACAAGCAAAAGCTAAGAGAATTCAGCACCACCAAACCAGCTTTACAACAAATGCTAAAGGAACTTCACTAGGCAGGAAACACAAGAGAAGGAAAAGACCTACAATAACAAACCCAAAACAATTAAGAAAATGGTAATAGGAAAATACATATCAATAATTACCTTAGGGTCATTCCAGGAGATGTTTCGCAAGACTGATGGCCCTTTTATTTAACTTCCTCACCGCCTCTCCCTCTCTGATTCTATAAAAGAAACTGGCATCCAGACTCAGATAAGATGGTTTTTCAGAGACACTAGTCTGCCATCTTCTCAGTCTGCTGGGCTTCTGAATAAAGTCGTCTTCCTCGCCTCAAAAAAAAAAAAAAAATTACCTTAAATGTAAATGGATTAAATGCTCCCACCAAAAGACATAGACTGGCTGAATGGATACAAAAACAAGACCCGTATATATGCTGTCTACAAGAGATCCACTTCAGACCTAGGGACACATACAGACTGAAAGTGAGGGGATGGAAAAAGATATTCCATGCAAATGGAAATCAAAAGAAAGCTGGAGTAGCAATTCTCATATCAGACAAAATAGACTTTAAAATAAAGACTATTACAAGAGACAAAGAAGGACACTACATAATGATCAAGGGATCAATCCAAGAAGAAGATATAACAATTGTAAATATTTATGCACCCAACAGAGGAGCACCTCAATACATAAGGCAAATGCTAACAGCCATAAAAGGGGAAATCGACGTAACACAAAAATAGTAGGGGACTTTAACATCCCACTTTCATCAATGGACAGATCATCCAAAATGAAAATAAATAAGGAAACACAAGCTTTAAATGACACATTTAAACAAGATGGACTTAATTGATATTTATAGGACATTCCATCCAAAAAAACAGAATACACTTTCTTCTCAGGTTCTCATGGAATATTCTCCAGGATGGATCATATCTTGGGTCACAAATCAAGCCTCAGTAAATTTTAGAAAATTGAAATCGTATCAAGTATCTTTTTCTACTACAACGCTATGGGACTAGACATCAATTACACGAAAAAATAGGTAAAAAATACAAACACATGGAGGCTAAACAATACACTACTTAATAATCAAGAGATCACTGAAGAAATCAAAGAGGAAATCAAAAAATACCTAGAAACAAATGACAATGAAAACATGACAACCCAAAACCTATGGGATGCAGCAAAAGCAGTTCTAAGAGGGAAGATTATGGCAATACAATCTTACCTCAAGAAACAAGAAACACCTCAAATAAACAACCTAACCTTACACCTAAAACAATTAGAGAAAGAAGAACAAAAAAACCCCAAAGTTAGCAGAAGGAAAGAAATCATAAAGATCAGATCTGAAATAAATGAAAAAGAAATGAAGGAAACAATAGCAAAGATCAATAAAACTAAAAGCTGGTGCTTTGAGAAGATAAACAAAATTGATAAACCATTAGCCAGACTCATCAAGAAAAAAAGGGAGAAGACTCAAATCAATAGAATTAGAAATGAAAAAGGAGACGTAACAACTGACACTGCAGAAATACAAAGGATCATGAGAGATTACTACAAGCAACAATATGCCAATAAAATGGACAACCTGGGGGCTTCCCTGGTGGCGCAGTGGTTGAGAATCTGCCTGCTGATGCAGGGGACACGGGTTCGAGCCCTGGTCTGGGAAGATCCCACGTGCCGCGGAGCAACTAGGCCCGTGAGCCACAACTACTGAGCCTGCGTGTCTGGAGCCTGTGCTCCACAACAAGAGAGTCCACGAGCGTGAGAGGCCCGCGCACCACGATGAAGAGTGGCCTCCGCTTGCTGCAACTGGAGAAAGCCCTCGCACAGAAACGAAGACCCAACACAGCAAATAAATAAATAAATAAATAAATAATTTTTTTAAAAAAATGGACAAACTGGAAGAAATGGACAAATTCTTAGAAAAGCACAACCTTCCGAGACTGAACCAGGAAGAAATAGAAAATATAAACAGACCAATCACAAGCACTGAAATTGAAACTCTGATTAAAAATCTTCCAACAAACAAAAGCCCAGGACCAGCTGGGCTTACAGGCGAATTCTATCAAACATTTAGAGAAGAGCTAACACCTATCCTTCTCAAACTCTTCCGAAATATAGCAGAGGGAGGAACACTCCCAAACTCATTCTATGAGGCCACCATCACCCTGATACCAAAACCAGACCAAAGATGTCACAAAGAAAGAAAACTACAGGCCAATATCACTGATGAACATAGATGCAAAAATCCTCAACAAAATACCAGCAAACAGAATCCAACAGCACATTAAAAGGATCATACACCATGATTAAGTGGAGTTTATCCCAGGAATGCAAGGATTCTTCAATATATGCAAATCAATCAATGTGATAAACCATATTAACAAATTGAAGGAGAAAAACCATATGATCATCTCAATAGATGCAGAAAAAGCTTTTGACAAAATTCAACACCCATTTATGAAAAACACCCTCCAGAAAGTAGGCATAGAGGGAACTTACCTCAACATAATAAAGGCTATATATGACAAACCCCCAGCCAACATCATTCTCAGTGGTGAAGACTGAAACCATTTCCACTAAGATCAGGAACAAGACAAGGTTGCCCACTCTCATCACTATTATTCAACATAGTTTTGGAAGTTTTAGCCACAGCAATCAGAGAAGAAAAAGAAATAAAAGGAATCCTAGTCAGAAAAGAAGAAGTATAGCTGTCACGGTTGGCAGATGACATGATACTATATAGACAGAGAATCCTAAAGATGCTACCAGAAAACTACTAGAGCTAATCAATGAATTCGGTAAAGTAGCAGGATACAAAATTAATGCACAGAAATCTCTTGCATTCCTATACACTAATGATGAAAAATCTGAAAGAGAAATTAAGGAAACACTCCCATTTACCACTGCAACAAAAACAATAAAATACCTAGGAATAAACCTACCTAAGGAGACAAAAGACCTGTATGCAGAAAACTATAAGACACTGATGAAAGAAATTAAACACGATACCAACAGATGGAGAGATATACCATGTTCTTGGATTGGAAAAATCAACATTGTGAAAATGACTATACTACCCAAAACAATCTACAGATTCAATGCAATCCCTATCAAACTACCAATGTCATTTTTCACAGAACTAGAACAAAAAATTTCACAATTTGTATGGAAACACAAAAGACCCCGAATAGCCAAAGCAATCTTGAGAAAGACAAATGGAGCTGGAGGAATCAGGCTCCCTGGCTTCAGACTATACTACAAAGCCACAGTAATCAAGACAGTATGGTACTGGCACAAAAACAGAAATATAGGTCAATGGAAGAGGATAGAAAGCCCAGAGATAAACCCATGCGCATATGGTCACCTTATTTTTGATAAAAGAGTCAAGAATATACAATGGAGGGCTTCCCTGGTGGCACAGTGGCTGGGAATCCGCCTGCCAATGCAGGGGACGTGGGTTCGAGCCCTGGTCTGGGAGGATCCCGCGTGCCGCGGAGCAGCTAAGCCCGTGCGCCACAGCTGCTGAGCCTGCTCTCTGGAGCCCACGAGCCGCAACTGCTGAGGCCTTCGTGCCTAGAGCCTGAGCTCCGCAACAGGAGAAGCCACGCAATGAGAAGTCTGCGCACCGCGACTAAAGAGAGGCCCCTGCTTGCCACAACTAGAGAGAGCCCTCGCACAGCAATGAAGATCCAATACAGCCAAAAATAAATAAATAAATAAATTTATATAAAAAAAAGAATATACAATGGAGAAAAGACAGCCTCTTCAATAAGTGGTGCTGGGAAAACTGGACAGCTACATGTAAAAGAATGAAATTAGAACACTCCCTAACACCATACACAAAAATAAACTCAAAATGGATTAAAGACCTAAATGTAAGGCCAGACACTATAAAACTCTTAGAGGAAAGCATAGGCAGAACACTCTATGACAAAAATCACAGCAAGATCCTTTTTGACCCACCTCCTAGAGAAATGGAAATAAAAACAAAAATTAAAAAATGGAACCTAATGAAACTTAAAAGCTTTTGCACAGCAAAGGAAACCATAAACAAGATGAAAAGACAACCCTCAGAATGGGAGAAAATATTTGCAAATGAAGCAACTGACAAAAGATTAATCTCCAAAAGTTACAAGCAGCTCATGCAGCTCAATATCAAATAAACAAACAACCCAATCCAAAAATGGGCAGAAGACTTAAGTAGACATTTCTCCAAAGAAGATAAACAGATTGCCAACAAACACATGAAAGAATGCTCAACATTACTAATCATTAGAGAAATGCAAATCAAAACTACAGTGAGGTATCACCTCACACCAGTCAGAATGGCCATCATCAAAAATCTACAAACAACAAATGCTGGGGAGGGTGTGGAGAAAAGGGAACCCTCTTGCACTGTTGGTGGGAATGTAAATTGATACAGCTACTATGGAGAACAGTATGGAGGTTCCTTCAAAAATTAAAAATAGAACTACCATATGACCCAGCAATACCCTGAGAAAACCATAATTCAAAAAGAGTCATGTACCACAATGTTCATTGCAGCTCTATTTACAATAGCCAGGACATGGAAGCAACCTAAGTGTCCACCGACAGATGAATGGATAAAGGAGATATGGCACATATATACAATGGAATATTACTCAGCCATAAAAAGAAACGAAATTGAGTTATTTGTAGTGAGGTGGATGGACCTAGAGTCTGTCATACAGAGTGAAGTAAGTCAGAAAGAGAAAAACAAATACCGTATGCTAACACATATATATATGGAATCTAAAAACAATAAAATGGTTCTGAACCTAGGGGCAGGACAAGACTAAAGACGCTGATGTAGAGAATGGACTTGAGGACACGGGGAGGGGGAAGGGTAAGCTGGGACAAAGTGAGAGAGTGGCATGGACTTATATATACTACCAAATGTAAAGTAGAGAGCTAGTGGGAAGCAGCAGCATAGCACAGGGAGATCAGCTCGGTGCTTTGTGACCACCTAGAGGGGTGGGATAGGGAGGGTGGGAGGGAGATGCAAGAGAGAGGAGATATGGGGATATATGTATATGTATAGCTGATTCACTTTGTTATAAAGCAGAAACTAACACACCATGGTAAAACAATTATACTCCAATAAAGATGATTTTTAAAAAAAGACAATGTGGCATTAGCATAAGGATACACATATCAATCCAGAAATGGACCCACACGTACGTGGCCATTGTTTTTTGACACTAGTGCAAAGGTAATTTAATGTTGGAAGAGAAGTTTTTGGAAAAATGGTGCCGGAACAACTGGATATAGTATGTTTAAAAAAAAAAAAAGGAAAAGAACCTTTTCTCTTATCTCATACCATACACAAAAATGTACTCAAAAGGCATCATAGACCTAAAGATAAAGAATAAACTATAAAACTTCTAAAAGAAAACTTAAGAGCAGATTTTTGTAATCTTAGGGTAGGCAAAATTTCTTAGGATACCAAAAAGCACAAACCGTAAAAGATAAGATTATTAAATAGGAAAGACTTCCTCAAAGTTAAAAATACTTCTACTTTTTTCTTTTGGCTGCACCACACGGCATGGGGATTCCCTGACCAGGGATTGAACCTGCGTCCCCTGAAGTGGAAGTGCAGAGTCTTAACCACTGGACCACCAGGCAAGTCCTAAATAATTCTACTTTTAAAAGACACTATTAAGAAAATGACAAGGCAATCCACAAAATGGCAGAAAATATATCTGCTAAATACATACACATCTGACAAAGAATGTATATCTAAAATATATAAAGAACTCAATAATCAGAAAACAAACAAACAAATATGGGCAAAAGATTTAGACAGAAACCACAAAAGGAGATACACAAATAATCAAAAGCATGTGAAATGATGCTCAACATCTCTAATTACCAAGTAGATACAAAGTAAAATCACAATAAGATATGACCCATCTATTAGAATGGCTAAAATTTAAAAGATGGACATACAGAGAACTGGCGAAAATGTGGAGCAACTGGAACTCTCACACATTGCTGGTGAGCATACTAAATGCTACAAACACTTTGGCGATTTGACAGTTTGGCAGTTTCTGAAAAGTTAGCCATACACTTAAACTACAACTCAGCAATCCCATCCCCAGGTTTTTGCCCAGGAGAAATGAAAACCTATGTCCACACAAAGGCTTTATTCATAGTATACAAATACTGTAAACAACCTAAATATTCATCAACAAATGAATGGATAGACTCATTGTGGCATATCCACACAAATGGATACTAGTCAACAATAAAAAAGGAACAAACTACTGCTAATCACATAAACAGGATGAATCTCAAGAGCATTGTTTTGAGTAAAAGAAAACAGACACAAAGAAGTGCATATTTATGAGTCCATTTATATGAAACTGAAACTGAGTGGGACCCTGTGGGGCCTTCCCAGGTACACACCTGCATGTCCCATGCCTCTTGTTTATGTAAAACCTTTAGCCTCCTAGTCCTTCCCTGAATTCCAAAGAGCAAATTTAATCAGAGAAGTGAGAAAATGCAGAGACACAGAAAAAGAGTCAAGCGAGACAAAATAAAAATAGTTTAGCCATAAAACAAAATCAAGGACATTTAGTTCTTCCACAAGGGCTAGGTAATATCCTGAGCCATATCCTTGAGCTGTTCTGCAGATACTAAAACCCCCACCAGGTGGAAGAAGCTAACTGCATGGTGACCATGAGCCCCCAGATGGGCTGGAGCCTGAGGACTGATAATGCTGACCCCCGTGACCTTCCCTGTTACCTCACCACCCACCAATCAGAAAATTACCTACAAGCTGATTGTGTACCCTGTGACCCTCTCCCTCACACTGTCTTTAAAAACCATTCCTTAAAAGCCATTTGGGAGTTCTGGTCTTTTGAGCATGAGCTGCCCATTCTCCTTACCTGGCCCTACAATAAACCCTGTATTTTCCTTCACCGCAACCTGGTGTCAGTACATTGGCTTTGCTGCAAACCAGGCGAGTGAACCCAAGTTTGGGTCAGTAGCAAAATTCCAAAAAAAGACAAATTTGACCTATATCGACAAAAGCAGATCAGTGGTTGCTTGAGACTGGGGGTTGTCGGAGGGGATAAGCTGTGAAGAGGTACTAACAGTACTGGCTACGTAATCTGTGGGGCCCAGTGTAAAATGAAAATGTGGGGCGCCCTGTTCAGAAGTTAAGAATTTCAAGGCAGGGACAGCAGAGCATTAAACCAAGCGAGGGGCCCTTCTGAGCCTGACTCCCCGACCCCATGTGAGGGCACAGGTCGCACACCCATGAAACCGACCCTGGGTACAAGGGGACTTTTAGTAGGGGTGAAATGTTTTGTATTTGATTTTGGTGGTGGTGACATGTTTGTGTATATTTGTCAAAATGCAAATGGCAGAAATTACCAAAACCACTGAGAACAAAACTGCAGACAAACCAGCCAACAATCTCCAGTGACTTGCTTTCTACATTAATCTACTAAAAGCAATCCTTTAGCCTTCAGATTTCAACCATGCTCTCTCCAGAAACCTCCCAGAAAGTCCTCATTTTCATTTATTATCTGTTTATCGTGTATCTACTTACTGGCATTATCCAAGGAGTTGGAGACAAAAAGTTTTTTTTTTTATTTTTGGCCATGCTGCGCAGCATGCGGGATCTTAGTTCCCCGACCAGGGATCAAACCCGCACCCCCTGCAGTAGAAGCCCGGAGTCTTAACCACTGGACCACCAGGAAAGTCCCACAAAGACTTTTTTAAAAACAATGCCTGCTCTCAAAGAATAAATACAGTTGTCCCTCAGTATCCATGGGGGATTTTTTCCAGGACCCCCTGGGATATCAAAATCCAAGGATGCTCAAGTCCCTTATATAAAATGGCATACTATTTGCTTGTAACCTATGCATATCCTCCCATATACTTTAAATCATCTTAATGCCTAATACAATGTAAATGTTATGTAAATAGTTGTAAATTCAAGTTTTGCTTTTTGAAACTTTCTGGAATTTTTTTTTCTGAATATTTTTGATCTGAGCTTAGTTGAATCCATGGATGCAGAACCCATGAACAAAATAGTCTAGTACTGTGCCATCTGACATAGTAGACTTAAGCAGCATGTGGCTATTTAAATTACATCAATGAAAATTAAATGAAACTAAACATTTCAGTTCCTCGTTGTCACTAGCCACACTGCGAGTGCTCAGGAGCACCTGTGGCTAGTGGCTGTCATATTGGATCAGAGGATATTTTCACATCACGGAGAATTCTATTGGATAGCGCTTGGCCTGGGGATAGGCAGTGGGAGACAGACATAAATTAGATAGATCCACATTTCTCCTGGTTTTAAATACTTGCCGACATCACAGTCTTTTATGTTCAATCGCCTACAGACCAGAAGCAGCCCCTAGCCAGGCCAGTGAATGCAGTGGGGTTTCGGGGTCCTGCTTACCTGGGGAAGAAGCCAACCCCTGGGAAGTCTGCTTTTTGTCAAATGCGAGCTCAGCTTCCCTTCCTGGGCTGAAATACTCCTAGGAAGCTCTTACGCAGTATTGTCCATTAGTTACCCAGGTATTTGTTTCTCCAAGCACCTCAGGTGAGAGCATCAGCCCAGAGGTCCTCAACCTCTCTTCCCCAACAGCTTAAAGGACACAATACCTGCCCACCGGCTTCAGCAACTCACGATGTAAGATTTGGGGAGCGGCAGATCAGTGGCTCCAAAGACAACTGTAAATTCTAACCCCCTCCACCCATGGATTCAGAAACCCTCTCTCCACTGTCTTTCCTGCTAGAATAACTTGTCTATTTTAATCCCCCACCTGATACATGAATTCCCTCTGCAGCCCATCTGTCAATGAGTTGCCAGCCTCTGCTTCAACACCTCCAGTGATGAGAAGCTCCTTACTTCCCCCTACAGCCCATTCCATCATTTGGGAAGCATTCTTTCAATGGAGTCAGACAGAAGGTGACTATAGAGACTCCTCCCCTTGGTCTTGGTTCCCTGATTCCTCCTTCTTTTGGAAGTCCTTTAATTTGTGAAGAGGACTCTGGGTTCCCACCAAGAGCCTTAGCCTCTCCTGCCTAATAAGCTCTGCCAGAGAGCATCTCTTCCTGCGCCCTGTGCAGGGGACCTAGCACAGCCTGCACCACATCCTTTGTAACAGGAGTGCTTGTGCTGAATGCTCGAGGTGGCCCCCAAAGAATCACTGGTCTGGAGCCTCTTTTGAGGTCTTCCATTGTTGGTCACATCAACAAAAAAATCATTAAAAATTTACATTTGTGTCAATGGCAAAACCACTGTTACAGACGCAGGTCACTCAAGGTTCTCTGCAGAAACACCACACAGGATATTTCTTCTTGAATTACGCTCTATTTTTAAAAAATTGTCCAAAAAGTTTGTAAGTTTTCTCCTTTATTATGAGAGCTCTCTGGGTGTTTGTTTACTTGTTGAGCCTTTCTCATCAGCTGCTCTGGAGCTCCCAGCCAGCAGGACCCCTCTTACCTGATGCTGTGTCCTGGGTGATACCAACACTCCTGTGGCCACGGCTGCAGCTGTTGCAGCTGTTTGGGGAAGCTCAGGAGGCCTCAGTGAGAAGAACGGGGAAGGCGGAATCTATTTATGATCCCCTGGCCCCGATCCCTCCCACCTCCGCCTTCCTCCTCACTGCCAAGAAAGGGACACTGAGGGGCCAAGAACTGGGACCCACCTGATGGAGACAAAAAGGCAAGTCAGGGGACAGCAAAATCACACCCCAGACTTCTGAAATGTGTTGTAAAAGGAGTGGGAGTGGCTTGGCAGGTGGACTTAACAAAATGAGTCTGTTAAAAAGAAAACTGCCATCAAAAATATTTTAATAGTTAGCACTATGTCAAAGTGAATTATCATTTCATCCAGGAGGATGGCTTTCCTAAGGGCTTCTCCTTCTTTTTCTTTATTTCACAACCTGGAGTCAGTAGAACCAGCCTGGGCATGTACCGTATCCCTGCTCCTTCTAACCCAAGTGTACCCCTGATCCCCTCTCCCCAAGGGTACCCCCACCCCCTCCCCAAGTGTACCCCACCCCCTCCCCAAATGTACCCATACAAAGAGCTGCAGCCTTTCTTTGGAGCTTCTCCCACTCTCTTTCACCTGAGCATCCCACACTGAGACCCACCACCAGGCAGCCCACCCAGCATTCATTCTCAGCCATCCCTGGAGGTGGGCGGGGCCTGTCCACAAACCCCGGGGGCCAAATGTGTTTCAGAATCCAGAACTTTGGGGATTTTAGAAAGTTACTATAGTGCATATTACTTGTATTATGTAAAACCCCAGTGGGGCCTGGGGCAGGACTCAATAGTCAAATGCATCAGTATTTCTGCACCAAACGTTTGCACTATGTGGGATAAAGATGACAAAGACCTACAGGTCAGTTCAGGTCAGGTCGTGCTGCCAAATGAGTTTTTTTAAAACTTGCAGTTTTCAGAGCTGTCTTACCTGTTGGAATTGCAGGTAAGGGATGCTAGGACTGCCTGTCTTCTCCTTTCTCTTCTTTTTATTGCTTGAGTTATTTCCCAAATTAACTTGCCATAAAGAGATTCCTCCTGTGTTTGTGGGCAAAGTTTGAAAGGCAGTTAATAAATAGTGATGAAATCTTTGCGCTCATCCCAAATTTAAATAGAAAAAACTCTTTGTTTCACCTGGGCAAAACCCTTTCACAACACCTGCCTGTCTGTCATCTTCCGTGTTCCCTAATTTGTCTTCAGAAAACCAAACCATCTGCCACCTTCCAGCCCAGCCCTTGCACCTGCACCTTCCAGATGGCCACGTTTTATTCAAAAGCGCCTCACCCCCTCCTTTAACCCCCGGTGACATCCAGAGCCGGTGTGTGTCAATCACAGATTTTGTGGGGGAGGGAGGCTTCATCCTCGAAAGAAAGATGATAGGGACTAATTATCCGAGGGCCACTCACAGACTCCTCTTAAATCTACGCAGTGTGGGAGCAGGGGAAATCTCTTAGTGAATGGAGAGAAAGTTCCTGGAGGAGCCCCTCACCATCTAACGCGCACTGCTTTCAGGTCAACCACAATGTAGCGTCTCCTCGGTTCCACACTCACCTTTCACAGAGCTTCCTCTTACGAAACCAACACAATTCCCACACCCTCCCTCCAGCCTCCCTTAGCAGGTGGGGATATTGTTTTAGCGAGAGCTGGACAGATGTGTTCACATTTCAGCTCTGTTTATAATTCAGAAGTTGGCCACCCAGATGGCCGTCCAGCCATAGAAATGGCTCCAATCCCCGTCTTCAAGTGGCCTCAGGCCCCTTCCCTTTGTCCTGGTCAGCAGGCTCTGATTTCCTGCTCCCACTGAATCCATCATCTCTTATGCATTGCCTCTAAGTGTGGCCAGCGCTGCAGTAACTCAGATGGGGACACAGCCCCCTTTCTTGGGTCATCTCCGAACACCTGTTATGTCAGGTGCTGCTAGCAACACACCTTCCACTGAAGAGGCAGGGGCTGGGGACGGGGCGACTCTGCAGGCCCAGCCATTAGACAGCTAAAAACAGACTATCTGAACTCTGGAGAGAAGCTCTGACTCTCAGGCCCAGCCCCCCTACTCTCCTCACACCCTCCTTCTCTCCCTGGTCTCCCTCCACACTCCTCAAAATTCTGCTCATTAGAATTTGCCAGGCAATTTCTTTTTTCGTTCTTTTTTTTTTTTCTGCAGTCTGGCTGAAACACACCAGGCCTAATTGGGCCAAGGCCAAACCGTGTGGGCCTTACCACACTGGCCACCAGCAGGCTTCTCTCAGATGGGCCCCTGCACCTACATCTGTGGCCAGACCTGGGGTATGTGTGCCTGTGATCTGATCCTGAGGGCCTGGTGTACTGGTGTTCCCATGTCTGTCTGTGTCCTATGAAGGTTTCCAACTGTAATGAATCACAGCTAACGAAAATTGAGCGTCCACTCTGGGCCCCGCAGTGTTCCACATACCTTCTGTGTAACCTTAACCCCATTACCCTCTTATTATCCTCCCTGTTCACAGACAGGAGGCCTGAGGTCTGGAAAAGTTAAATAACATTTTCATGGACTGAAGTGTCTGGGGGTCTCTAGGTTTTGGGTCCCCTGACACGTCTCTCCTTGTGTGTGTTACATAATTACGTGTTCCCATGTGTGTCCTTGTTTGTGTGTATGTATGTGTGTGTTTGGAGCCCCAGAACCCTGTATCCTCATCCTGGCCCCCTGCTCACTTCAGGGTGGGTCTCTCCTGCTTTGGTCCTGGGAAGGTTTAGTGCTGCAGTGATAGGTGTTGGTGTGTGGCTCAAAGACAGTGATGGGGAGGGGGTGTCTATGCCTGCGTTGACAGGGTTTAATGCAGGTAGCCTTCCTGCTGTTTCAGCAGTACCAGTGTTCCCTGCATCTGTAAGCTCTGATGTGGGAACTAGGGGAGGAGTCCTGTAAGTGGCCAGGGGTTCAGGCACCTCTCACTGATGATGGTGCCCAGACGCGGCCAGTCTCAACTTGGGACAGATCAAGGAAGATGGGCTCCAGCTGCTACGCAGAGAGACGCAGGGCAGGACTTCCTGGCAGTGATGGTTGATGGATAAAGGACTGTCACAGGGCCCTGATGGCAGAGGAAGTTTCTCCTTTCTCAGAACACAGGTGAAAAGCCACCTCTCTCAGATGGTGTGAACATTTCCCTACCTCCACTACTTACAAACACCATCTGTAATCCTTGAAACAACTGGATAAGGGTAGCTTGTTGCAACTGTTCCTGAGTCACAGATGAGGACGTGCGGCTCAGAGAGGTTAAGTGAACCACACAGCTAGTGGCAGATCCGGAATGCAAGTCCAAGTCTTTCTGGCTCCAAAGCCTGGACTCCTTCTACTATATCAAAGTGTCTGTGCACTACTTGGTTCTTCCTTGGGATTTCTCCAATTCCTAGAGTAAGGTACCACCTCGCGATGAAGAGGCTGCTATGTTCCGTGACCCCAGGGTTTGCTGGCTTGGAGCAGGGCAGTCAGCAGCCTCTATGTAGGCCTAGACTGTCCATTAGAAGAGCACAGGGCACCCCTCCAGCAACTGCAATCGTTTCCCCTTAGAAATTCGACATGCTGATCCAAGTCTTACTCAACCCACTGTGGGCCTGGGCAGGATGACACCTGGAAGCCAGCCTCCTGGGGCAGAACATCTGGTCCGGAGCCTCTCTCTCCCTGACCGTGGGCTCGCACCCTTACACAGGTGTGACTATGGTGGGGGATCAGAACACTCCACCAGCAGGATTCACAACTGCAGCGCCACCGGAGACCCTGTCCTCCACCCTCCCCTACCTGAGAATTGCCCTTAAGATAAATCCCGGCATCCTCAGCGCAGCCCCCCAAGGCCCTGCCTGGCCTGACTCCTGTCCTTCCCCGTCACTCCCCTCTCTCAGGCCACACTGACCACACTGTTTCTCAAAGCCTCCACTTCCTCTGTCTCCTCTGCTTGGAACACTCTTCCCTGTGAAGTTTCCACCCTGTCTGTCTCATCCTAAGCGTACTGCCCTTGAGGAAGCCCTCCCTGGCCCTCCAGGTCCTGCCAAGTCCACTTAGAGGCATTCGGAGCCCCCAGGACTAGGTTAAAATTGCACTTGATTATTTGTGATTGTTTAGTGACCTTCTCCCGCCATAGACCACAGGGCGTGTGGGAGCAGGGACCATCCGTGTCTCGCTCATCTCTCTGTCCCCAGCCACACTGCCTGCACGCAGTAGTTGTTTAGTAAATATTTGAAAGATGAATATAGACATGATGGAAGTAAGGAGGGAGGGAGGGAGGGAGGCAAGAAGAGAAGAGTTATCAGCCTCTGAATCCCCACAGTTACCACCCGTTGGAGCGCTGATGCACACTGGCTCATTTTGCTGTAGAAATGTCTTTTGTGAAGCTCTCATTCCTTTGAGGTCACTCAGGGGAGAAAACACATGAGAAAAAGGCAGTAGAGGAAGCCATTCCCAGGATTGCCGAGACCTCTGTCCTGTGGGTCCCTGACTCACCTTCCAGACACGTCCGTGACGTTGACCTCCCTCAAGGTGCTCATCGCTCACAGGGGTGACTACCCTGGACTCCGCCATCCCGGGATGACTCAGTCTACACTCAAGCCAGACCTCCTGCTGGCTCCTGCAGCTGTGCCAGCTGGGCTCCTGGTCGACCTCGCAGAGGCTGAGGTCACCATCTCCCTCTCACTGACCTTTGCCACCACGGTCTCAGTAACCGGAGGCTTTGTGCACTGTCCTTCCTTTCCTTCACCAAGGATGGTTCATTTGTCACCTCTTTCTGGAATCAGACTAACTCAGCTGCTCTGATGGTACTGCCCCTCTTCCGCTTCTAGAAGCCGGGCAATGTCCCTGCTGGTGACTCTGACAGGGGTCCCCGCCAGGCAAGGCCGACCTGCCCCTCCACAGTATATTCCGAACTTCAGCGTGAGTCTCACTTGCCCCAGGGAATCTCTGAAAAGCTGGAGGGGTTGGGGGAGGGTGTGAGAAGGGGCAGGATGAGGCAGGCTGTCTGGGGCTGCAGGCAGCGAAGCCCCGCTTGCTCACGGCTGCGGCTGTGCACCTGGCTGGGTCCTGCCCCCTTAACCACCAGCCTGCAGAGCATCAGGCCCCGCTGCAGCGGGAGCAGCTCCACGGAGGCGGGATGTGACCACAGGCCATACGTCATAGAGGGTGCCCAGAGCCTCACAGCCCTGTGCTCTGACTAGGAAAGGCCTCCAGAGACCCACAGCGGGCTCTTCCCAGAAAGCTGCCTGCAGGCACCTGGCAGGAAAGAGCTCTGTGTCCCACCAGGGTGGGCGGCTGGGCTGGGTGCAACGCAGCAGCTGACCTTTCACCTGCAGGCCTTCCCAGGTGGTCCTGGAGGAGGGAGTGGCTCACAGCTTACTGTCCAAAGTGTCGCTTTCCCCAGAGCATCTCATGGGACTGCTGTACGTGGATAACTGATCTATGCCTGCCCGCTCATTTTACACGTGGGGAAACTGAGGCCTGGATGGTGAAAGGTTGAGCTGGAACTGGAAGTAACTTCTCCCCGAGAGGGGGCCTCTGTGTCCTCACGCCTGCGTGCCCTCCAAGACCAGCATCCAGCCTTGCTCAGAGATGAACTGTAGGTGCCTGCTCCGGAGAGGGGGCTTGAGATGAAGAAAGAAAAGGGCGAGAGGGAGGCTTGGCAATGGAAGGAAGGTTGTTTTAGACTCTTTCTCTCCCAGAAGGGGTAAGCTGTCCCTCTGACACCCCAAACAGAACTAATCAAGGACATTCCCGACCTTGAACTCTCAGCAGAATAGACAAGCACCTCACACCTGGAGTCATTCATAACTAAGGGAGAGAGTACAGGGGGACAGAGTATGTATTTACAAATGAAAAAAAAAGTATGATGGACTTCTTAAATTTCCTTTCCTCGCCTTTTTTCATTAAAAGAATTTAAAAAAATTTTTTCCTTGGTTTTGCTCTATATTTTGGAATTGCTTTTTATACTCTTTGGTGAATAAGATAAATCAATGATGTTAAGCTTCATTAATACGAATAAGTTTGGGAGAGAGAGGCTTGATCCTTGATAATCAGTGTGATATTTTCAGAGAATCTCTTCATTACTAAAGTGAAAGTTCTGTCCAGGATGAGCTCCCAGTCCTAAAAGGGCAAGGCCCCAGCGCATAAGCAGCTGCGCAGCACCAAGGGGAATGCTCCCGGCTATATAATGTGCCTCTGTTTCCTTGCCTTTCCACTGCCTTGCACAAAACTTCCTACTGTCGTTGATGCCCTGCTATCACTGAATGCCCAGTGCCTGGCCCAGGGGCTGCAAGAGGTGGGGTGTGGGAAGGAACACGTCATGACTGGGTGGATGGTGGATGGAAATGGTGAGGATGCTCAAAGTGGCGTTATGGGCATCCTGAGAATAACAGTGGGCATGGAATTGCCTGAAGAAGGTGGAAATAAGGAATGTAGACAAGAAGGAAATTGGCATTTGTTGAGCTAAATGCCAGGCAATTATTTGGTGCTCTGTAATTTACCAAGTGCCTTCCTACAATCAATCTCTCTTCTCTCTCTCTCTCCCTCCCTCTCTCTTTCTCTCTTTTCCCTCTCTTTCTCTCTCTTTTCCCTCTCTCTCTGCCTCTCTCTCTCTCATTTTTATAGTCCTTTTCACCTCAGAATATTAGATTGTATGTGCATCTATTCATTTGCTTATTAATTGTCTCTCCCAACAGAATGTAAATTCCATGATGACAGATTCTGTAGGTCTTATTTACTGCGGCTTTCCTAACATCTAGAATGGAGCCTGGCACATAAGAGTTTATAGTTTAATAAATATTTGTTCAATGAATGGATGAATAAAATCATCATCATAACAACCGTTTTTGAGAGGGATTATTATCCCCATTTTACAGATCAGTATGCTGAGGTCAGGGAAGCTACAACTTTGCCCAAGTTCAGACAACTAGCAAGTCAGGAAACTGAACCCAATTCTTCTGACTTCTTTCCATGATGCCATAGCTGCCTTATGCGTAAACATTATTTCATCTAGTCTGTACCACACCTTTAAAAAAATAGATCCTCATTCTCAGAGAGAGGAGGTTTGGTCTCAGAGAAGTGAAATGATGCTCAAGTTTGCTCAGCAAGTAACTGTCAGAGTTCAGATTTGAACCCAGGACTTGTTGCCATCCTTTTCCACAAGGAGAGAGAACACAGTACAAGTACACACTAAAAGAAGCAAGGGCAGATGACATCCAGTGGTAAAATTGCCCCAGACAGGGCCTGGTACTAGAGGCCTGGCCAGCCCAGATTGGGTGGGAGAGCTCTGCAATGGTGGGCAAGACCATGCCAGAGGAACCTGAAGACCTGTGGGTGTCCCCGAGCCCCTGAGGCCAGCCTTCTTCTCTGTGAAATGAAGCCTTCAATTAGGTGGTGATTAAAATCACTTCTAGCTCTGAGGTGCTAAACAATGTCTCCTTTGTGACCCTTGGACCTTATCCAGAGGTCTTGGGTACCAAATTCTCTCTTCCTCCATTGTCCACAGGTAGTGGCCAAAGTCCAGGTCCTGGGAACATCATGGTGGGTAGGCTGAGATTCCCAATAGCCAAGATATGGAAACAACCTAAATATCAACTGACAGATGAATGGATAGAGAAAATGTGGTATATCTATACAATGGAATATTATTTAGCCTTAAAAATGAAGGAAACCCTGCCATTCACAACAACATAGGTGGATGTGATGGTTAATTTTATGTGTGAACTTGATTAGGCTAAGGGATGTCCAGATACCTAGTAAAACATTATTTCTGGATGTATCTGTGAGGGTGTTTCCAGAAGGAATCAGCATTTGATTGAGTAGACTGAGTAAAGAGATCCACCCTCAGCAATGTGGGCAGGCACCATCCAATCCATTGAAGGTCCAATTGGAACAAAAAGGTGAAGGAAGGGCTAATATGCTCTCTCTTCTTGAGCTGAGACATCATTCAGCTTTTCCCGCCCTCGCACATCAGAGCTCCTGGTTCTTGGGCCTTTGGACTCCAGAACTTACACCAGTGGCCCCTGGGTTCTCAGCCTTTCAGACTTGGACTGAATTATGCCACCGGCTTTCCTACCTTGCAGATGGCAGATTGTGGGACTTCTCAGCATCCATAACTACATGAGCCAATTCCCATAATAAATGTCCTCTTATATGTATCTATATGTTTCCTGTTGGTTCTGTTTCTCTGGAGAACCCTGACTAATACAATGGACCTTGAAGTCATCAAGTTAAGTGAAATAAGCTGAATACAGAAAGATAAATACTGTATGATCTCACTTATAGGTAGGATTTAATAGTCAAATTTATAGAAGCAGTGAATAAAATGGTAGTTGCCAGGGGTTGTGGGGGAGGGAGTAATGGGTGTTCTTACCACACACATAACAATAACAATAACAATAACAATAGCAATAATAATAAAGGTGTCAGGAGGAAATTTTGGGAGGTGATGGATATGTCTATTGCCTGATGGTGGTGATGGTTTCATGGGTGTATACTTACCACTCATCAAGGTGTATACATGAAACATATACAGCCTTTTCCATGTCAATCATACCTCAATAGAGCGGTTTAAAAAAAGATCAGGGACTGAGAAGTGGGAGCACAGAGAGGGCGAGGATGAGCCCTGAGGTGAGGGCAGGTAGGGATTGTAGCAGGAAGGAAGAGGCCACAGACGGGGCCCTGGGTGGCCGAGCGTGGCCTCCTGCCCTCTCTCAGGCCCTCTCTATGTCCCTGCAGGGAGCTCTCCCCTTCCTTTCTCTTTTTCTATCACTCTCTCTTTATCACTCCACTGCACTGGACAGAATGTGGAATACAGGACAAGGGAAATGGATGCAAACAGGAAGCTCATGAGACCTGTTGTGCTGTGAGAAATAAACTGTCTAAATCCACTTGTCTAAATCTCATTGTCCCTTTACCAGGCAAATCTGTGGATGTGCAGCAAATCAGCCAGATTAGGAACCACTTAACTGCCTGACTTTACCTGTGAGTTACCTCATGATGCCTTTTTGTTTTGTCAGCCCTTCAACAGCTGTGTTAGCAATTCCCTATATTAATTCCCCTCTGTTGAAATACCAGTGTGGTTTCCCTTTTCCCAACTGCACCCTGACTGGCATACCAGGCCTGAGCTCTACATTGGCACAAAACATTCAGCCTACCCACCTATCCCATAAAGTCAACTGAGTGCCAGCTACCTGGCCAGTGAGGATGGGAGCCATCATGGGCCCAAGCTCAGAAGCACACAGTGCAGCTCCTGCTTATGTACCTTCAGGGAGGTGAGTGAGCCCTGAGCAATGACCACGAGGCGGATGCCCTGCTGAGCACTGTCAGGAATGGGTCCAGCAAAAGTCAAGAGTGGTGTTTTCATATTGTGAGTCAACATCCATCAGGTAAATCAACTGAATGCAGAATGTTCAAGCATTTTTGAAAATGAAATCAAGGAGAACAAAATAGCATAGCATAGAAAATAGCAAAGTGCATTGCACATAGTAAATGTAAGTTTTATTTTACCAAACTTTTGTATCAAGTGTGAGTGTGTGTGAGAGAGAGAGAGGTTATACTACACTGGGTTGTAGTATAGAATGCTTTAAAAATTTTTTGTTATAGATAGTGATCGAAGAGTTTGAACAAACCACTGGTCTAGAGATCTTCACTTATTATCTTTTCTTCTGGAGATGTGGGTAAAGTCCCAGCTGAATGTAAGCATATTTTATTCTGCTAGTCAAATAAGCATGCACTCAGCAGCTGTTACTGTTTGCTATTCAGAAGAAGTGGTGCCTGCCCCTGAGGACTTTATGCTGGGGCGGAGACAAAAACCAACAGAGGAGGCTATATGAGGAAGGGGGTGCCCTGTGGAAGGGCAAGAGTGGGGCTGCATTAGAAGCAAGATGTTTTGATGTGGCCATTCTGATGCTACCTTCTTGACACTTTGATAGGTTATGTAAAAGTGTAAAACACTTTCTTAAAATCATCAGTCAATGTGTAAAACAGACTCTTATAACTCTTACTCCATTCCTGACTCACCCCACCCAAGGGGTGAGGCTCAAGAGCTGGATAGGGATGTCTGTGTACTTGGCCTATTTTTTTTAAGCCTAGAGATTAATGGTTGGGTTTTAGGCTGAGTCAAAACAGCCCCGCATCAAAACAACTGTGTGTTTAACAGCTGCTGCAGTTGCAGTCAAAATGGCTGCAGGAAAATTCCATGGACCTTCCCTGTGGGATCCCCTCACACAAACTCTTATTTTTCCACCCTGCCAATTTAAGGTCAGTATGGCTTAAAAGGATGGCATTTGTGTCAGCCAGGCCTGGCCTCCCAGGCAAGAGCTGGGTAAACAGAAGTCCTGGGGAAGACCATTTCTTCACCAGGGCCCGTGGTGGACTTTTCCAAGGGAATGAAAGGTTACCATTGTACAGAGGAGAGGGGAAGGAGAATCTGCTATTTCATGGCCGCCTGTTCTCCATGACTTCATCAGTGTTGACTTTCGCACCATTTCATCTCTCTTGGAGCTAAGGAGAAGGCCGGGGGGAGACTGGTGAAGGGCACCACCCTACTATGGAGGTTGGTCAGGGAAGGGAGGGGGGCATCAGTGACAGCGCCCCTTCAACCCCCCAGACAAGGGGCGGGAGGAAGGGAGGGGGCAGTAGTGAGCCCCCGACACAAAACTGTCTTGCCTTGGACCAGGTGTGCCCAGGTTTCAAATGCCTACCAGCCAGACCTCGATTTTTCTGGCCTGTATTATTCTTCTCAGGAGGAAGCAGCATGGACCTGACACTTGCCCTGTAATTTAGGCACTTCCTGGAAAGCCGTAATTACCTATCACATTGTAATTACCCAGCCCGCTGTCTTCCGTTTGGAACCCTTGCTTCCGTGAGTTCTATTCTTAAATTCCTTCTCCGCCCTGAGAAACAAGACAAAGCAGTTTAAATGGTTTCTTGATGAACATTTTTCTCCTCTGAGAACCTTTACATATTCCATGCTACCCTTTGAACGTCTGTTTTCATTTTCATGGCAATAAGATTATTTTTCTAAGTGACTGAAAGGAAAGGAGTAAGGAGTTATTTTCCACGACCAGCAAAGAATAGAACTGAGTGCCATCTCTTTTTTTGCTTCTTCAGGAAGAGCCAGCCTGGTAGGCAGAAGGACATGCTACGGTCCAGGTGTTTGACCTTGCATGAGACACCCATCTTTCCTGGGGTTGATTTTCCAGTTGGAGAAATGAAGATTAGACTAAATCAGCATTTGCCCAAGTGCTGGAGCTGTGACACGAGGGAATTTAGGTGGCACAAGAGCAGAGCATCAGATGAGACTTAAGCAGGCACTGAAAGAATTCTTTGCAGTTATCTTTCGGTTCTTTAATACTGGAGCATAGAAAGTCTCAGTTTGGTGCTGGTGGGCCATTAACACCTCTGTAACGACTTCAATCATCCTTTATTACCGGTTGAGCTTGAGCCTTGGGTCCAAACCATCTGCTGGCAGTAGCAGCTGGAGTTATATAACTTCATTTTGATTTTACTATTTTAATTTTTTCTGCTACCTTCTATCTATTTTAACTGTATCTAGCTTTCTACTTATGGTGAAAATATAGATTCCTTTTCAGTTTTGTTTTGTTTTGTTTTTTCCATTAAAAAGGGCTTCGCATTTTACATTGTAGGGAGGAAAGCAGGGGTTGGGATACGGAGTGTGCTTTAAGTAAACCTGTTGGGATTAACCTTTCTAAATATTAGAATGGACCAAGGAAAATCTAAGGCATTAGCAAATCTTATTGAATTAAAGATGATCAATTCAAGCATATACCCTGCAAATGACAACTCTGACTTACACTGCTTTGTTATCTATCCAGATACTCAGCAGAAATAAACTAGGTGTAGATAAACATGTCTGACTATTAGCAGGGACAAAAGCATTTTTCTTTCTTTCCCGTTGTACTTTTTTATTTGAAAAATCATGCTAGTTTTCTTTTTTTTTTTTTTTTTAATTTCATTCATAGAAGGACTTTGGCGCTGTTTGCTCCACAAAAATGTAATCATGTTGTATATGCTGTCCTGCATTTTGCTTTACTTATTTAAAACTACCTCTTGGAAATTCCTCCAAGTCCACTGCTATAGCCCTAATTGATTCTTTTAGAAGCTGTATGCACCATGTATATTCTATGGCATGGATGTGTCCCAATTCTTTCAACCATTCGCCCACTGATGAACATTCACACTGATTCTGATTCTTGCCCTTCGTAAACAACGCTGCTATAAACATCCTTGTATATGTATCTTTATACATCCATGGTTTAATAACTAAGGGGAAGACCCTCAGGAGTGAGGTTGCTGGTCAAAGAGGAGCTATATTTTTATTTTAATAGATGTTTTATTCCCCAAAACTCACATTTCCACCAGGGCCGTATGATAGTACCTCTTTCCTGAATCTCCTCCAGCAAACAATGCTGTACCTTTAAAATTTTTCTTGTCAAATAAACGAAAAGTATTATTTCATTTTTAGTTTAATTTGCAGTCCCTTGATGGCTGGTATTTTGAGTATATTCTCTTTTGCTTCTTGGACATTCTAAACTTCCTTTTCATAACCTTTGCCCTTGTCTAAAAAAATTAGGTCATCTTTTACTTATCAATTTGTAAGAGCTGTTATCATATTATAAATATTAACCTTTTGGCCAATTCTCAGGCATTATACTATTCTTCATAATCATTACAATAACTTTATCCAATTCAAAAATTCCTATGGAAATTTAAAGTTTTAAATTTTTATATTAATTTTGGAAGAATTGACAGTTTATAATATTGCCTTCTCAACTAAGAATGTCTTTAAATAAGATTTCAGATTTTCCTATAAGTAGACCTTGTGCTTGTCATGCTAAATTTATTCTAGGCACCATGTATCTTTTGCCAACCTTGTATTGAAATTTTTTTCCTACTTCTATATCTATGTGTTTATTGCTAAAATAAAGAAAGGCTATTCTGACATATGTATCACCTACTAAAACACTTTCCAAATTATCCTATTAATTCCAGCAGGTTTTTTCCTAGTCTTTGGATTTTCTGGGTGAACTATAACATAAACAGAAAGAAAAAAAGATAGTTTTAGCTCTCCTTTTCTAATTGTTTATAGCAATTATTTCATATTCTTTTATTATTGCATTTGTTAGAACCTCCAAAGCAATGTTGGATAGCAATGATGATAGTAGGCACCCCTGTCAAGTTTCCCATTTTAATTGAAATTATCTCAGTGTTTCAATACTTAGAATAGCATTTCCTATTGAATTTTGGTGAATAGTCTGTTGAAATATTTAAGCAGTTTCTTTCTATTTCAAGTTTATTATGAAAATTTTTTAGAACGGTTGTTGAATTTTACCAGATCTTTGCAGTATCTATTAATATGAGCCTACAATTTTTCCCCTTTAACCTGCTGATATAATAAATTATGTTGAATGGAGTTCCTGATATTTATTCCTAGAAAAAAAATCTACTTGGTCAAAATACATTATTCTTGTGATATTTTGGTGGAATCTATTTGTTACTTTATTTCATTATCCGTAGCAAATACTTATGGATAGCTTACCATGTCAAGGGCATTGTTTAGATCCACGGCAACAAACAAAACACAAAATCTCTGATCTCATGAAGCTTACCTTTTAGGAAGCTGTTTAAAAAATTCAGTGACCTTCAATAACAAGTCATTTATTCTTTGCTCATAGGTCTGTCAGTTATCTGGTCTTGTGTTTAATTTTCTAGTATACACTCAGGCTTTTTATTGAAGAATATCACACTTACAAAAAAGAGCACAAATCCTAAGTGAATAGCTCAAATAATTACATATCCACCACTCAGGTCAAGGTAGAGATATTTCTATTATTTGCTAATATTTTATTTAGAGTTTTTGCATTTATATTAAAAAGTAAAGTTTGGGGGACTTCCCTGGAGGTCCAGTGGTTAAGACACTGTGCTTCCACTTCAGGGGCCGTGGGTTGGATCCCTCGTCTTGGAACTAAGATGCCACATGCCACGCTGCGCAGCCAAAATAAAATAAAATAAAATAGTAAAGTTTGGTATTCAACTTATACTGGCAAGTAAATAGTACTATCTGTACACATTTCTCCCCCTCCACCTCCCCCACCGCCTTTGCCAAGGCTTCAGTGAGGATGGAGTAGACATGGTCACCCCATTGCCATTAGCCATGTGAGTGGCTTTGACCAGTGAAATGTGAGCAAACACAGCATATGCCACATTCATCCCTGGTTTGATTTGCCTCCTTCCCATGCTATCCTCCTCCTTGAGAAAAACGTTTCCCTGGGAATCATTGGTCCCAGAATCAGAAAACATATGGACCAGAACTAACCCCAGACTGTAGCCTGAAGCCAAGCCTAACCAAGCCCAGCCAACCCATAGCTGACCCACAGACCTTAGCCTGTGTTGAAAGCCACTGAGATTTTAAAAAAATTATTATGCAGCATTATTGCAGCAGAACCTGACTAATACAACTTACTTTATTAAATGAATTAGAAACATTCCCTCTTTTTCTATGGCCTGGTTTTCCTTAAAGGTAAGAAAAAACTCAACCATCAACCTATCTGCTACTAGAGTGTTTTTCAGTAGTAAGTCTGTTATCACATTTCCCATCATGTATGGTAATTGGCCTTTTCATATTTTCTACTTCTTCTATAGGGCCAATTTTGGAAATTTATTCTTCCAGAGAAACAGCCATTTTCTGTAAGTTTTCAAATTTGTTGTTAAAAGACTTGCATGTAGTATTCTTTATAATTATTTTTAATCTCATCTGTAATTATGTCTCCTTTCTCATTCCTAATCATGTTTGTTTTTGCCCTTTCTCTCCCTTTGGACTAAGGATTAAGATCAAGTGGGTGGAGAGTTTATCTATTTCATTCATCTTTTCAAAAAACCCATTCTGAGGTTTATTTTTCCTTTGACATATTTGTTGTTGTTTCTATGTCATTAATTTCAGTTTTTATCTTTTTAGATTCCCTTTTCTTGATTCCTTTCTTTTATTTTTTAAACTAGAATCTAGTATCTGACTTTTTCTGGTTTATTTGCTTTTCTCGTTTGTAAGATGAATACTCAGTTTCTTTATTTGTCAGTTTTCCATTGCCTTTTAGACAGTTTGTTATATAACTTTGATCTTTTAAATCCAAGATAGATCGATAGTTATTTTTTAGAGCAGTTTTAGGTTCACAGCAAATCTGAGTGGAAAGTACAGAGAGTTTCCATATGCCCCCGGGGCCCCTGCACACAGCCTCCCTACTATCAACAACTGGTACCAGAGTGCTGCGTTTGCTACGATTGCTACAACTGATGCACCTACATTGACACATCATTGTCACCAAAGTCCATAGTTTACATTAGGCTTCACTCTTGGTGTGTATTCTATGGGTTTTGACAAATGTAAAATGATATATATCCATCATTACAGTATCTTGTAGAATAGTTTCACCTCCCTAAAAATCCTCTGTGCTCCACCTATTTATCCTTCCCTCCCTCCCCACTATCCCCTCAGAATTACTGATCTTTTTACTGTCTCCATTGTTTGCCTTTTCCAGAATATCACATAGCTGGAATCATACAGTATGATCCCTTTCCTATTGGCTTCTTTCAATTACTAATATGCTTTAAGGTATTTCCGTGTCTTTTCATGGCTTGATGGTTCATTTCTTTTTAGTGCTGAATAATACGCCATTGTATGGATGAACCACAGTTTATTTTATCCATTTGTCTATTCAAGGAAATTCGTCTACTTAGTTGCTTCCAAATTTTGGCAATTATGAATAAAGCTGCTATGAATATCCATGTGCAGGTTTTTATGTAAAAATAAGCTTTCAACTCATTTGGGTAAATTCCAAGGAGGGCAATTGCTAGATCGTATGATAAGAGTATGTATAGTTTTGTAAGAAACTGCCAAACTATCTTCCACAGTAGCTGTACATTTTGCATTTCCTATACGTATTGTACTTTGCAAAATTGATTTTGGGGTTACAAAGAAAGTTTAGCAAGTATGTGAATTTGCAAATACAGAATCCTAGAATAATGAGAATAGACAGTAATTAGCAGCCTAAGGGATGGGCATTCTATTGGTGGAAAACAGGGGAAAGAGCTCTGTCCTAATCAAGGCAGCACAGATGCAGGCATACTGCCCATCTCCTGTGGGGGTACCTGGAAGATGCTTTCCTGGTCTGGGTTCCTTGGCATCTCCAGACTCAGGAGCAAGGGAACTAAGCCCACTGGTTCAACAACTTCTTAGTTGCTGGGATGAGGGGTCCAGGTGTCTTCATCTGACCCAATGCCAGTTTTCCTCTGGACATCCACAGATCTCTGGGGTGCAAACTCTCGCCAGGCTCCACCTTTTCTTGGACATTTCAAGGCTCCCCAGTATTTGACGAACTGACTGGGGAGAACATCTATCCCTCATTCTTTCCACTGGTACCTACAACCGTTTAGCTTGAGAGAGAGAGAGAAATTCATTTGGAAATGGATGGAAAGGGAACCACATTCAAGTTACCATGTCCCCAGAATCGCCTCTAAAATATCCTTTTAAAATGAATTTAGTTTAAAAAGCAAAAGGATTTACAGAAACCTCTTAAGTATATAATATTACGGGCAATACATGCTATGACAGAAATCACAAAGGTGGTGTGTGAACAACAAAGCCTGGGAAATACTACACCAGAAAAATGTTGACTTTTCCTTTCACAGCAGAATTCTACATAGCAGAATTACCAGAGTGTTCTTCTAACAAGGTGTTATGTGTTCCTTTAAAGGAAAAAAAAAAACCCAAAAGCTCACAATCAGAACTAAACTAGTAAAATGACTTCTCCATGGTTAGATAAGCCATACATACACAGATATATATACGCACTGTGTATGTACAATACACATGTATCATATGTATAACATATACATAGACAGAACTTAGGACAGACACAGATAGTTCAAGAAAGCAAGGAGGCAGACATTATAATGTTTTAGATATAATAGCTGCAAGGACACAGAACCACGGGGCTATTAGAGAGAGGTCGGACAGGAGTTGTAACCATCACAAGGGACTTCCTCTCTCACCGGGTACCCCTTCCATAGAGGGGTCTGGGCTAGTGAGGACCTCAAAGCCCAATATGCCTTTACTACAGGGAGGAATTCCTTCCAAAATAAGTGCCTCACGTGTTTCTTTTGTTTCTTTTGTTGTGTAATGTTCATTAATACTTGTCCACAAGGCGTGGGGGAGTGAGGGAGGGAGGTCATTGTGGCACCTCTAAGAGGCCCTGCTGGCACACACCACACCTGTCTCAAAGTCTCTCTCTCACACACACACACACCCCTTAAACTTTCACAGACCCACATCACCCAGCTGCTGTGAGCTCCTCACCAACAAAGGGTCCTGGCTCATCCTGCGCTGGGTCCTGCCTCCATCTGCAATGGACTTGCCCAACTGCTCTGTGTCTCCTGAGGATTCGGGAGACCCCCCCCTCCCCCTAAGGACCTAACACTCCACTTAGTTCACAAAGTGCCTCCCCGACCTCAGGAAAGCTTCGGGCCTGAGGAGATGGACAGAAAGGGCTGCTGTGGGTTACCTGCCTTGGCGGGTTCAGGTTCCCTTTTTCTAGGAAGGAGTACAAAGCACAGAGCGGGGAGGGGCGTGTAACAGTAGTTGCCAGGGCCTGCGGGCTAGAGCGGAGAGGGGAAAGGCGAACGCAGCAGAAGGTGCTCAGCGAACCCACGACTTGGCCCCTCCGCGAGGCAGAGCCAGGGCCAGGCTGTGGGCCTCCCAACTCCGATTCGGGGCCCTCTGTGTCGCTGCCCTGTCTGATCTACCAGCCCCGTGGCTTCTGATAGTGAGCTCTGCACTCAAGCCAATCGCCGCTTCTCTCTGAGGTGCGCGTGCGTGCCAGGGAAGAAAGCCATTGTGCTCTCGGCACTGGCATCGCCACACCTGCGACCTCTGCAAGCACTCACTGGCCCAGAGCCCCGCGTGAGCATGTGTGTGTGTGTGTGTGTCCATGCGTGCACGTGTACCCCAGCGCACACGAGGCGCTGGCCCTTACGCCGGCCCACCGGGAGCTCCGGGCGCACGGGGATGGGTGAGCCCGGCTGGCGCGTGGCCGAGCCCTGGGTCGGGGGTGCTCGGAGAATTCGGTTACTATTCTCGGGGCTGCGCTGGGGGGCGCCTGCAACCAGCGGGCTGCAGTCCATTGAGAGCTCAGCGGGGCGGCCGGCGCAGCGGTGGCGCGTCCCCCCTCCCCCGCCCCTTGCCCCGCGCACCTGCCAGCGCCCTCCCCTCCCCTCCCCTCCCCGCCCCGCCCCGCGCGCCATCTGTCGTCTGAGCGCAATTGTAAGCCGCCGCGCCTGGCGTCCTGGAAGACACCCAAGGGGACCCGGGGCTTAGCCCGGGCGAGAGGCAAACAAGGAGGGTTTATTCCAATCCCGTTTGGAGGTGACCTTGAGCCAAATAGCCAAACCCGGGGACATTCGCCGGCACCCTCCCACTCCAGCTCTGGGCACAGGGCTTCTTTGGGGGCCCCTTCTGCACCCGGACACCCAGGGTCCGCCATCTGAGCCGGAGCCCTCTGCTTGGGCTTTCTGGGATATTATCGGAACCGCAGGAGCCCGTCAGCCGGCAGATCCCGCCGGAAGCCTTCCTGAAGAGCCCCCGCGATCCCGTTTCAAATGCAGATGCAGGTTTTGTCTGCAAGTCTGATCCTCCGAGTTTACCCCAATTGTCCGGGCCTCTTGGGACGCAGGCTTGAAAGAAGAGTTTCTCTTTTCTGCAACTGCAAATGCGGCCCGTTCCCGTCCCACCTGCCAGCCTGCTGCCCCAGCAGTCCTCTCCTCAGCCACATGTGTTTAATAGCTCACATCTTCCTTTAAGTTACTGGAAGTTTCAAATACTTTGGCATATCCCGACCAAAACCAAACCAAACCAACCAAACAAACAAAAACAAAGCTATGGCCGTTGTGAACTGACCTTTTCAAACTACTGCCGTGTCCCCCAAAGATTCTAATCATCCACTCTCCCTCCTAGGCACCTCTCAGGCCACAGCTTGTGGAGCTCACCTTTCTCCCACTCAACCCCACTCCCCTCTCCCCCACACAACAAGCACATCACCCCTTTTCATAGATGGAAAACCAAAGGCTAAGAGACAGAGGAAACTGTGGACAGATGTGGATTTTATGGATTTAAAAACAAAAGCACCCACACTCAATTTGGGTTGCTATTACTAACAGGCATATCCATGCAAAGAGGGGTGTCAGGGCTCAAGGGGGGAGATTTGGGGCTGATCTCTCAGGTGGGGTCTCTCCAGGCTGATACCTTAGTAGGTGTCGGTCTCTTGACCCTGCGGCCAAGAAAGGAGAGTGCCAGCACCCCAGAAGTTTCAGACCCCCAGGAAGCATGTTCACACAAGACAGGGCAGAATCCCATTCAGAGTGGGGCTCTTCTCCTCTAGAACTTTCAATGCTTCCAGCTCCTAATTCTCCATCCAAAGGAAGGCCTGGAGGGGTGGAATCAGAACTGGGAGTAGAGAGGCCTCTGTGGGATACTGCACCTCAGGTCTCCTCCCTTGGACAGAACTGGAAGTAAAAAATGTGCTTCCCAGAATCCCCTTTCCCATCCCCCAAAACAAATGGATTTTTTAAAGTGTGTTAATATTGCTGATTATTCCTGGGCTGTGTGTATATGCACGTGCATGTGTTTGTGTGTGTGTGTGTGTGTGTAGATAATGCGTGCATGTGGCACAGAATTCCAAAGGAACAAATGGTTATTCAGCGAAAAACAAATCTCCCCTCCACCCTGTTCCCAGAATGCCAGTGTTTGATTTCTGCTTGGCCCCAGGAAGGCTTCCGTCTCAGCTGCTGGGCTCCTGTCTTGCCTCCAGCTGTGGGACCGAGTGCAAGACTCTCCTCTCTGAACCTTGGCTGCCTCCTCAGCAAGATGACAGCAAGAATATCTGCCACATGAGGTTGTTAGGACCAAATGAGAATGTGTAAAAAGTGCTCCAGGCCTGCGGGAGTGCTGAGTGCTGGCAAGTCATGACTACTAGAAACAAAGCACTATTCTCTCCACCTCACCTTGTTGAGCAAAGTCCAAGGGGATAGGATTTGAAGATCTTGGATGAGAAAAGGAAAGATTCGGCAGCTGGGAGGTTATAGGCTGTTCCAATGTGGAGGAGAGCTGGAGTTAATTAAAAATGGGCACAAGAGGCTGAAGGGAGGTGTGTCAGGTAGCTTACACTGCATAACAAACAACCACAAAATACTTATGGCATTTCTTATACTTTTAAGCATTTCTTTCTTCCTCAGCACTTGCAGGCCAGCTGCAGTTCTGCTTGAGGTTGTAAACTGTGGGCCAGTTCTGTTCCATGTGTCTTATCCTGAGGCTAGGCTGAGGTGTCCTACTCCCTAGGGTATGTTCCTCTGGCAATGACAGAAGCATGACGTCCAAGCCAAACTACAAAAGCATAATATCTGCTAACATCTTATTGGCCAAAATAAGTCACATGGCCCAAAGTCAAGGGGGGTCATGTTCATGATGAAATAGTGGCAATGGTATGTATTACCATGGAGCAAAGAATTGGGAGCAACATTTCAATCTCTTCTCTCTACATTCCCTTCCTAAGGAACACCCATCCCCACGCCTTAAATGCTATGCATTTGCTAAGGATTCCTTAACTTACATTTCAGTCCCCAGTCGTCCCCTAAGTTCAAGCCCCCCCGAGTTCCCACAACCCATCTCCCCCCAGCATCTCCACTTGCAGATCTCACACATTTCTCCAACTGGGACTCCAGGTTCCCTGCCTCCACCCCAAACCTGACTTCAGCAGTGGTCCCCTCTTCTACCCTCTTGCTCAGACAAAAGGCAGAGGATCACCTTTCACCCATTTTCTCCCTTACCCCCTCTTCACCACACTCAACCCATCAACATGATACTGCCTCCAAAACATGCCTCTCCCTGGTCTAAACCCCCAGCATCCCTCACCTGCATGACTGCCATAGCTCACAACTGCTCTCCCTGCTCTGCCTTTGCCCCCTTCAGTCTTCTCTCAACACGGCAATGACAGTGATACTTACAAGTAGATCAGATCATACCACCCTTCTGCTCCCAACCTCTGATGGCTCGCAGCTCAGAGCAAAGCAAAGTCCTTGTAATGGTCTACAAAGCTTTACATAACCTGCCCTCACTTCCCCACCTCTCTGACTTCACTCCCTAATACTCTGGCCCTCACACATTCTGCTCCAGCCACACTGCCCTCCTTACTGCTCTGCAAACACTGTCAGGCACACAATGGCCTCAGGGCCTTTGCACTTGCTCCCTCTACCTGGAATGCTGCTCCCCAAAACTCCTACAGCTAATCCCCTTGCTTCACCTTCCCAGGAAAACTTCCCCTGGCCACCTTATCCAAAACATCACCTCTTACCCAAACTTTCAGATCCCCTTTCTTATCACTATCAAACCAGAGATACAATTTACTCATTTGTTTGCTTATTTTTCATCTCTAGTAGGGATAGTGTATGTTCTGTGTATCATGGCCATCCCAGTTTGCCTAGGACTGTCCCTATTTTAGCACTGAAATGACCATGTCCCAGGAAGTCCCTGGAAAACTGGATGGTGGTCACTCACAAGGGCAGGGATTGTCCTCTGTTTTGTTCACTGCTTTATTTCTATTCTTGACATTTAGCACATTGCCTGGCACTCAATAAATAGTGCTTGAATGAGTGACTGAATGAATGAGCAGCCAGAGTGATCAGCTAAAAACTTAGATCGCTTCCCTCCCATCCTAAAAACTTCTGTTTAAAATGAAATCTACACTCCTTACCATGGCTGACAAAGCCTGCCTCTGCTTGCCCTCACCTGCAGCATCTCTTACCTTCTCTTCCTCCACTCTCATGGAGCGCTGGGCAGTCTGACCTTCTTCCAGCCTCCTCAAGTCCACCAACCCTTTCAAATCTCTAGAACTTTGCTGTTGCTGCTTTCTTGGCCTGGAATAAATACACTTCCCTTGGAGGCTCCAGCTCATCCTTGAAGCCTCAGTTCAAATGGGGCCCTCAGAGAGGCCTTCCCAGGCTGCCTTATCCAAGAGGCTTCCTCCAAGCCCTGCAGCTTTCCACTCTATTTCCTGTGTACCACTCATCACTAGCTGTAATCACCCCTGTTTGTTTATTTGTTTTTTATTGCCTGTTTCCCATGAGGGCTGGAGCTGTCTGCCTTGTTCTCTGTGACAGCACCACTGCTTAGAACATGCCGAATGCTCTTAAATATCTGCTACAACAATGCCTTGTGGTCAGGAGAGGAGGACGGAGAGTAGGAAAGATTTCATGCCCAGAGGGAGGAGCTAATTTCACTGGGGACCAAATGGGTTTTATGAGCAATGAAGGAATCCTTTGGACCTTGTCAAGGATGGTAATAATTGTAATGAAAATAATATATACTGGGACTTCCCTGGCGGTCCAGTGGTTGAGACTCCACGCTTCCACTGCAGGGGGCACGGATTTGATCCCTGGTTGGGAAACTAGGGTCCCGCATGCCACGCAGCATGGCAAAATAATAATAATAATAATAATAATAATAATAATAATAATAATAATAATAATAATATACCTTTTATTAAGCACTTAACATGGGCCAGGCGCTAAGCATCTTATACACATCACCTCATCTAATCCCACAACAACTTCATTATTATCTCCATTTTCAGGTAAGAAAACTAAGCGTAAAAGGCACTGTCCATTGCCTACCTAATATCCATTCTCCTAATATCCTAATATCTTCTCTGACACTAGAACTCCAGCTTTGTGTAGGGTGAGAATGTGTCCAGCCCTAGTGATGAATCACACAAATTCTATTCCCTGCAGAATCAGACTCCCTTGCAGCTAAGGGTGGCCATGTAAGCCTATTCTCGGCGATGTAAAATAAGCAGGAGTCTACTGGGGGAGGAAGTATTCTGAGAAAATTTCTACTTTTCCCACATCCTTCTTCCTGCCTTAAGGTGAAGTGTGGTCTGGAGCGCTGGCAGCCATCTTATGACCACGAGAAAACAGCTCAAGGGTGAAAGCTTTCAGACTAAGCATGGCAGATCAGAAAGAGTGAAGCCCTCTGGTTTTCCAGTCACATTGTTTACCATCTGAACCAATGCAAGCAACCTCCTACCTCCAGTCTTTCTGTTACTTGAGTGAAATAAACCCCTATTTGTTTAAACCATCATTAGCCAAATTCACTGTTACTTGCAACTGAACACATTCCTAACTAATAGGCTGGAGCTCAGAAAACTTTGGAGAGAATCAAACCTAGAGAGGAAGAATTCAGTCAAGAGTCTGACTGTGGAAGTTTACAGATTAATGGCTGGAGCTTAAGCCCAGATTTTGTCTTGGTGATTCAAACTGAACAGATCCTGAATACATTGTTTCTGAGGCCACTTAAAAGAGAGAAGGACAAAAAAAAAGTCACATTCACGGCAGTATGTGACAGTGAAATTTCCAAAAATGACAGAGGGAATTCTACAAGGAAGGTTAGGAGTAAAAGACGCAAGGTTTTGTCATATTACAAGGTATAAAAGAACTGACGTCTCTTAGTTCTATTATGCTCCAGGCACTGTGTCAGAAGTTTTACAGTATTAGCCCATATGGACCTCCTAACTGCTTTGCGAGGCAGGAATTATCATCTCCACGTGACAGAGGAGGAAACTGAAGCTCCAGGAGGAAGTAAAGTAAAACATCTAAGAGCTGTAGATTCAAACAACCCAAGTCAGAAATTTGACATGCATTTTAAAGAATATAAATTCACAAGCTGATCCTAAAATCCATATGGAAATGCAAACAACCTAGAATACCTAAAACAACCCTGAGAAAGAGATTAAAAGTTGGAGGACTACTGGCAGGTGTATGCCTAATTTTTAAAGAAGCTGCCAAACTGTTTTCCAAAGTGGTTGTATTATTTAACTTTCTTATCCACAGTGAAAACACCTGATTTCAGAAATTATTACAAAGCTGTAGTAATAAAAACAACATAGTATTGGTGCAAAGATAAACAAATAAATCAATGGTGCATAATAGAGAATCCAGAATCCAGAAATAAACCTATGCATAAATGAACAACCGATTTTTGACAAAGGACAAAAGTAACGCAGTGGAGAAAGGACAGCCTTTTCAGCAAATAATGCTGGAACAATTGGATTTATACATAGGCAAAATGAAGACTCTGAAGAGGAGAAGAAGGGCGCGCTGGGGAAGGAAAGTCACTCCTTGCACCATTAATAAAAATTAACTCAAAATGGATCATGGACCTTAATATAAGAGCTAAAACTACACAACTCTTAGAGGAAAGTTAGGAGTAAATATAAGAGTAAATCTTCTTGACGTTGTGTTGGTCATTGGTTTCTTAGGTATAACACCAAAAGCACAATCCATAAAAAAAATAAGTGGATAAATTGGACTTTATCAAAATTAAAAACTTCTGCTCTTCAAAAGACACTGTTAAGAACAGGACAAGACAAGCCACAGACTGGAAGAAAACACTGGCCAAGCATATGTCTGATAAAGCACTTGTATCCAGAATAGGGAATTCCCTGGTGGTCCAGTTGTTAGGACTCTGCGCTTTCACTGTCGGGAATCCGGGTTCAATCCCTGGTTGGGAAACTAAGATCCCGCAAGCCATGCGGCCAAAAAAAGAAAAGAATACATAAATAAAAACGAAAACAGAATATATAAAGAATCCTCAAACTCAACAATAAAGAAAACAAAGAACCCAATTTAAAAGGGAGAGAAGGCAATGTATTTGAACAGACACTTCACAAGAAGAAATACAGTTGGCAAATAAACACATGAAATGATGCTCAACCTCAATAGCCATGAAGGAAATTCAAATGAAAACCACAATGAGATATCACTACATGCCTATTAAATGGCTACAATTAGAAAGACCTGCCTTACCATCCTTGGTGAGTCTGTGGAGGAAATTATACTCTCATACACTGTGGGGGAGAAAGTTAAATAGTACAACCACTTTGGAAACCAGTTTGGCAGCTTCTTTCAAAATTAGGCATATACCTGCCAGATTAACCCGCCACCCCTCTCCTAGGTGACTACCCAGGAGGAAAGGGAATATATGTTTATACAAACACAAATGTTCATAGCAGCTTTATTTATAATACCCAAGAGCTGGGGGGAAAAACAAAAGTCCATCAAAAGATGAAAAGATAAACAAATCGTGGTATATCCCATACAATGGAATACGACCTAGAATAAAAGAAAATGAACTATTGAGACACACAACAGCTGGATGAATCTCAAGGGAATGATGCTGAGTGAAAGAAACCAGACAAGAAAGGGTCTCAGATCAGTGGTTGCCAGGGACGAGCGGGTGCTGTAAAGTGCACAAGGAAACCTTGGGGGTGATAGATATGTTCACTCCCTTGATGGTGGTGATGATTTCGTATAGTCAGTCAAAATTTAACACATTGTTCAGTGTAGTTTATCATATGCCAATGAGATCTCAACAAAACTGTTCTTTTTTTTTTTTTTAATTCATTTATTTATTTATTTTTATTTTTAGCTGTGTTGTGTCTTCGTTTCTGTGCGAGGGCTTTCTCTAGTTGCGGCGAGTGGGGGCCACTCTTCATCGCGGTGCGCGGACCTTTCACTGTCGTGGCCTCTCTTGTTGCGGAGCACAGGCTCCAGACACGCAGGCTCAGTAGTTGTGGCTCACGGGCCCAGTTGCTCCATGGAATGTGGGATCTTCCCAGACGAGGGCTCGAACCCGTGTCCCCTGCATTGGCAGGCAGATTCTCAACCACTGCGCCACCAGGGAAGCCCCAAAACTGTTCTTTAAAAGCACTCAAGAGCACGCACATGGTCAGCAGAGAAGCCCACGCCGGATCTCTAGGGCTGCAGCGAGCTCACCCCACCCCCACTGCTGCCCCCAGATGGCCAAAGTCTGTTGGCAGGAGCTATGTGTGTGAAAACGACGGCTAGAATAGCTGGAATTCTTCATATAAATTCCAGGAAATCCAGGGACTTCTGGGCACCATATGAAAACATAAGAGGGAAAAAAATGGCTCATTTTCTGAGAAAAACGAAGCATATTTTATGGGGTCATGGAGCCTCTGAAATACCACCACCAACCCTTTCTCTTGCTGCTTGTTGGTGCTGGGGGTGGATGTGGGGAAGAGAAAACCCCAGTTCTGCCTGTCCTTTCCAGCCAGGGTCTCACACAGAGGCGGTCCTGGCACCCGTCGAGGCTGGCAGGAGGGGACCGAGGAGATGGGACTCCTATGGGCATCCGGGGAGGTAGGGCAGGCTGGTGCAGGCCTCCAGGCCAGCAGATGCCCCAGACGCGGAGGCGTGGGAAATTAGGCTGTTGGGAGCAGTCAAAGCATGGGGACCCCAGTGTGACCCTGGGGGAGGCTGTGTCACCTGCGGCTTTCCCGGGTGCCCAGACCAAGGTGGGGGCTGATCCCAGCAAGGGCAAGCTCTTCTCTGCAGGTGGAGACGCACACATATGCCCGCACAGCTGCCCCAGTTGTGGGCAAGGAGCAGACCCACCACCCCCGTCTTCCGGACCAGATCAAGCTCTAATAGCCAAGCTTTCACTTTGTAACAAGTCCTCTTCCATTCAACAGATATTAATTGAGTGTCTACCACATGCCAGGTGCTCTGGTCTCTGGTAATCCCAGCCCTCATGGAGCTTACATTCCAGTGGGGAAAACAGACCATATACAAGACAAATAAATAAACACACAATGTGTGGGATGGCTGTAAGTCCAGTGAAGAAAAATAAAGCAGAGACAGGAGAGGAGGCAAGGGTAGAAGAAGGGGTTGTGGGTGGAGCTGGGAGGGAAGAGGCGGAGTCACACGGAAGCTCTGGCATGACCCGCCCTTTTCTCACCTGTGATGGGTTTTCCCCCTGATCTTAGAGCAGACCACAAGGAATCAGGGTGAACTTTGTTGTTCCCTCGGCAGCTGTTTCCAAGGCCCGCTCGTATTCTCAGCAGCTTCTCCTGGACAGGAGGAGGGCATCATGGCAGCCCCCTCTCCCCACTGCCCCATCACAGCCATTCCTGGGGCTGCCCGTCCCTGGGCCCAGGGATGAGCTAATTACCCCCAAAACTGAGTACTTTCCTCATCTCTCTGCCAAGACTCCTCCCGCAAATCCCACCTCCTAAACTCAGAAAAGTCATGGCCCGCAGTCTCTCATTATTTTCTGAGTCGTTACCATGTACCTTCCATTTATTCAGGCCTGTTTCTCTGCCCATGATCATGACACACCAATTCCCATTTCTGTGCCTTTTCTCCCATGCTGCTCCTCGCCTGGAATGCCCTCCTCCTATTCACACATTCTTCAGACTCAAAGGTAAAGCTGTAACCCACGTATTTCTAGAACCCCTCCCTGCCCACATCAGCCCTATGAAGCCCCTCTTCTTAAGCTCTAGAGCACACAGCATACGAGCCTCATAAATGAGGCAATAAGATCTCTGCGGTCCACTGTTACCCCCTGCTGTTAGTCTGGTCCCGTCCTGGGTGTTCCTCCCTGAGATGCAAGATCAAGCTGAGCACACAAAAGGTACACCACAGATATAGCTGATTTCTCCCTAAAAACAAGGCTTTGTTTTCTCCAAATTTTCCCCTCTCCATCTGAGAAATGAAAATGGTTTGGAAAATTCCAACATGGGAGTGTTCAGACTTACTTGAGTTGTGCAAGTGGGAAAAAATGTGCTTTTCCCAAAATTAACAAATTCCCCCAGCCTTTCCTCTGAAAGCAATTCACAAACCTCTGAGCCCAGTGTGTAAGCTCGCCAGTTTCTTTTCTTCATCTCTCTAAAGAATGAATTGCCCTCCTGTTTGTATGTCGTATGCACACATGCATTTGTGAGTAAATGAGGAGGATGGAATCAGAGTAGAAATTAACTGATCTTGAAAATGTAGCAAGTGACAAGTGGAAACTGGCGAGCCCTTTGATGCGCAGGTCCCTGGCTTTCCAGTGTGCTCAAGAGACAAGTTCTTAACACCAGTATGCTCCCACCTGTCTCTATGCTCCCTCTGCATTTATCCAAATTCATTCATTCATCCATTCAGCAAACACTAACTGAAAATCAAATGTGGTTGGCAGTTTCTAAAATGGCTCCCAATGATCCCATTTCCTGGTAACTATATTCTTGTGTAATCCCCTCCCCTTGAGTGTGCACTGGACCTAGCAACTTGCTTCTAATGAACAGAATGCAGCAAAAGTGATGGGACATCACATCCAACATTAGTTTACAAAAGACAGTAGCTTCCGCCTTGCTCGCACTCTCTGTGGTTCTCCTTGTTTACTCATTCTGGTGAGGTCAGCTGCCCCATTGTGAGATGTCCCATGAGGGCGGACTCAGGCCAACAGACAGCAAGAAATGGAGGCCCTCAGTCTAACAGCCTGCAAGACACTGAATCCTGCCAGCAACCCTGTGAGCCGGAAACAGATCCTCCCCACTCAGTTCTTCAGATGAGATTGCAGCCACGGACGACATGTTGATGGCAGCCTAGTGAGAGACGCTGAGCCACAGGATCCAGCAAAGCTGCATCCAGGTTCCTGGCCACAGTAGTTATAAGACAGTAAACGTTGTCGTTTTAAGCCACTAAATTTGGGGGCAATTTGTTACGAAGCAATACATAATTCATACACCAACAATGTGTCAAGCATTGTTCTTGGTCCTGGGACATAGCAGAGGACAAAACATACACACAGCTCTGCCCTCATGTAGCTGACAGCCTAGTGAGGGGAGGCAGATGATAAACAAAGCCCGGTGAAGGGGAATGGGAAATTGCCAGGGGTTTGGGTAAGCAGTAACTGGGGGTGACGGTAGTTGTAGGGTATTTGGAAAGGCCTCCCTGAGAAGGTAGCATCTGAGCAGAGACCAGCAGTGAAAGCATGGGCCATGGGCTATCTAAGGGGAAAGTGTTCCTTACAGAAGGAAAGGTCTAGAATACATTTTTGTTTTGCTTGGCAAAATAACATTTAGAGAAGGAAAGGCTTTCGGCTTCTCTTTTTAGCCTGTAGGAAAAATAACCAAACACAGGCAGCCCACCAGAAATGCATTCCAACTTTCCTCCTGCTCCAGAGAGAGCTCTGGGTCCAGACAGAGGTAAGCTATGTTTCTGTTTTGTTTGTTTCCTGTGTCCTCAATATAGGCAGTTACTCACCTTGGCAGGTGGGCCTTCTGTGATTTTAAGAGGGAAGGAGGCTGCCTAATGCCTCTCTATCCCGCCCTCTGCCCTGGTGTGGCTTTCTTACTTGACACAGAGTATAGGATGTAGGGATTGGGTGGCTGGGACCCCAGGCCAGAGGGGTACCATCTGGAGAAGACTTGAACGGTCCCATTCACTCTGAGATCCCTGGGGCCAGCTACCAATTCACATTGGGCCAGACCCCCTGAGGGTCTAAGACATCTGTCCAGAGCCACTCCAGATGCTGAGAGCTGGTTGGAGACAGGGGCACTGATGACCACTCACTTCCATCCACACAGCCCTTAGGTTTATCTGAGGAATTCAAGGGAAGAGCAGTTTACAAAATGTTTTTCAGTTGCCCTGTGAAGGAAGTAAGCCTGATAAAGTTATCTTATTGTGTGTGAAAGTGGACGTCTGGGTGCACTCAGTGATTCTCCTTCCCACCCCACCTGCCCAGAGAGAGGTTGGACACCAGAGCTGCACAGTGGAGATGGTGATTTGTGAGAGGAGGTGCCACGAGCAGCTCTCCTGCCAAAATCTGACCCGAGCCAGATCTGATCCGTTGGCCCAAGTCAGAATCAAATGCCTGCCTCTGACTTCTGTCAGACACTGGCTTTGCTTGATGCCTCTCACATCCTAGAAAGAAGGGGTGAACTTTCTCTCCAGCCTGTGGTATCCAGGACAGCCTGGCTCTACAAGGGCCCCACCTTGGCAGCCAAGAGTGCTCTGCTTCTCCAGACAGGAGGCGAGGACAAAATAAAGACATTTCCAACCAGTAAAAATGGGAAGATTTTGTCACCAGCAAACCCACATTAAGGGAACACTTAGAAAGCAAAAGGAAGGTGACCCCAAGTAAAAGCATGGAGTTGAAGGAAGGAATAGAGAGCAACGAAAAGGGTAAATATATGGTAAAACTAAATGAATATTGATAATATATAAGAAAATAATAATAATGCCTTGTGAGGTTTAAAATATATATGGAATTAAAATACATGACAACAAGAGCACAAAAGATGGGAGGGGAGTAATGGAGTTAATTAAGGTGTTCTAATATCTTTGCATTGTCCTGGAAATGGTAAAAATATTAATTTATATTAAACTTTAATAAGTCAAAGGTACATATTATAATCTCCAGGGTGAACACTAAAAAATAATAAAAGAATATGTAACTAATAAGTTAAATGGGATGGAATAATAAAAACTGTTTAGAAAGCAAGAAAGGAGGAAAAAAGAAACAAAAAACAAGTGAAACAAATAAAACACTAATAGTGAGATGATGGATTTAAACTCGAAGATATTAGTAATTTTATTAAATATATTCAATAAATGGGCTAAATGCTCCAATTAAGATCAAAGATTATCAGATTATTTCAAAGGAAGGCTGATTTAGGGAGCATGCACCCCTTTGCCTTAATCCCCTTAGCCTTAACCCTCTTAATTATTGGGAGACTGACTTGATCGCTGGAGCTTCAGTGGCCATCTTACAACCACGAGGCTGAGTCTAGAAGCTGTGGGCAGAGGATGGATGAGCAGAAAGAAAAAAGGAGCCTGGGACACTAAAGATGCTGTGGGGCTACCATACCAGCCCTAGACAACGCACCTCCAACTTCATGCTTTATGAAAGAGAAACAAATCCCTAACTTTTTAAAGTTTAAACCACTCTGTGTGTGGTGTCCAATGCTTGTGGCTAAGCACAATTCCTGATACACAAGGTTGAGGATATTACATCTGCAAAACCCTCTGAGTGTCAGATACTAACCTTAAACCAATTAAAACCACTGGGTTGTGTACCATGCAAAACCTCTAATGAGCACAATGTAACTTAGACCATTTGGACCAATCAGACTGCAGGAGAGTTTAATGGATTGGGACCAGCCACAGGAATGCCCCATAAGTGCCCATCTCTCATACCCAGAGGGATGTTAGTATGGGGGTATAAGCAACTTAAATGAGTTAGTGGGGGAAAGTGATTTCTTGTAGGCAGCCAACAATCATACAACAACATGGATCTTCCCAAAGCAAAAACAAATGTCCATGAGTTCATTGCATCCATTTACCAAATATTTATAGAGCATCTTCTATGTGCCAAACATTGTTCTAGCCAGCAGGGATGCAGCAATGAACAAAACAGACAAAACTCCCTGGCTTCTTGCAGTTTACATTCTAGTGCGGGAGAGAAAAGATAAGCAAATACATAAGTGAGATCAATTGCATATAGAATGGTAATAAGTTGATGGAGAGAAACAGTGGAGGAAAGAGAACAGGGAATGGGGTAGGTTGCAAATATTTTTAAAATTTATTTATTTTTGGCTGCGTTGGGTCTTCGTTGCTGCGCGCGGGCCTTCTCTAGTTGTGGCGAGCGGGGGCTACTCTTCGTTGCGGTGCGTGTGCTTCTCATTGCGGTGGCTTCTCTTGTTGCGGAGATAGGGTCTAGGTGCACAGGCTTCCGTAGTTGTGGCTCGCGGGCTCTAGAGCACAGGCTCAGTAGTCGTGACGCAGGGGCTTAGTTGCTCCGCAGCACGTGGGATCTTCCCGGATCCAGGGCTCGAACCCATGTCCCCTGCATTGGCAGGCGGATTCTTAACCACTGTGCCACCAGGGAAGTCCAGGTTGCAATTTAAATAATGATTATTCAGTATGATTAGGGAAGGTCATACTGAGAGGTGATGTTTGATAAAAGATCTGAATGGAGAAAGTAGGAGACAAATGACATGGGCAAAATGTTTCAACCCACTCATGGCAAAGCAAGAGGAAAGATTCCGGAAAAATACAACTTGTCTTCATGGATGGCTTTGGCTGAGGGTGCTGCTTGCTTCGGAACTGCCGCTAAGTCTTAGGGAGGGGCAGTCGAGCATATGGGAGGTCCCATTGCAAAGTAGTGTAAGGTGAGAATTTACATAACTGCTCTGTGGTGAGGGTAATTATTACACACGTTCTGGATGCCATTAGAAAGATCGTTATATTTAATGCTCAGAACAACCCTATGTATGAGATGGGTTCTACTGTGATGCTCGTTTTACACAAGATGAGAAGGAGGCTCATCTTTTGGCCAAAGGTGGCAAAGCTAGTAAATGGTGAGGGAAGCTTCCCTAGTTGATGCCTTCAGCACCTCACAAACCCACCCATCCAATTTCCAGGGGCTTCCCATCAGGCCGACATCAGGGGAAGGGCAAGGGCTACAGAGAATGCAGAAGAGGAAGTAAAGAGAAAGGAGCACTAGGAAGTCTTGGCCCCCCTTGGAAGCCTGAGCTGAGCGTTTCCCTCCTCCTCTGACTGAAGCATTGAAATGGGTTCTATGGTTCCAGGGGCCCGGTGGCAGCGCAGGTGCAGGGGACAAAGGGCCAGGTCTTAGCATTAAGGGCTTCCCAGCTGCAGAGACCAGGGGCTCTGTTCTCACCTAGGCCCCATCCCACCCCTCCACCCCACTGCCCCACCCAACTGCTCCCCTGGACCTTCCTTGTTTGGCCCTTGTTCCTCATGGAAATGAGGCTGTGGGGCAGACACTTTCTTGGTGGCACTTTTATAGGCCCTGACCCAAAGGGAGGGGTCTGGAATGTGCAGGGGACATTAGCTCTCCTGGGGAACCGCAGCTGGAGTCTGCTCAGTCCCTCTAATCTGCTCGCTGTAAACAGGACATCTCAGCCACCAGGAGCTGGACGCCAGTGTGTGCCAGGACGTGAAGCCGTCTGCGCAGCGGGATGCTCCTCGGGGCTCCACTCCCCCGAATGGAGATGGAGTTCCCACGTGAGTACGCATGAGAGGAGACCCAAAGTTCTCTCTCCTTTCTCTCCCTCCCGTTTATCAGGTGGTTGATCCTCACCACAGCCCAGTGAGGGAAACTCCATTTCATAGACAGAAGTGAGGTGGTCACACGCTCAAGATTCTGCTGATGCAAAAGCCCTGGTTCTTTTTTTTTTTTTTTTTTCTTTTTTTGGCCGCACTGCGTGGCTTGCAGAATCTCAGTTCCCTGAGATTGAACCCGGGCCCTTGGCAGTGAAAGCACGGAGTCCTAACCACTGGTCCTCCAGGGAATTCCCAGCCCTGGCTCTTAGCCACTGTGATGTGGTCTTTCTCTCCCCTCCCCTCTCCCCAATTTTCCCTTTCTGATCTTTTAGTCCTCCCTCTGTCTTCTTCCTTTCTTCTTTTCCTCTTTGTATGCATTGATCCAATAAATATTTATAATTCAACTATTTTGTGCCAGGCACTGTGCCTGGCACTGAGAATAAAGCAGTGAAGAAAGACAGTCCTTCCCCATCAGGTTTACATATCACTAGGGGAAGACTGACAATGAGGAAACAATGTAACACAAAAAATATTAGGTGGTAATGGAATCGCTGGTTCCATTGTGAAGAGGACAAGAAGGAAGATGTGCTGGAAAGCATGGCAGGTAGGGGTGTTTTCAGTTGGGTGGTCAGGGACAGCCTCTCTGAGGAGGTGACATTTGAGATCAGACATGAAGGAAGAGAAGGGACCAGCCACGGGCAGAGGTGGAGCAGAGTGTTCCAGGTGGTGGGAGCTGCAGGCTCAAAGACCCCAGCGTGAGGGATAAAAGGCCAGTGCGGCTAGAGCACTGTGAGCTCCACGGAGACGGGGCAGCAGAGCCGACAGGGGCCACGCAGAAAAGACTCTGATGTCATTCCAAGTGCCTGACCAAGTTTTTCAGGAAAGGAGCTACTGTGAGCTAAGTCGTGTTTCTAAAAGATCACCCCAGCTGTGGTGGGGAGAATAGTTAGAAAGGGGCAGTCGTGGAAGCAGGGAAATGAGTGAGGACACGATTGCAGAGCCAGGAGAGAGAGGGCAGTGGTGTGGACTAGGGTAAAATTAGTAGCGCTGGAGAGAAATGGGCATTTACTAGGCACCTCCTAAGTGCCAGGTGCCAAGACATGAGTAAGACCCATGTCCCTGCCTTTGCAAGATGTCCAGTGAGAAGATGGTCATGGGAACAAGCTCACTGGCTGCTCTTCTGAGTGTGGAGAGAGAGGTCTGTACAGGTACAGGGGACCAGGTAGGAGGGGCCAACTCCACGTCAATGGGGATAGGAGGCTGTGGAGAGAGCTCAGGGGGCTCTTCCAAACCTGCACCTACTGCAGATGCAGATGACAATGCCTGCAGCTGAACTCAAGGCCGCGCCGGTGGATCACACTCATGACACCGGTGGTGCCTGTAGAAGGAAAGCAGTGGCACAAAGTGTTCAGACATGTCAATGTAAAAGCTGGCAGTGAAGCTATTTAGAAACTTAAAGAATGGAATCCCTCCCAGTAGGCAGTTGGCTTTTTCAAGAGGTCAGTAGACTTCCTCCCAGTAATCACCAAGCTGAGTCCTTAAGGATACATTGGGTCTCCCAGGCAAAGAAAGGAGATACTCAGGGCATCCCCAGGAGATGCATGTTCAAAGGGGAGAGAGACCAAGAGGCGAGGGTCTGAGGACTTGTGTTGCCGACTTGCTACCCATGCGAGTAAGCCACCTTGGGAGTGGATCCTCCAGCCTCGGTCCATACCTCAGAGGACTTCAGCCCCACCAATGTCTTGGCTGCAACCTCACGAGAGACCCTGTGCAGCCAAACCACTCTCCCACATATAAGATTTCATTAAACTCTCGCAAAAAAAAAAAAAACCTTGAGGTGAATATTATCCCCAGACAGTGTCCAGCACATAGTAGATTTGTGTATTAGTTAGTGTGGACTAGGCAGCAATAATAAATAAACCCCAAGTTGTGGCAATGTAAAAAACAAGAAATTTATTCTTTTCTCACAAAAATCCCAGGGCGGGCTGTGTGTAATGTGAAAATCCAATGAATATAACGTTGGCTACTGTATTATTCAGGGTTCTCCAGAAAAACAGTACCTATAAGATGTGTGTGTGGAGAGAGAGAAAGAGAGGGAGAGAGATTGATTGATTGTAAGGAATTGGCTCACACAGTTGGGGAGGCTGACAAGTCCAAAATCTGTAGGGTAGGCAGGTTGGAAATTCCAGTAAGATTTGATGTTGCCCCTTGAGTCTGAAGGCAGTCTGGAAGCAGAATTCCTTCCTTTTCTGGGGTTCTCAATCTTTTCTCTTAAGGTCTTCAACTGATTGGATGAGGCCCACCCACATTATGGAGGGCACTCTGCTTTACTCCAAGTCTACTGATTTCAATGTTAATCACATCTTCAAAACACCCTCACAGCAACATCTAGACTGGTGTCTGACCAGACAGCTGGGCACCACAACCTAGGCAAGTGAACACATAAAATTAACCACCACAGCTACCTTTCTCGTAAAGAAAAGCTATTTAGATTAAGTTGCCTTTTGTATCAGTGAATTCAATTCAATATGAATTCTTTTTCTATGCATAAAAAACAAACATTCCTGGGGGGGAAATGTGTTGTCATTTGCTTTGCTGAGGAGGCGACATTGATAAAATATGCCAAGCATTTTACTGTGTATTATTTATTTATTCTGCTTGTGTTACTGGGCTATTGCCTCCTTATAGACACCTCATACCACACACGCATGCCCCACTCACCTCCAGACACACACTCACCCTATGCATCAGATGTCTGCATCACTGGCATGGGACATAGGCCAAACAGGCCTCTGTGTAACCTACATTGGCATGCTGCAAACTGGTGCACATTCCTGGGGTGTCTATGGACTTGCCAAGGACTATGAGGGCACCAGTGTTTTAACAGAACCGGTTTCCTGATCTTCAGTTTACTTGTGCAACCTCTTAAAACTGGTCTACCTGCGAGTCCTGTTATAGAGGTGTCCTGCTGGACTCCTTCCCATCCCCCCTCTCAGCCTCACCCTCTCCACAGGGCGAAGCAGTCTCACTCATGTGCATTGCCCCCCCCAGGGCCAGAATCCCAAACAAGAGGACATTTAACACACACCCCATCCATATCATTGAGAAATAGATTTCCAATAAAATGTTACTTTGTTTAATAATTATTTGTCAAAATGTGTAATATGTTTTGTTTTGATCAATTGTACACTAATAATAATTGTAATAATAACTCAATTCAGGATAGAAATGTTTAATTCCTAGAGCCTTACAATCACAGACAATTTTTCAATGTTTCAAATTATTTTTGGAAATTTTTTATTGAAGTATAGTTGATTTCCAATGTTTCAGGTGTACAGCAAAGTGATTCAGTTATTCATATATACATATTCTTTATTAGATTCTTTTCCATTACAGGCTATTACAAGATATTGAATATAGTTCCCTGTGTTATACAGTAGGTTCTTGTTGTTTATTTTATATATAGTAGTGTGTGTCTGTTAATCCCAAATCCCTACTTTATCCCTTCAATAAAAATATAATTTTTTAAAAAGTTTAATTTATATTTTTATTGAGAGGAACAAGGAGGGATCATTAAAAGACTTTCTAGCATAAAAATATACTAGAAGAGAAAAAATTTCTGTGGAAAAGAGAATAGAAATACGATTTCAAGAAGAAAAGAATTAACTAGAATTTCTGATTTTTTAAAAAAAGATCTTTCGTGTAATTTTTTTCCCTAAAGCATATTGGTGAGTATCAAACTGTGATAATATTTAGAGCTCATATGATACATTTAAAAGAGCAATTGAGCAGTCTTATTTTTAAATGTCATTTTTACTGAAAATCACATCAGTTGGAACTATTTAAACTTCTGCTGTAAATTTAAATGTTAACTTAAAAGCGTGCTAGAGAGTAAAAAATGTTTCAAAGTGCCGGGTGTATGTGAGAAAATATTTCAAGGCCACTGGCCTAGAGTATACCTACACATACCAGATGGACCCCACCCAGCCTCTCCTAGGCCCACACTCATGTAGCCTGGCACCAGTTCATCTGTCAAGTTTACTAGCGATGGCCATGGCTATCTATACGGTGGTTGTCACCTCATCTTCATGCTTGGAAGAGCAAGCGTCCCCTGGAAACAATAGCCCACTTTGTCCCAGGCTGTGCCAGGGAGACTTATCTCACTATGAATTAATTCTCATAACAAATTTATGGTTAAATACCATTTTTATTCTTCTTTTACACATGAGGAAACCAAGGCTTAAAGAAGTTGTCACTTGCCCAAGGTCACCCAGAGAGTTTGTGGTCCATCTCCAACTCAAAAGGAAAGGCAAGCCACAGGCAAAATATTTGAACAGACACTTCATAAAAGAAGATGTATGAGTGGCAAATAAGCATATGAAAAGATGCTCAGCATCACTATTCATCAGAGAGTTGCAAACTAAAATCATGATGAGACACCATCATGGACCCACTAGAATAGGTAAAATTTTAAAGGCTGATAATACCAAGTGCAGACAGATGTGGAGCAACTGGATGTCTCATACATTCGTGGTGGGTATGTAAAATGGTTCAGCACTTTGGAAAGCAGTGTGGTGGTATCTTATCAAGATACACACGCTTTCCACATACCCAGCAATTTCATTCCTAGCTGGTCACCCAAGGGAAATTAAAATGTGTGTCCACACAAAGACTTGTATGTGAATATTCACAGCAGCTTTATTTATAATAACCAAAAACTGGAAACTACCCAAATGTCCACCAACTGATGAAAGGACAAAAGAACTGTGATACATCCCTACTCTGGAATATTGCTCATCGATAAAAAAAGGAACAGAATATTAATACAGGTAACAAGTTGAAAGAATCTAAAAAGAATAATGCTAAGTGAAAGATATTAAGCTACATGCCAAAGACTGCTGCTGTATGATTAATGATTCTATTTATATAAAATTCTATGGGAATTCCCTGGCGGTCCAGTGATTAAGACTCCGCGCTTTCACTGACTAGGGCCCAGGTTCAATCCCTGGTCAGGGAACTAAGATCCCGCAAGCCGTGCAGGGCAGCTAAAAAAATTTTTTTTCATTAAAAATAAAAATAAAATAAAATTCTAGAAAAGGCAAAACTGTAGTGACAGAAAGCAGACCCGCAGTTACTTGGGGCTTGGGGGGGTCAAGGGAGGAAACTGCCTGCAAAGCAGTGCAAGGAAACTCTTTAAAGAGACAGAAAAAATCTAAATCTTTATTGTGATTGTGTTTATACCACTGTACACAACTATCAAACTCCATCAAACTATACGTTAAAAAGGTTGAATTTTGTTATATATTATATATATTCTTATATATGTTATATTACATTATATCTTACTAAGATACAAGATCTTGTCCAGAAATAATGAGAACTGATCTGCTTGACCCACGACCCCGCCTCCCCCTCTTTCTACCATCTCCTCCCCACGGCTGATGTCCTTTTGTTTCTGCTGACCTCAGAGGAACCACTCTCCCTGTACCTCTCCAAGATCACTTCTTTGTTTTAGGGCCAGATTCCGTGTCTCTTCCAGCACCAGCCATTTGGATCTGGGCTGCTTTGGGGAGGGGTTCTCCAAAAGGGTCTGAAAAAGCAGGCCAGAAAGCCAAGACCCACTGGGCTTCCAGGAGAGTTTAGCCAAGGACTAGTCTAAATATGGGCTACATTCTTCACTGTCTCCAACTCTGTGGCCACCTTAGTTTCCACCAGGATGATACACTGGACACTCCCAATTGTCTACTGCCTGATACCTTTTCAGATCAGTGTAATTTCTTTCAGCCCGTCCTCACCCATGTGGGTGCCTTAAACAAAGACATGGTTTCTTTCCTGCAGATGTTTTTCAGACTCCACACAGGTTGATGCCATCGTGGATCTCTAAGGGAGGAATACTGTTTATGGAGTCTCCCTGGCACATTTTACTGCTCGTGGAACACCCCACAGGGCCAGTACCCACACAACACACCCTGAGAGCCTCTTGCATGAACTAAGCCAGATATTGTGATGTTTCCCAAGTGACTCTGCATCCCCTACCCATGCGAACAACAGAACCTTTCCAACAGGGCTGAAAGGCCAGAGACTCAGCCCTCAGGAGGCAGCAAAGCTGGGCATGGGAGAGGCGGTGTTCTCCCCGCCACCCTCTCCTGTGAATGCACCAAGAGGAGAGGGGTCAGACGGGAAGCAAGGACAGCTCCAGGCCCGCTTTCGCCCAGAGACCCAAGTTCGGGAAGAGGAAGCGGTGTCTGAAGGAGAATCATCCACTTCCTGGAGCTGCAGCTCTGAAACCCCAAGCCTCAAGTCTTCCTGTCCGATGTCCTAGCTGCAGCCGTACAGGGCCTGAGTGGCAGAGCCCCGAGCGTGCGTCACGCAGAGAGCTCGTGTCACGGAAGCACCCCCATCCCGGCTTATCCTGGGCGGAGGCACGGGGACCCAGCCCACCACAGCAGGGAAAGCAAACCCCGAAGTTGTAGAACTAGCTCAACAACCCTGAGCTTGCCAGCTTCCTGCCCCAAGTGCCCACACCAGTCCCGACATGGCATGGAATGAGCCACCTCGGTGAGAAAAACCAAGAGGAGACCCAGTCCAGCCAAACTGGGAGGAAGGAGAGACCAGCATTTTCACCCTGGCTCCGCCCCAGGCCCCGCCTCCCAGACCGGACAGACTTGAAAGGGAAAAGCCTAACCCCTCAGCGAAAGAAGGCTGGGGAGGAGAGAGCAGGAGAGGGATGTCAACAAAATTCTGGAAAAGGGAAAGCAGATAGATGAGGTTTCAGATTTCCCCGCACTGCTGAGTGTTCCGGGAGGGAAAGAAGCAAGTTCAGTGGCGCCTCAGACGGTCTTAGCAAACGGAGCCTCCAGCATCTCCAAGAGAGGGGCGAGGGGAGGCAGAAAGTAGGCATGGGGTGGGGGGGAGGGCTGGGGATTGAAGGCCTTAGGAAAGGAGATCCCTCCCTCACCAAGTGAGAGAGACCAGCACCTTCCTCCGTATCCCTCCCCCATCCCTGCTGCTAAACGGAGAGACTGAAGGCTGTGGTCGGAGGCCTGGGGTCTGGCACAGCTCACTCCCCCAACCCCCTTCTGCTCCCTTTTCTTGTTCGGCTCTCGAAACACAGGGAGCCAGGCTTCCAGCCTCCAGCAGGAAATTCAGAGGATCCTTCACTGGGAAACTGACTGGCTCAAGGGAATTGACCTACATATTATGATATTTTGGGGTCCTCCACATCAGGGCCGAAACCGTATCCCATCCTTTATCTGTGAGACCCACCAAGAAACTGGCTCTGCATCCACACGGGGCTTCCCTCAGCTGTTAACCGCCTCCCTCTTAAATAGGACCAGACAGCCAAGAATCAAAGTCATTTGAGGGAAGCCTTAACTACGAAAAACAGAGACCAAAGCAAACAAACAGAAAAAAATGAACTCCAAGGAAACAGAGATAATGTGGAGATGGGAATAAGAAAAACAATTTTCATTATAATCACCACTTCCAGAGGGATAAGAGAAGATTGTTAATTCATGTAACAAGAGGATGATGTTATAAAAGAGAACACTGGGTAAGGAACATCTCTTGAAAATTAGAAATGACAGCAAAATATGGAAGGGTTGAAATATAAAGGGGTAGAAATTTCCCAGAAAAATGAAGATAACAGGAAAAAAGATTTAACACTTAGAGAAGTATTTTGGGAGTTCTAACATCCAAACAACTGGAGTTCTAAAAAAGAGAACAGTTAAACTGGAGGAAAGTAACAACAAAAATCATAAGAGAAAATTTCCCAGTGCTTAGGGACCTGAGGTGCCAGAATGATGGACCCATCAAGGGCCCAGAACAAAGAAACATCCCTGGGAAATTTCAGGACAACAGACATGCCGAGAAAATGCTAAAAGCTTCCAGAGAGAAAACAGTTTCTATCCAGAGATCAGTACTCAGAATCACATAGTTTTCCTCAATGGCAACACTGGCAGCAAGAAGAAAATGAAGCAACACTGTCAAAATACAGAGGGAAAATTATTTCTAACCTAGGATTTTATATCCAGCCAACCACAAATAGTGTATGAGGGTAGAGTAGAGACACTTTGAGACACAAAATGGTTAAAAACATTTGCCTCGCACAGTTCCATTCTTAGGAAGATGAAGACAAGGGATCCAGAAAACAAGGAACCAAACAGAAGTGAGGGGAGGACCCAGGGTGAAGATGAAAGGAGATCTCAGGATGAAAGCTGTTTGGTGGGACTAGAGAGCAGCCCACCCAACTCCCCAGGAGGGATGATGCCAAGGCCAAAATGGACCTGATCGAACGCCAGTGGGTCTACCCTCACTGCGTAGAATTTTAGGGCTCTGTCTATCCCTTTGGGCACAAATCAATGGTAAATATATAGCATGCCAAGAAAATGAAAAAATGAGGCAAATATTTAACTCCAAGAAAAACAAAAGTTGTACAAGAAAGGAAGTGTACTCATGGCACAGTAGGTGATTCAGCTTTTAGCAATATTTACACAGTCACAATAACATAAACACTGAATAGTAATTTAACCAAACTGTCATGTTTCCATGTGGAGGATGGAGAAGTGTGTATGTGTTTAAGTGTCTGTGTGTGTATGTGGTGAGTAAGAAGTAGTAGGAAGTAGATAGGCAGTACCTAAAACAGAAACACCATGGAATAAAAGATATTTTAGAAATTTAGGTGTAAATAACAGAACATCTAAAAGACTTGAAAGTGGTTGTCTCTTTGGAATGAAATTTGGTGGGGAGAAGAGTACGACAGGGTGCTGCTTTTTACATTGTACTACTATTAGACTTTTTAAATTTTTTTTCTTTTCTATGGAGGTATACTTGACTTATAATAAACAACGCTGATTAAAAGTACACAATTTGATAAATTTGGGCGTATGCACACCATACCCCCCCAAAGTTTCCTTGTGTCCCTTTGTAGTCCCTCCCTCCCAGGATCACTCCGGGACAGGGACGTGTGGGTGACTGGAGGTCAGGAACCACCTGTGAATGGCTCAACACTCCCCCTTCGGTCTGTGTTTCTAGTGCAGGTTCTCCAGATGCCAGGCTGGGGAAGACCTCACAGGCCATCTTGGCCTTTAGCGCTCAACTTGAGGAGCACCTCCTAGTGGAAGCCTGCCTGACTCCCTCCCTGTGCCTCCAGAACTTTCCGTTCTGCAGTGTACTGGCCTCTTTCTCTCCCGTGCCCAGTGATCCATGACCTCCACAAAGATGGAGACCCCCCTTCAATTCAGAGGGCCTGGCTTAGAGCAGATGCTCAGGAAATATTTGTTGAATGAATACATGAAATAGAAGACAGAAGAGATGCACGGAAGGGTGAATGGGTGAGTAAATGAAAGGTATTTTCCCAATGTCAATGATATAAGATTGTTTGTTTTAAAGATGGTATCTCCTTAAAGAACAAGGGAAAGCCCAGGAGAGGTTGAAATGGGAGGAAAGCTCTGAAACACAATTGGAGACATTAGTCCATTCTTGGAGGGACCTGGGAAATACGTGTCCCTGGAATGAAACCTTGTCCCGAACATCCCTGCTGGCCGGCTCTGGGACCCCAGGTCCACCTTGGGAGCCCTGGGCAGAGCTGTCCCCAGCAGCCAGGGATGCGTCTCACTAGGGGGCACTCTTCCATCACACTGGCCCTGCCCAAGCAGACACAGAAACCTGCCCCAGGCTCTTTTCTACAAGGAACCCTGCAAACCCTGGGGCCTCCTCACATTCCCTGCGGCCTCTGGCCAAGAGCAGAGGCTCTTTCCAAGCAGCAGTGAGCATCCACCAAATCCGTACCCACTCAGTACAAAGTAGCTTTGCAGAAAAGACCGGTGTCTGGGGTTACGTTGATATATCAAAACGATCTTCCCTCCTTTACTGCCTCAAATATGCCAGTTCTGAGATCTCCTTCCCCATCACCTTCCCCAGCCTGAGGGCTGCTCAGATAAGAATAAATTGAAAAGTGGACTCCTGCAGTTTACCCGTTTATTCACAATATCCACCGGACACACCTGTCTGCAGGGCTGGGCCAGTGGAAATTCTGGGCAGTTATAGACCCCAGAGCAGGGAGGGGAAATGGGAGCAGTGTTCAGAGATCCTGCCCCAGGGGGACTTCACTGCCCACAGGAATCATCCCAGCCTTGGGCCTGCAGAAGCATCAGAAGCCAAGGGGCATGGATGGAGGCCAGGGGCTTGAGGGGTGTGTGCAGTTTGGAAAGTTAGGGCTCCTTCATTTTTTAGGATAACATCCTCTTACCTCAACCACTGTGGGGCCTAATTTCCAAAATGCTCCAACTCTGGAGGAATTAATCCCCCAAAAGACATAGACCCTGTGAAGCAGCCAGTGCCTGATGGAGATTCGGGCCTGATGCCTGGAATAGAAGGAGGGGTGGTGGTGGAAGGAGAGACTTACGGAGAAACCTGGGGTCGGGGAGGACCGAGAAGGGGGCAGAAAGTGTGTCACGGGGACTTGCAAAAGGACAAAGAGAAGAAGGCCCCCAGCTTGACTCTTGGAAGTGGAGATGGGAACTTCCATCCCAACGTCCAGGCTCTTCCTGTGAATTTGCTCCCTGCTCCAGATTCTGGTGGGCATCCTGTGTCCCATAACCTGTCAAAGGAAGTGCCCAGGGGAGGCTGGAAGGGAGGATTTCACAACTAGCAGAGTCTTCCTTTGATGCTGCCCCCTGGGCCCTGGAGCCCCTCCTTCACCAATCAACCACTTGGGAAGTAAGGGGACCATTCCCTTCCCAGCTCCAGGGGGGACCCAGGCTGCTAGAGTCTAGCTTAGAACTCACCTTTATTTTTCCTGTTGGGTGCAGTGGGGAACAGTGGCAGGGTCAGACTGAGAGGCCATGTCACAGGCACAGATCCAGGCCGGAGCCCAGGCCCAGGCTAAGCGGGGATGAGGGTGTGAGTGCCTGGATCCCTTGCTAAGCCATGTACGTGCCTATGAGGCAGCCACACCCCTGGGAGCTGCACTCTCCTGAGCAAAGGCATCAAGCCTGGCTTACTCTGAGAACTGGGTCACCACTGCATCTTTCCTGGGCAGGATTCCAGGTCCAGCCAGCCACACTCTCACCTGGGAAGAATCATTACCTGCAGGGAGAGGGGGCTAAGGGAGAGGGAGGCAGTGTGGACAGAGACGGACAAAGCTGGGAAGTAGAAAGCACTGGCTTACTAGGCGAGCCTCTCTTCCCCTGCTGTGTGTGTGTGTGTTAGCCGGCTGGCCAGCCCAGCACCCACCTGTGCACACCTGCCTCCGGCACGTCTGAGCTGTGATGACCCTCTTACCCAACCACCCTGCAGAGCCAGGCAGGTTCCACTGAGGCCCCTGGCCCTGCCCTGCCCTGCCCTGCCTGGGAGGCCCTGCCCTCCATCCTTGCAGAGAGAAGGGAGAAAGAAGAACAATGTGTGTAAATTTCCCATCCAGTTTTCAGGATCTCTCTCCCTCTTCTGTCTCGGGAACACAGAGGTACACAGTCAGGGGGTCCCTTTTAGGGCTGCAGCAGGCCTGCCCAATCCAAGATGTACCTCCTGACTCCAGCCATCTTGAGCCGGCCCCTTTCTGCAACTATCTCAAGGATGTTTGACCATCATTTTATCCAGTGTCGCCACAAATGCCCCTGAAACACAGAACTGTACCATGCGACCTTTTCCCTGATTTTGCAACTGGAGTGCACATGCCCACACCCACTCTCACACTTCCACCAAGTGTTTCCAAGAAGAATGCTGTCCACAGGGTAAGAGGCCACCTGGGTACCTCTTCTCTGTTTCCTTTTATTTCTAAAATTCCTACCTATTGTATCTAGTCGGGACAGCGGCATCTTGGCCATAGCTCCTCTTGGTGAGGTGGTCCTTGGATGACCAAGTATCCCCTAACTTGGCACAAATGACTTATTTTCTCATTTGTCTTAGCCGATCACTTCAGGAATACCTTGAAGATATTGCAGGTTCAATTCCAGACCACCGCAATAAAGTGAATATTGCAATAAAGCAAGTCACACAAATTTTTTGGTTTCCCAGTGCATATAAAAATTATGTTTCCAGTATACTGCAGTCTATTAAGTGTGCAATAGCATTATGTCTAAAATAACAATGTACGTACCTTAATTAAAAAATACTCTATTGCTCATCATCTGAGTTTTCAGCAAGTCATAATCTTTGTGCAATAGTAACATCAAAAATCACACATTTCCATAACAAATATAATAAAAATGAAAAAAAAATTGAAATATTGCTAGAATTACCAAAATGTGACACAGAGACAGAAAGTGCGCAAATGCGGCTGGAAAAATGGTGCTGATTGACTTGCTCAATGAAAGGTTACCACAAACCTTCAATCTGTGAAAAATGCAGTATCTGTGAAGTGCAGTAAAGCATAGCACACTGAAACGAGGTGCTCCTGTGTTTGAAACACAATATTTGGCTTCCAAGTAAATCACACACACATACACACATTTTTAGGGAGGGTTTTATTAAAAATTAACAATGTCCCTGGCTAGTAAACAGCTCTTTGAACTTACCAAGTTTTCTTGTCCCTGTCCCTTCCAGTGAATCTCGCAATTGCAAACTCCACCGTGAGGGGAGGTGGAGAGGACCCAGCCAGGGATGGAAGTCCGCCCTCATTCTCAGGATGGACAGGGGCCTGGGCCTCACACATGGAGGTGTTGAGAGGCCCAGTGTGGTGAGGGCCCAGGAGGATCTGTCAGAGCAGGCTTTCAGAAAGGGGGGTTTCCACCGGCACAGATGGACCAGCCTAGTGCAAAGGCTGCGGAGGAAGGGTGCCAGGGGCAGAGGACATAACTCCATCCAGAGGAGGAGCAGTAGAAGTGGACACAAGGGAGGGCTCCTGGCTGGCAGGGTTGTGGAGGGAAATGAAGAAACCAGAACAGGGGCTTTCCTGGTGGCGCAGTGGTTGAGAATCTGCCTGCCAATGCAGGGCACAGGGGTTCGAGCCCTGGTCTGGGAAGATCCCACATGCCGCGGAGCAAGTGGGCCTGTGAGCCACAACTGCTGAGCCTGCGCGTCTGGAGCCTGTGCTCTGCAACGGGAGAGGCCGCGACAGTGAGAGGCCCGTGCACCGCGATGAAGAGTGGCCCCCACTCGCCGCAACTGGAGAAAGCCCTCGCACAGAAACGAAGACCCAACACAGCCAACAATAAAATAAATAATAAATAAATTAAAAAGAAAAAAAAAGATATAGCAGCATTTGGAAGTCCCCCTAAAAACAAACTGTGGATTGTGTGTGTATGTGTGTGTATGTGTGTGTGTGTGTGACTTCCTATTTAAAAAAAAAAAAAAGAAGCCAGAACAGAGAGAGGGCAGTTGAAGAGAGGAGGGCCCCCAGGGTCTTCCCTGTCCACCTAGGGAACCCGGATTCTGGTGGCTGTGGAAACGTTCTGGGAATGAGAACCTGCAGCCCGCTGGTTACCTGGCTTCATCACTTCCTCTCTGTGTGACCCTGGGCAAGCTAATTAACCTCTCTGAGCCTTGGTTTCCTCATTTATAAAACACGGGTGATAACAGAAATCCCTGGGAGGGTAACTGGAAGGGCTGGATGGGACGACCAGGCGCAAGCACACCGTGCGCTTTCCGTAAAGGGCTCCTCCTCACTACCGTCTTTGGGAAGAACTGGACAAAGCGCCTGGCGGCGGGAGATTCAGCTAGTTAAGTGGATCAAATTCACCAGGTTTTCCAACCCAGATTCACACTTCCTGTAGAGACAGATCCGAAAAGAGCTGGTGAAGGTGTTTGTAAACAAGAAAAGTGCAGTTCGAAAGTTGCCGCCAGCGACAACCAGCGAGGCTTAGTGCTGGAAGCAAGAGTCATCTCTTCGCCGGGGGCAAGGTTCAAGCCGGGCAGATAGGGACATCTTTGCAGTCCTCCCTCCCTGTACACAACACACACACACACACACACACACACACACACCCCAAGCCCCCTCACCCCCAACCACGTCCCGAAGCAACACCCAGAGTCCCTCGGGGGCATGCGATGTATAGCCCTCTGTGTCGTCCGGCCGATGGAGCTGGAGGAGAGAGGAAGGCAGGGACGTGGTTGGAGGCGGTAAGGGGCCAAGTTGGACTCTGTCCCCAGCAGCTCCGAAGGCAGAGCAGGGGGTGCGGGCCGGGGAGGGTCGCCGCGAGTCCAGGAGGCCGGGGCCTCCGGGTCCTCAGCGCCGCCTCCCCGGAGGAAGGCGGGGGCGGGGAGGAGGGGGCGGGAGAAGGCGGAGAACGGAGGAGGGCGGAGGAGGGCGCAGGAGGGCGGTGCGCTGCGAGGTTATTTGTGGTTCGCTTTGATCCCGAGGGGGAACCTGAAACTCTCACATTCCTGGCATAGCTGCCGCCTCCGGCGCTGGCCGACCCTGGGGCTGCGTGCTGGGGCCCAAGCGGCCAGAGCGTCGGCGCCACGGCCGAGAGCACACCTCCGCCGCCGCGCTGAGCCGAGCCGGGCCGGGTCGTCGGGTCTGACCGCGCCGAGCACCCGCGGGCCGCTGCGGTAAGGAAGGCTGCTCGGCGCTTTGGGGAGCGCGCGGGGCCGCAGAGACTCTCTCCAGCCGAAGCCCGAGCCCCGCCGCAGCCCGGCCTTTTCCGGGAGCGGGAGCGGAGCGGACCCAGCGTCCTCCAAGGCACAGCGCGCCTTTCCCGGCAGCCACGAAGCAGGGCAAGGGCTGCTCCGCCCGGGGGTGTCTCGCGGGTCGCCCGGAGTCTCTCGAAAGTGCGCGGGTCCGCTGGGGCTGGAGGAGGGGGCAGCCTCTGGGGAGAGCGTAGTGGGTGTTTGGGGTCGCGGGTCGGGAAGAGGGGATGCCAGGGGATGCGGATCTGGGCGGAAGGCGCCGCTTGGAGCTCGATTTGCAGCGCCCTGGGTACTGATTTGGTTAGGTAGGGGTTACAGGTGTCTTTGCCCCCCAACTAGCCCAAGAATTCCTCTTTGTCTTCCTTGGAAAATCCTCTCTTGAGCCACGGTCTGGCTCTCACTTAGAAAGAATGCAGCTTGCCGTCCAGCCCGCTGACGTCAGCGCTGGAGCATTTGGAAAACAAAGAGGGCTCGGGAGGGAGGGAGGGAGGCGGCTCCACGACGCTTAAAGATCTCTCCGGACCACGGGCTACCGTCGTCCACCCCGCTCCCGGCGCAGCGGCGGCCACCGGGTTCTCGTAGTCAGCCAGGAGTCCGGGTAGGGCGGGATGGGGTGCGGTCTGACTTAGAGACCCTCGCTTTGGTTCCTTAGGCGAGCGTGAGCCCAGGCAAAGGCCGCAGTTGCGTGCTTGCTTAGAAGAGGGTGTTTCAGAGACCCGGGCGCGCTAGTGCAGCAGGGGTGCACGACCCGGGTCGCGGGCGCAGATTTTAGTAACGACTCAGCTGAAAGGATGTGCATCCGAGGGGCTTGACCGGGACAAACGCGAGATGAGAGGCGCGGGAGGTGTTCCCTGCACCCAGGCACACTGTTGGTGGGGAGAGGGCCTGGAATCTGTTCGGAAAGCTGCATTCTCCGGTCCTCCTCGGCTGCAGTCAGCCCAGACAGTGATTAACTTAGGAGTGCCCCGTGGATGAAACGCTAGGGAGAATTGATTCCGGTTTGTTTTGCCTCGGGTAGCTCTAGAGTCTTGCATCTCCCCTCCTTGTGTGTTTGGGGCGGGGGGAATGAGGGGGTGCCAGGCAGGATGAATACTGAGTACCCTCCAGACGCATCTCCCTCTCCCCGGTTCTGGGCAGCTGGGAGGAGGGAGTGGAATGGCTGCTCTGCCCGTCGGCCAAGCCCTAACTGGAGCAGGGCACTGGGGCTAGTTTTGGGGCAGAGGAGGGGCTGCGTTCCTCCCACTGTCCTCCTCCCGTGCACACAGGACCTCCGGAGGTGTGGGTTTTGTTTGGTCTTCACTGAATCCCAGTTTGGAGGTCTGTGGTAGAGGAGGCTGTGGAAAGGAAGCTGGGTGAGGTGGGCAGCCTGCCAGGCCATGAGCCACTGGGAGCCCAGGCTCAGAAGGGAACACCTTCCGCAGGAGATATTATCTCCCTGCAGTTCAGGCTCAGAGCCCCCAGCCCCAGGTCCCTGCAGCCAAGAGCCTCCGCGCTCGCTCCCTTACTTCTTCAGTCAGCTCAAGTGGTGTTACTGGCTCAAGTGGTGTTACCGATGTCAAGATGCTGAGGGCCCATCATCCCCTGCGTGCCTAGAGGGCCATCAGGGCACTTCCAAGGAGCAAGTGTGTGTGTAGCTGGGGGTGGTATTCATAAAATCTAAGACATCGTGCCACCCTTTCTTTTTTCCTGGAGCACGTGTGCACTTACTGTCAGCACACAGGCTATGCGACTGGCCCACAAACCTTGATGGGTGGCACCTTTTTGCCTCATCTCACAAAACCATTGTCCTATTATAGTCTCTCTTCTTTCATCCCTTATTCACCAATCCAGATGCATTTTTTCCTTCTTCCTGTTCACCTTGCAGAGTGACTGCCAAGGTCATCCCATGACAGGGAGGGCTCAGCAGAGTAAAGGGTGGTGAGTTAGCTGTGCCAAGGCCGGCGCTCAGGCATGCTTCATCCTAGAGGGTCCTGGGGGCTGTTTGCCTAGGGCTTCTACCAGGCTGGACTCATTCTTTATCACCTGCCAATAAACTGGGGCCCTGTCCACCCCCGGACTGGAATGCTCAGTGGTTACAGCTGAATTAGGCCTGCCCTAGAGTCTCTCATCAGGCTCTTTGATGGGAAGCTGACTGCAGGAGGCCAAGGTTCCTTGTGTCTAGGTTACTGGTGTTTTTCTCTAGGCACAGTAAGTCTCCATGAATATGATTATAATGGCAGTCCTTTGCCAGGGATTTACGGTGCACCAGGAGCTCAACAGCCATTGCCTGTTTTAATTCTCAACTCCGTGAGGCTAGCGTTATTCTTTCCATATTTCCGATGGAGAAACTGAGGCTCAGAAGTTAAGTGACTTGCCTTAATCAGTAGGTGGCAGCATTGGCAGTTGAACCCAGGCTTGTGTGCCCCTCCATAGCCTTGCTCTTTACCATTATGCCTTTGACCAGACAGTAATGGAAAGTCCCCCCCTTTCCCATGTGCTCCCACTGAGTGGTCTTCGTTCTCTCCTCCCAGGTGCTCTGGCGCCAGGTGCCGCTGGCCTTTGTCCAGGCGGTTGTGTGCAAGCCCAGGAAGCATGAGGACACTGGAAGACTCCTCGGGTACGGTCCTGCACCGCCTCATCCAGGAGCAGCTGCGCTATGGCAACCTGACCGAGACCCGCACGCTGCTGGCCATCCAGCAGCAGGCCCTACGGGGTGGGGCTGGGGCTGGGGGCACAGGGAGCCCCCAGGCCCCCCTGGAGATCGTGGCCCCCGAGGACAGTCAGGTGCTGCAGCAGGCCACAAGGCAGGAGCCCCAGGGCCAGGAGCACCAGGGCACCGAGACCCACCTGGCAGAGAACAGCCTCTACCGGCTGTGCCCACAGCCCGGCAAGGGCGAGGAGCTGCCCACCTATGAGGAGGCCAAAGCCCACTCGCAGTACTATGCGGCCCAGCAGGCGGGGCCCCGGCCACATATGGGGGACCGGGATCCCCGCGGGGCCCCGGGTGGCAGTCGGAGGCAGGATGAGGCCCTGCGTGAGCTGAGGCACGGGCACGTGCGCTCCCTGAGCGAGCGGCTCCTGCAGCTGTCCCTGGAGAGGAACGGGGCCCGTACCCCCAGCCACATGAGCGCCTCCCACAGCTTCCCCCAGCTGGCCCGCAACCAGCAGGGACCCCCGCCCAGGGGCGCCCCTGCCGAGGGCCCGGAGCCCCGCGGACCTCCACCTCAGTACCCACACATCGTGCTAGCTCATGAGACCACCTCCGCTGTCACCGACCCGCGGTACCGCACCCGTGGCAGCCCGCACTTCCAGCATGCGGAAGTAAGGTAACTGCCCACCTCGGTCTTCAAGCTCTTGGCTTCCAGCATAGTTCTCCCAGGGTGAAGAGCCTCCAGAAGCCTGGCGAGCTCCAGAGGAAGGCCGATGATACCCTCTCCCTCCCAAGATGGGAGCTAATGCTGGAAGGAAAGAGGGATTTAGCCAGGGTCACATGAGAACTTAGCGGCATCCCTTGCTTTAATTTGGAGGTGGACACCATTGTCTTATTGGCTGTAGCAGTTGTGAGTAACTAGGGTTCTCAGAGGCTATGAATTACAGCAGGGGGTTAAAGGTTGGGTTTCAGAAAGAACTTGCAAAGACAAGGGTTGGGAATCATTGCCAAACTGTTTCCAAGTTAAGTGGGAAGAAGGTGGGACCTCCTTCTCTGGAGGTTTCTAAGAACAAGTGGACATGTTTGCTTTCTGTGATTACTGGGAGGCATTCCTAACTGTAAGCAGGAAGAAAGGACCAGATGGCCTCCTTAGGGACCTCTCCCCGCTCCTACCGGGGCGGGAGCTGCCCTGTCCCTACCATTCATTTCCTTTCATGTTTTTCTGTGTGGTCCATGTTGCTGGAGCCTGGAGTGGGAGAGGATTCTTGGTCCAGGTGAGCCCCTTTCTGTGGAGGCTCCGGAGAGGCTGCTGGGGGGGCTTAGTGTTTGATTCTCAGTGTGAAGGGAAGCCTTTAGAGGCTGTGATTTGGCTTACCTTTTTAAAAAGGTTCCTCTGCTCATGTAGAGAATGGATTCTAGGGGCTAGAATGGAAGCAGGGATGCCCGGGAGGGGCAGGAAGCCCAGATAGCTTGCAGAAATAGGGTTCCTAGAAATGAGGCTCTCGCTTGGCCCCACACCTTCTCCTGAGAAGCTGACACATGCCCTTTTCACACGCCCTGCATCTTCCCCACACAGGGGTCCAGGAAGTCCCACCAGAGGAGCCTGAAGGTTTGCAGACTCCCTCTTCCTCTGATGGCCCAAGGTCCAAGTCTGGTTCTCTTCATGCCTGCTGAGTCCTCATTTAGTCACCCACTTTCCCAGTGTGTGCCCTTTCCCGGGAAAGATGCCTTTCTTAGCTCTCGAGAAATGAGTGACGTGATGGCTTGGAATGAAGGCACCAGAGGATGGAGGCTGTGGGTTTTCGCCCCCCTCCACCTCCCAGGCCCCCCTACCTTATCTCCTTTCTCAGGGCTCCGTCCTGGGAGAGTTTCGGAAGCTGAGTCGCAGTTTCTTCTCTTGGACCAGCCTTATTGAGCCCTGTCAGGAAGAGATAATATCGTGGAAAGGAAGTAGACTGTTTGCAGGAGAACAAAAAATGAGGGAGGGGGAGGGGCGGACAAGGGGAAGGGAGAGCAAGTGTGAAGGAAAGGAGGCTCTATTCTTTCTCGGAGCCAAGTCATCCCCAAAGAATGCCATTTGTGTCTGCCTGGCCCAGGGCAGGGGGAGCAAGTTCAAGAAGCACCCCCAAGATGCCACATTTAGCAGCACAGGGAGAGTTTGCACATTCCAGTGGGGACTCTCAGCTCTCACTGGAAGCTCTACCTTGGGCAGTAAGAGAAATACATCTGCCAGCCTCTGCTTTGGCTGATCCGATGAGGCTTGCTGTCTGGGGACTGGGGGCAGGGACTGTTCTTATAGCCTAGGGTCATAAGAAGGGCAGGGGAGCCGGAGTCTGGAGGGGGAAGGATGAAGGGGAGGGATGAGGGGAAGGGCAGGCATGGGTGCTGAGGTGATGGACTCATGTGGGGCTTCCGGGACTTGGGAAAGTTCCTGGTGAAACTGAGGCCATCAGCTCTTTTACACTTAGAGCCACAAGGCCCCAGAAAAGCTCTGTGACCCCCCATGCCTCTTGCCCTTTGCTCCTTCCCTTGACATGGGGCCCTGAGGCTGACGTTACACCAGTAGAACATTGTCCCTAAACTCAGGCTATTGTCATAGTCCTGAGGCAACCACTACGCCCCAGAAAATCCAGTGTTTGTTTGGGTCACATTTACTCTTTGAGCAGAGAGTAAGCCGCGGTCTTCACTAGGAGAGACGGAGGATGGGCCGTCATTGTGGGAACGCCCACTGCAGGCCCAGCACTCTGCCAGGCACATGTGGCCCTCACAAACCCCCTTGAGGCTGAGAACCTCATCTTCATGACTGAGCAGAGTGCTGCCGCACCGTGGGCTTAAACACTGGAGCCGGAGTTTGAATGCCTATTTTGTCAGATTCTGGAGCCCAGACTCTACCCCTGACATCTGTCTCGCCGCTCTAACCTTAGCCGCAGTCTTCTAAAAATGTTTCTTCAAGGGGTGACGGGACCCAAAATAGGAGGGAGAAGAAGTGAGTGTGAGCGCAGGGCCTGACACCAGGGGCCGGAACAGACACCAAGTGGCCCAGGGGCCTGGAAGTTTGTGTGTTCAGTCATGATGGATGTGACCTCCAGACTCAAAAAGAGCCTTCTATTGATGAGAAGGGTCAAGAGTGCATTTTTCAAGATCTCTTATTTAAGCTCGGGTTGCTAGGACTGCTCAGGCTGACCCCCAAGGCCTCGGCCACAGTGAGGCTGGGCATGAAATAAGCATGCTCATGTTAATCCCCTCCAGCCCTGCTCCCCTGGCCCTTGAAGGTCTTGGGGACGCCATGTGGAAAGGCCTTCCCCGCCAGTCGCTGCCTCACGCTGTGGGGAGGCTGTCTGCCCAAGAGGGCTGGGGCGACTCGGGGTGACTTCTCGGTCTCTGAGCACCTACTCTTCTGTTCCCCAGGATCCTGCAGGCCCAGGTGCCCCCCGTGTTCCTCCAGCAGCGGCAGCAGTACCAGTACCTGCAGCAGCCCCAGGAGCACCCCCCGCCCCCATCCCCGGCTCCCCTCAGCCAGGGCCCGCTAGGCCCCCTCAGCCTACCCGGGGTGGAGGCCCCAGCAAGCACCCAGGCCTCCTCGGGCAGTGCCCACCTGGCCCAGATGGAGACTGTGCTGAGGGAGAATGCCAGGCTGCAGAGGGACAACGAGAGGCTGAAGAGGGAGCTGGAGAGCTCGGCGGAGAAGGCCGGCCGCATCGAGAAGGTAGGTCCTGCTGGGGCCTCGGAGGGGCAGGGGGAAGAAGGGACCCCGACGGGGCTGGCCCGGCTGGGCTTCTCAGCCGTCCCTCAGCCCCCACCCCCATCCCTCGTGCACCCTCCCTGGCTGACTCCAGACAGCTGGGGAGCCGCCGGCACAGCAGGCCTGGAGCTTGAGCAGTTGCTGCCCAATGGTGATTAGAAAGAGCCCATTCACGGCTCCCTCACACTCGCGCCCTTCCCCTGCACACACCCCCTCCCGTGGACACCTCCCACAGAGAGCCCTTTGTATCCCCCACACAACAGCAAGTCTGTTCCAGGCTAGCCCTGGCCACAGAGGAAGCCCCTCCTCTTGGAAAAAACGAGCGACTTATTGGAATCACAGGCCAGCGAGGAGCACGTGCGGAACCTGCCCGCCGCCAAGTGGGAGGGGCAGCCAGGGCCGGGCGGGCCCTCTGTGGTGGATGGCGATGGCTGGAGAAGCAAATCCTCCAAGCAGAGGCGGCTCAGGCTGGGGTCTGGCGCTCCCTTCTTAGTGAAGGGTTACCAGCTGTGCGCTCGGCCTTAGCAGGTGGCCTCAGGCCTCCCGAGGCCGTCCCGTGGTGTCCAAGATAAGTCCACCCTCCAGACCATGGTTGGAGTCTGAGTGCCCACTCCTGGCCCATTGTGCTCAGATTTCTCAGTAGAAGCCAGACAAAAGGAAGATGCTTCTTTCTGGACAGTGGGCCCCAGAAAGCTGCGCTTAGTCACGCTGCAGGCAGCCACTTCCAGAGAACCTGGCCTCGGGTTTGCTCAAGACCTTGGGACAGTTGAAGGGACCCTAGCTTGCCTGTTCCAGCAGTCTGGTCCACCTCTAGAGGCTACAGGCTGCAGCCCGTCCCACCAGAACTAGGTGGATTTTTTTGCTGTGGCTTTTGATCCTCTCCTCTCTCACCCTTTCTGATGGAGAATAGCAGATCAGCCGGGGTCTGTGGAGGGGACCTTGATGCCACTCCCTCCCTGGGAGCTCTCCCCTTCCTTCAGCTCTGCTGTCTGCCTCTTGCAGCTGGAGAGCGAAATCCAGCGGCTCTCTGAGGCCCACGAGAGCCTGACGAGGGCCTCTTCCAAGCGGGAGGCCCTGGAGAAGACTATGCGGAACAAGATGGACAGTGAGATGAGGCGGCTGCAGGACTTCAACCGGGATCTGAGAGGTGAGGACAGCTCACCCAGGTGGAGGGGGGGGGAGTGCCTGCGGACGGCTTGATCCCTCTGTTCTAGGGAATAATTCAGAATCTCTGTCCTCTGCGATAATAGTATAAATCAACTCAAAGGGGACTAGGCTGAGACTCCTTGGGGGCCACCTTGATAGAGAGATGCTTGTCTCTGTGTTCTAGACCTTAGGGCCCCTCATGGAGCTCCCACCCCTGTGGCCCAGGGGGCTTCCCTATGAGCCCACCCCCAACTTGGAGAATGCAGCCCGACAGATAGGACCGAGGGGACACCCCAGCAGGCAGCTTCACCTGTATTCAAACATTTTTCCTTAAAACCTCTTTTCTTTATTTGAAACAGAGAGATTGGAATCTGCAAACCGGCGCCTGGCAAGCAAGACGCAGGAAGCGCAGGCAGGCAGTCAGGACATGGTGGCCAAGTTGCTGGCTCAAAGTGAGTAGGGGTCCCACTCAGGAGCCTGGCCAGAGGGGTGGCCAGGACAGCCCCTCTGGACTGGGAGGATCGGCCTCCTCTATCAAAGCAGTGCTTGGAGCTTGGGTTTACTGAATGCCTCCTATGCACCCAGCAGTGGACTAGACCTGGGGGAGGGGTAGTTTCTGAAGAGAAGCAAGATCTGGTTCTCTGTGTATTGGGGAAATCAGTGGATCCAGAGGGATAGCTGGGGAGCTGTGGTTTGCTGAGCTGTGGTGCTGACCATCGGTTCCGTGTCCTTCAGAAGCATGCGGGAGGCCAGAGAGTCTTGGAGACAGGTGGGATGAGAGAGAAGGAAGAGCCTGAGTCTCCCGGGGGTGCCCGGGAAGCTGGGGAGCATGGTGAGGCTGGGCCATAACAGGTGGAGGCACCAGCCAGAAATGGAGCGTAACCAACAGGGCAGCCCAAAGAAGGGGCTCAGGAGGATCCCCTAAAGAGGGTGGTCAGAGAACAGATGAGTTCATTGTTGACTCATCCATTCAGTCACTCATTTGTTCACTAGCACAGCTGTGCTGAGCCCCTGGCCAGCGTGGAGCAGAGCAGGAACAGGTCAGGAAGGTGCCAGGGCAGGGAGGTCAAGAGAGGCGGTGAGCTTGAGGGAAGGAGCAGGGTCTTCCCACCCCGGATTCCAGGGAACAAGGGTGGCCTGGCCCCGGAGGCGAGATGAGGAGAGGTCCCCAGCAGCCTGAGAGAGGGGCTCTGTGGGGTAGCAGGGTGGGGAGCAGGAGACAGGTGAAGAAGCAGCAGGATAGCTCAAGTGGAGGTGCGAGCAGGGAGTTTGGGGGAAGGGGGAGGACAAAGGGAGCCCCGAGCTCAGCAGTAGGAAGAAGCTGCAGCAGTCAGAAGAGACAGAGAGGCAGTTATTTATTAAACTCCTCCTGTATGCTCTTACTATGTGCTATAGTGGTGTTAGGGTGTTTGCAAAGGAGTGGAGTGGGGGCAGCTGGTGTCTGGGCGAGGGGTGGCTTCGAGGAAGGAGGAACCCATCAGAAAGCCTACTGTGCTGAAGCTGGATACTTAGGGCGTGTCCAGAAGTGGAGGGGCAGCTTGAGGGCTGAGCTGTGCTGCCAGCACCTCCCTCCTCAAGGAGGGCTCGGCCCGGAGCCCAGCATTGAAGGGCTGGGGGTTGGGGGTGGGCAGGGGGCAGGCGGGGCTGTACTGGCGGGAGGCGATGACTTAGGGTCTCAGGGAGGGAGGTGGTGGAGGTGAGGGAGAGGGGGGAGGGGACGGCCCCGGGGGTCCCGTTGGGAGTCCGGAGAGGGCGGGTTTCTGGAAGGGGGCAGAATGGGGCGCCCTGTAGTAGAGGGCCGACTTTGGGGGCCGGGCTCTGCCAAAGAAAGGAAGTCACCGGCGGGTTTCTGGGAGCGGGCAGGGGAGGGGCGAGGGGGGGAGGCCGGCCTGGAGGCGTTTCCGCTCCCTGGGGAGCGAGCGCCAGGCTGTTCTTGGCTCCGGGCTGGAGCCATTAATCTGGCAGCGGCGGGTGACCTGCATGCCAGGCATTCCTGAGCCCGGGCTGTTCCGCTGCGCCCCGCCCCGCCGCCGCCGCCGCCGCTCCCTCCCGCGCCGCGCCCGCCCGCACTGCGGGAGGAGGGAGGACACTGGGACAAAGGGACTGGGACGTGCCGGTGGGGCCTCGCTTTCCCAGGGGGAAAGGCCTCCTGCTCCCTCCACTGCTCGCTCGCCCTTGGCCCCTCGGCCTGTCTCCCGGATTCGCGGCCACCCCGGCCTGGGAGCCCCCCCGCCCTACGCCCTCTGCCCGCCAGACAGGCCCAGGGTTTTATCCTGGTGGCTGGGGATGGCCAAGGGCTCAGGCTTCCCTGCCCCTGCCAGGGCCTTAGAGGTGTGGGAGGTGGCAGGAAGCTTCTGGAAGCCAAAGGCTGGGTCCTGGGGATCCTCCCCAAGGGCTGATGGAAGCCAAGCAGCCCTTCCTTGCTCCCAATAGCCATGGGGAAACCAGAATTCTCAGGGAAGATGCCTCTGGTTGATCTCACCTTTTTTCTGGAGTCAGTCAACACTAGTAGGGAAGTGTGGCCACTGTCACCAGTGCCATCTGCTTTTCCTACTAGGCAAGCCGTACAGACCTCCAGCTCAGGTCAGGCCCTGTCCTCCCTGGGGAGCTGGCCTTGAGTCCTGAGGCCTGGTCCTCCCAGCCCTGTCCCCCTTGGGCAGTTTCTTCCCACTGAGCCTCAGATTCTGAGGCTGTAAGATGGGGCCATCATAAGACTGGGATGAGATGCAGGCCTCCTGCAAACTCTGTAAGCTGTTGGGCTCTGTGAAGCCTCCCAGGACGGGGTCACTGTCTCCAGGTCCAAAGTCCCAGTCAGCACTCCTGCCTGCCCCCTCCACTCCACTCAGGTGTCAGGCCAGCTTGGGATGAAAGGCTCAGTTTCAGTGTTACTGAGCTCTGCCATCTTTTCCCTCCACCCCAAAGAATGAGGCCAGCCTGGACCCAGCCTTCAGAAATCCAGAGTGAACCAGAGCTGACCTGGGTCAGTCGCCTGTGTCCTCCCTCTCTGCCCCAGGGCCCTGAGTAAATGAATCCTCCCTTCTGCCTGCCAGGTCCCAAGCCTTCACTGTTCTATTCCAGAGCCTGTACTGTCCTATATGATAGGTACAAAGATTAAAGATGGCCCAAAGATTTAAATTAATTAAAATTAAATAAAATGAAAAATTCGGCTCCTCCCTCGCACTGGCCACGTTTCCAGTGCTCAGTAGCCCCTCATGCCTAGTGGCTGCTGCATTGGTTGGCACGGTGTAGGATAAGAGTCCATCACAACAGAGAATTCCACCGTGCTATATCATAGTGCTGCCCGAGAGAGTGCCTTTGAGTCCATCAGGCGGGCCCCAGAGCCTGTCCCCCTCTGCCCTCCAGCAAGGCGGGCAGCCCACACGCTCTGCGGGTAGGGGCGCCCGGGCCCACAGAATGAGCCCTGGAGCCCACTTCGGGAGCCCTCTAGGTGTGAGGGCCTCGCACCACAGCCGAGCAGCCTGGTCCTTCAGAGGCAGGCTGACTTGGGTCCCCATCCTGGCAGCACCATTCACCTCCTATGTTTCCTCCCCTTTAAGTTGAGGGGTCACAAATCCTGCCTCAAGGGACTGTTACTGGAGGCTTCGGTGGAATAAGGTGTGTAAGTGCCTGGCTTCTGGGGCAGCACACGGTGGTCTCTTCCCCTCCTTCATTCTTCCACTTGAATGATGACCATGCGACAGTCCACCTGAGCCTCCGTTTTCTCATCTGCAAATGGGCGTCACGGTTCCTACCGGTCCAGTCTCTAGTGTCTCCGTGAGGCTCGAGGGAAACTGTGAATGTGTTTTGGAAATGGTGACACCTGGCGCAAGTGGGCAGTGTTTGGGGCTGTCTCCTGGCAAGGCCATGTCCCAGCGGAGGAGCAGCGTAGCCCAGTGATTACTGCAAGGGCCCCGGCCTGGCGCTGTCATTTACTCATGACTTAACCTGAGCCTCAGTTTCCTGGCCCATGTAATGGGGTTAATACGGGTACCTAACTCGTAGGTTGTGGAGAGGACAAGATGCAGTCATGCAGGTGCAGCGGTCAGCACAGAGCCCAGTACGTGGGGGGTGCTCAGTGGGGCCGGCTAGGTGGCTGCCGTCACTGACCAGGCCCCCTCCCTCTGTCCCTGCAGGCTATGAGCAGCAGCAGGAGCAGGAGAAGCTGGAGCGGGAGATGGCACTGCTGCGCGGGGCCATTGAGGACCAGCGGCGGCGGGCCGAGCTGCTGGAGCAGGCGCTGAGCAACGCACAGGGCCGGGCGGCACGAGCCGAGGAGGAGCTGCGGAAGAAGCAGGCCTACGTGGAGAAGGTGGAACGGCTGCAGCAGGCCCTGGGGCAGCTGCAGGCTGCCTGCGAGAAGCGTGAGCAGCTGGAGCTACGGCTGCGGACGCGCCTGGAGCAGGAGCTCAAGGCCCTGCGTGCGCAGCAGGTGAGCTGGGAAGGCCCGCGGAGGTGGCAGAACTGGAGCAGCGTCAGAGGAGGCCAGCTCTGAAGCCCCCGGGAGCCCCTGCTGAGATCCAGGCCGAGCCCCCTTGGAAAGCCAGGGTGATCGGTGCCAGCCTTGCTGAAGGCCCCTCCCAGCCACCAGCCTTAGCAGAGGCTTTGCCACGGGGCCGCGGGCCGACCTCGGGGACTCAAGACTTGGGCCTCTGTCCTCAGCAGAAGCACGGGTTGGCACACTTGGTCTCTAGAGAAAGTCACTCAGGAGCACTGATGGAGGAGACTAGCTACCTCTTGTGTGCCTCCTCAGGATCATGGGGGAAGATAGTCGCCCAGATCCTGAGTCTTTATCCTCACTTTGGGCTGTGTGAATAGCTCTTGTGTTTACAGACCAGATAGGGTTCTGTGTCCACTCCCAACCTTACCCTTCCCACAGAAGGAAGGGTGACCAGACCCTGAGATAGGGTGACCAGACCTCCTGGATTGCCCAGTTCTGTCCTAGTTTACACTGGTTGTCCCAGTGTCATTAAGTTGCACCCCTTTCCCAGTTTGGAAGATAATTTATGTGGTCACTATGCAAAGGCAGACCTGATCTTCTCACACCCTTGGCCACAGGATTTGGGGCGGGGGTGTGGGGACCCGTGCCTCCCCTTTGTCTCTGGGTGGAAGCGGGCTGTGAAGAGTGTACGGGGAGGCTGACCAAGCACAAGGCTCGGTGAGAGTCCTCGTGTGGAGGCGAGGACCTGTGGCCGACACGCCCCAGCTGCCGCCCCTGACCACGGTGCTCCTCTCTCTGCAGAGACAGGCAGGCACCCCCGGTGGTGGCAGTAGCAGTGGTGGGTCCCCGGAGCTCAGTGCCCTGCGGCTGTCGGAGCAGCTACGGGAGAAGGAGGAGCAGGTCCTGGCACTGGAGGCCGACATGACCAAGTGGGAGCAGAAGTATTTGGAGGAACGTGCCATGAGGCAGTTCGCCATGGATGCGGCCGCCACGGCTGCCGCCCAGCGCGACACCACTCTCATCCGGCACTCCCCGCAGCCCTCGCCCAGCAGCAGCTTCAACGAGGGCCTGCTCACCGGCGGCCACAGGCATCAGGAGATGGAAAGCAGGTTGGGCATCACAGGCCAGGCACCTGGGTGGGGGTAGTGGGGGGGCGACGTCAAGTCCCTGCCCCGTCCTTAATCCGTGATAAACACCCCTCGCCCCACCTGGCCTAACAATCCCTCCTACTTCTGAGCTGACCCCCGTGCTTTTGGCATAGCTGGCATCATACACGTATTCTTTCCCAGAAGTACCAACCAAGTCCTTGGTCTGCCCAGGTGACCCCACTGTTGGATGCCATCCAAGGCTCTGGGCCTCTATCCCCTCCCCCTCCCCCATGTAAATCAGAGAGTAAGACTTCGCTACTGAGTCCACACCACGTACCACCCCCGGAAGGAATGTGGCCGAGGCCCCTGGCCTGGGGGTAGCTAGTATTTTCTCTCCAAAAACAATCTCAGAGGCCCCACAAGATTTCCATTTGACCTATACCTGGCTCAAAAGCACAAGCACGTTGACTGAGCCCATTCGGTCAACAGCCCAGGGGGTTGTACCATTGCTGTCATCGGATAAACCCAGAACCTGCCCCTTGATGACCTGCCTTTGCTGGTGTGAGAAGGGCCTAGCACTTCACGCACGGGCAGTTTTCAGAGCATCCAGTTCCAGAGCTGTGATGGCATTTCTGAAGGCCCCCTCTTGGCCCCTGCTGCAAGGCCCGGAGAGCCCAGCCTGGTTGTAGGGAAGGCTTTCCCTCCAACCTCTACAAGGCGGGAAGGATGGGGGCTGTTGGGTCTGTAGGTCTGAAGATGTAAGCATGGCCTCTCACCCCTCAGGTTAAAGGTGCTCCACGCCCAGATCCTGGAGAAGGATGCGGTGATCAAGGTCCTTCAGCAGCGCTCCAGGAAAGACCCTGGCAAGGCCACCCAGGGCTCCCTGAGGCCCGCCAAGTCTGTGCCATCCATCTTCGTGGCTGCAGCAGCAGGGGCCCAGGGCTGGCACGGGCTCTCCTCCAGCGAGCGGCAGGTGGATGCCCCTGCCCGGCTGGCTGCAGGTGAGAGGAGGCGGGTAAGCGGCAGAGGCAGAGGCTAGGGTGTTCTCAGGCCTTTCCTCTCGGAACTGAGGCTCAGAGGAGCCAGGGCGTCCCAGCCCCTCACCCAGGGAAGCTGGCTTATACTCTGGCTCCAGCGATCCTCCAGCCCACAGCTGTCCCCCTGGTGTGAAGGGGCAGGCTGTGGCCCCCATCTCTGGAAATGCCACCACCCTGGCCCCAGCCGCTTACCATCTAAGTGAAAATAGAGCTCCCTGTACAGATGTACCTTCTGGCCCAGCCCTTCCACTCCCCCTTCTAAGCAGATGCCACAGAAATCCGAGAGTCCCTACTGGTTTTAAGATTTAATCTACAGCCCTTTAAGAAAGGCTCCTCTACTCGAAGTTTTTGGAACCCAATTCAACCTGATAGTTATTCCCATTTGGAAACAGGAGCGTTCAGTTGTAATCGAAGTTCTTGCAAATCAAGGGCAATTCGCATCCCGAATAGGTACAGTTAAGTAGGGGTGTTCTTCCTGGGGGCTCCATCTTATGGACAAGGCAATAACTGTGAACCTCCTGCCTTTCCAGCAGACAGGGCCCCGGCGGAGGAGCCAGTGGCCGAGGCTCCCCTAGCTGCCCACGCCAAACACGGGAGCAGGGATGGGAGCACCCAGACTGACGGCCCCCCAGACAGCGCCGCCACCTGCCTGGGCCTGGAGCCCGACGGCCTTCTGGGGTGCAGCAGTGGCCGGAGGACAGCCTTGCTGGGTAAGTCCCCTTTCCCCCCGACCCCCCGACTTCTCTGCGGGGCTGAGGGCATGTTGGGGTGTGAACTGGGGCCCCTGACCCTTTATTCCCGGACCCAGCCCCACTCGTTGCCCACACTCCACAGGGAGCCCTGCCCAGGGACGGGTGAGCAGGGTGTGAGGCCCACCACAGTACATGTGAGAGCTGGCTGGATGCATGAATAGGGGAACTGAAAACCCTGATTACAGACAGATCCACCTGGGAGGCTCTTTATCTTCTCTTTGGAAGTCTTCTTTTATTGCCAGTCTAAATATCTAAGATAATGGAGCTTGGTGAGGTACCCTTCCACTCAAGTTAGAAGACTTTGTTTAAAAAGAATCCGGGAAGGAGAAATCTGAGACGATGCCATTACTGTGTTTGCTCCCTTTCACATTAGCCTTTGCATATTTGCCTGCGCCTCACCATCTCAGAAAACCGCAGGCATGAAAAGAATGCGGCAGCCTCCCTCCCTTGGGGCTCTCCACCCTCCCTCCGAGCCCTCCAACCAGTTCCAAGTTATAAACAACTGCGTCTTCCACTCTGGAGGCTGGTGGTCTGGACAGAGAGCTGAGAGGGAGCAGAGCTTTGTGCTTAGGTTGGCCAAGTTATGGCGACCTGGGCAGCTGAGTTGGGAAAAGTTGGTGAAGATAGATCCTATCTTTCAAACGTGGTAGGATTTAAAAGAGCAGTGTGGTAACGCTCGTTGGCATGTGCCTGTGTTCTTATCTCTCCAGATTCTGTTGCTACATCCAGAGTCCAGGACTTGTCGGACATGGTGGAGATACTGATCTGAAGGAGGTGGTGCCTTGGGGACTCCGAACCACTCCCTGCTCTCCTCTGCCCTCTGCCACGTGGCCATTCCAGCAGCCCCTCCAGCGGCTGCTTCACCCTCCCCCAGCCCAGCACTCATTCCCATTGACCGTCTGGTCCCAGGAGCTGAGGAAGGATGTTGCAGAGGAGAGGGGAGCTGTGAGCACCCGGCCCCCAGAAGACTCTGCTCCTCAGCCCCGCATTCCTCCTGGGCCCATGTGGAATGAGGACTGGACCTTAACCTGCTTGCAGCCCAAGGCCTGCTGCCGGGGTAGCAACTGAAAGCTCAGGAGGGAGTAGCCCCTTCTGCACCCCCAGTGGACACTCGGGCAGAGAGGGACAGGATATGTTGGTTTGGGGGCTGGTTTCCAAGGCTGGCTGCCCGTGGACACCAGGTGGGCTGGTTTCATAGCCAGGCCTGGCTCAGTGTGGCCCCTCCAGCCTCGTCTTCTCAGCTCCTCACTGCCGCCTTGGGCTCACCCAGCCTTGCATCTTGTGGGGCCCGTCGAGGCCACAGCCTCACCCCTTCGCTTGCAGAGGACTGGGGTGCGCTGTGCGGCTTGTATATAATTCCCTTCCTTGTGGAACAGAAGGCTGAAGCGAGCTGTTTCAGATCTGCCCCCTCGTTCTGTGCGCCCGTCCCTGCCGTCACGGTTCCGCCCAGTTATCTCCCCTCCTCAAGTCCTTGGCCCGTGATCCAGTTGATCCACGGGATATTGGCTGTCTTTTTCTCCATATTGAACCCTGTTTGAAATGCCCACGGGACCCCCCCCCCCCACCCCCGCCCCCCATCACCAGCCTCTTGAAATGGCTCCACAGCTCCTGTCCTTGGGACATCCTGTCAGTTTGGTTATGAGCCCTGAGCCAGGTGAAGTGAGCCACCACACAAGTCTGCTGTGGTGGGGCTCCCAGCACCAGTTCTCCCAAAGGAAACCGGAGAGATGGCCTTGTTCTCATCAGGGTCTTTGTCCACCCACCCTGGAGGGATTGGGAGAGGGAGCTGTGCTGGTGAAAATTAGTCCATGAGACGTGACTCGGATAGTCCTCTGAACGGAGCCCCCGTCACAGCATGGCGCCGTGAGGCTGGCTCCTCGAGCCACCCGTGCCCAGCGCCCTGAAGCAGGGCCAGCGCTTGAGAACTGGAGTGAAGCATCCAATGGCAGCCTGCCAGTGGCCGTGACTTTGACTTCTGGTCTTAAAGAGTCCCCCAGCTCAGCCCCAGGAGCGATTGGTGGGTTTTAGCAGTTTGTCTTGACTGTTTTTAGTTCTCCTTGAATCTTTGGTTTTTTTTTTTTTCCTTTACCGTTTTTAGGTTTTATATGTGTTATTTTATTCCCATGGTTCCTCAAGTTTCCTTTTTAAACATTTGCATTTGCTGGACAATTGCATATTTTTTTAAATCCCCCTACCCCTCTTGAAAGCTGAAAAATGCATTTGGTTCATATGCATTGTTTACAAAGAAAAAAGAAAAAAGAGAAAAAAAGGCAAAAAAATATTGTGGAAGAAAAAACACAACTTAATATATTTTGGATTAATATTTGGTATTTCTTTTAAAGTATTTTTTTGTGCTGTGAACATTTTCTGCCAAAGACCATGATGTGTGTCTGTATGTTTAAGTTATCGTAAATATTTAAAATGTAAACATGGCTGTTTTGTTATGCCACCCTGTACCAGGATTGCTGCTGCATTCCACTGGGTATAACAGTATTTTAATAAAAAAAAAAAAATTTAATTAAAAGCGGTGTCTTTGCACAGGTGAGAGACTGCACTGAGAGGGAAAGGAGAGGGGGTAGGAACTTTGGGGGGGGCCACCCATGTCATAGTCCCCAACCACCTTCAGCACTGAGCTGGACCCCTACTCGTCCACCCCGTGCTCCTGTACGCCGTGGTTCTTAAACGCTGACCAGAGCACGTCCATAAACCACCAGCTCAGGGTGACTGCCATTTCTCATACAAGAGGAGTGAAGGCTGGTTTCTGATTGTGGGAAACCTTTGGGCAAGGCAGGTCCCTCCTTATCTGCAAGGCTAGGAGGCTACACAGTGTAATTTCTTCTAGGACCCACAAGTCCTGGGAATTTGTGAGGCTGCATTAAGGACAAGGTTGGAATGAGGATGTGCTTGGCTTTCCCCAGAGGACATTTCTCGCAGTCCGGGAGAGTCTGGCAGAAGGGCAGCCTCCCCAGGTAACTTTGTCCTAACTGGCTTTGTTTGCCCACACGCTGTGGTGACTCCACAGTAGGAAGGGGTGTCCAAAGGTGGCTTTACCCTTCCCTCCCCCTGCCCAGCATGGAGTCCTTGTCTGGGACCATCCAGGAGACAGGGAGCCGTGCTGCTTGGAGCCCTGCAGAGGGTCTTCATGTGTGCGGCAGGATCTTGGGCTCTGCCTCCCTCCCTGGCTGTGGCCTCAGCACTCCTGCCCAAGCTCCAGGAAAACATATCACTGCAATCCACAAAAGAGAAAACCATCTCAATCTCAGGGGTCCTTGTATCAGAAACAAAGCCTCTGCTGCCATGAGCCAGTCAGCACACTGAGGTTCTCCATCAGGAACCATCAGCCTCATCGGGCTGTCAGTCAGAGGCCAACCACCAGGCAGCCAGACAGGCCCGTGATGGGAACGGTCACCTCCACGGTAGTGAGCAAAGTATTTCCAGGGCTGGTGTAGGGACTCAGCAGCCATGTTGATGAGTATCCGAGCAGGATCCTAGAGATCAGCTTCCTGAGCCGGCCGACCTACCCGCAAGAGATGGAGCCAAACAGGTGGAGGAACTGGGAACATCCAAGGACCTTCTAGCAACTTTGCGATAGCGATGGGCCCCAGATTCCCCGGCCAGCACAATGCACCCCGTGGCCACGCCTCCACCCCAGCCCCTCCAGGCCACCTCCCACCACGCGGGCAGCATCGATGCCCATGTTACCAGGCCCCGGATTGTGATTTGCTGTGTGGACTGTGGCTAGGTTGCCCTCCTCAGATGCAGGCCTGGTCCTCAGAGGTGGCCCGAACAGTGGAGCTGCTGCTCCCATCTGCTTCCCTCGGCCACACCAGCACACAGAGACATTTGCTAAGATGTGGTGTCCAGACAAAATGGCAGCGCCTGTGACAGGGCGCTCCAAAAAAGAGCCTGGCCACGAGGTTCCTGTTCACCTCCACCTGCCCACAGAGCCCTGGAGGGCAGCTCGGACCCGGTGCGATAAGGCCTGACGAGGGCACCATCCCACCCCCAGGACCTGGGCCGGGGGCTTGCAAAGCACCTGTGCCTTTTGCAGGAGCCAGTCCATGAAGAGTCACTTTAATATTTCCTTGGCACAGACCAGGGGGTAGAAGAAACCAGTGTGCCCAACACACACACGTGCATGTGTATTTGTGTATGCGTATGTGCACGTGTGTGCCTGAGTGTGCCCCACAGAGAAAGACTGGAGGGGCACCGATATCTTCTGGCTGGTGTCCTTGCCGGGTCACCACAGCGTCTAGCGGCCGGGTCACCACAGCGTCTAGTGACAGGGTCACCAGTGGGTGTGAGGAGTCATGTCTTCCCAGAAAAGGGGTTGAGTAGGCTTCTCAGTGCCATTTGACATGCAGCCTAACTAACAAAGCTCTGGGCTGGGGGCGTGCTGTTGGGCTGGTCCTGGGGAGGGGAGTGTCTGCCCATGTGCCCGGGCACCCGCGGTGAGGGGGCCTGGGCCACGACAGGGGCCAGTCCCTGGGTCCCACAGGTGGCTCTGCTGGGCGCTTGGAGGCCCAGTTCCTCTGCGAGAGACAGCTCTGCTCTGCCTGCCCGCACCCAGTGCCTCCGCTAACAGGGCTGGGAGTGTGGCTCAGGAGGGACCCCCACTGCCCCAGAGGGCGGGAAGGCAATCAGTGGGCGCTGTCCCAGCCCTTTCCTCTCTCTCACCTCCAGGTTAATGGTTAACTCTTCGCCTGGCCCCAGCAGAGCAGGTACCAGGCTCAGAGGGTTTGGTGAAAAATGCCAAGATGCAGTCAACAAACTGGGGCCCAGTAGCCCAGGAGTGGCTGAAGCCCCTCCACAGGCCCCGGGGACCTGAGCTGGACAGGAACCTTGTTTGCAGTGCCACCGTCTTGTCTCCTAGCTCATTGAGGACCCGGCCAGGACGTAGTAGTCCCTGAACACTGGTCCCTGCGTGTGACCAATGCCTCAAGAAGCAGCCCAGAAGCCCTGGCACCAAGCAGTGCCTTCATGGGCCCGCCACGTCTGGGTCCAAGCCGGGACCTAGCAACCCAGCTCCACAGCAACCCAGATCTCAGCCTTCTTTTTTTTTTTTTTTTAAATTGAGATATAATTCACATACCATAAAATCCACCCTTTTAAAGTGTACAATTCCAGGTATTTTATATCACAGCATCCATTTTAAGCCAGCGGTCAACCGTGGGTTAGCACCAAACGCCCCGCCAGTGGGCCATATGGACATAATTAGAAGTGCTATTTGATCTGGTGCAGTCACACTTGTCGGCTCCTTCTTCTCAAGACGACGCTTTGATCTTCCTATAGCTGACGGTCTCCTTTCACTGGGCCTGCCCGACAGTTGAGCACACCCACCCTGGGCCACAAAGAGGACACTGCCTGCTCTGAACTGGAGCCCTCCATCACCTGACCCCCAGGCTGCCGGGCAGAAGTCCTGGTCTGAGATTCAGGCAGGAGGCCCACAAGCACTGAGCCACCAGGCACCCACTGTCTGCTCAAGATTGTCCAGAGTCAAGGGGTGGGTTCAGTTTTGTGGGACCTGAAGTTTATATCATTTGGGGGGACCCCCTTGAAGAAGAAGAATGCAAAATGGCAAATACAAAAGGAGGTCTAGAGTCTTGGAAGAGGCTTGTTCAAGGGAGCGCCTCGAGGCATAAGCTTCATTAACCTCCCAGTCAGTCTGCATCTGGGCTTCCGGCATGGAGTGTCCAAAGGAACAGTGCCCTGGGAGGCACCATGATTCAATTTGGACTCATCCTTGTTTCTCTCCGATGAGGCTTGGAGCTGGGGATCAATGAAGCTGCAGTTACTCCAGCCCAGGACACAAGGAGTGGCTGCTTCTGGGTACCCACCCTTACCCAGCTCTTTTCCCTGGGGCAGAGGTGCCTACAGCCAGGAGGCCTGGAGTCTGGCAGAGAGATGTTGCCACAGAGCCCGGACAATAGGGCTTGCAGAGGACCAGACCCGTGGCTGGCCCATGTCCGCCCCCTGCTCTCACCCACCGAGCAAAGCTCCAGCCCCCCAGCCAGAGCTTGGTGGGGCCATGGGGTTGGGGTGGGTGTGGGGACACACAGACATCTGACAGTCAGCTCCCCAGGTGCCCTGGAGAGCCATGCCAACTTGATGATGGCAGGGCCTGTCTGTCCGCTTTTGATTCTGAGCTGGCCAAATGTCACAAGCTGTCCTCAGATAAATGCCTCTTGCGAGTCCAAAGGCTCCTACCTGCGGCCACATTCCAGGTGTGGTTGAGCAACAATGTGAACAGTTCCCTGCACTGCTTTGCCTCTTCTTGCATCAATTTGGCCTTCTTTTCCAGCTCCAGGAGGCCCTGCCCCATTTCTCCTCGACAGCTTTTGCTGCTCAACACAATGTGCTGTGGAAATCCTCACAGCGAGTTGCATCAGCAGCAAAAATACCAAAATCGCAACCATGGAGTGACTAACTGAGGAAGCCACAGCTGAAGTTTGCCCTGAAAACTACAGCAACCTTCTTTAATTTAAAATAAAGGGACTTCCCTTGGGACTTCCCTGGTGGCACAGTGGTTCAGAATCCGCCTGCCAATGCAGTGGACACAGGTTCAATCCCTGGTCCGGGAAGATCCCACATGCCGTGGGGCAACTAAGGCCGTGAGCCACAACTACTGAGCCTGTGTGCCACAACTACTGAAGCCCGCATGCCTAGAGCCCATGCTCCACAACAAGAGAAGCCACCGCAATGAGAAGCCCGTGCACCACAACAAAGAGTAGCCACGGCTCGCCGCAACTAGAGAAAGCCTGCGTGCAGCAACGAAGACCCAACACAGTCAAGAAAGAGAGAGAGAGAGAACGAAAAGGAGGTGATCATATAAATAAATAAATAAATGAAAAATAAAATAAAGAAAAACAGCCCTCCTTCCCAGAAGCTCTTCTCTAAGGTTTGGGTTCTCTGACTCAGCAAGACTGACTTCTCTTTACTCCATCCTATTTCTCTGTAAGTGACTGGGCCATCTCCTCATTCATTCATTCATTCATCTGTGTTACAGACGTTCATTGAGTGCCCGCCATGTTCCCAGCACTGGGGCAAGCACTGAGGGTACAGTGATGAATAAGGCAAATTGTGTGTCCAAACATCTTTATGTTCCCGCCATCTCTTTTACTGTTATACCCCATCCTGAGCCGAGCGCAGGGGTGGTCAAAAGTGTTGACTAAACGAGTATTCTTAACAAGAATTGGCCCCTGTCGACTCTGTTGGCTCTGGATTCCACAACCTTCCTGTGCACACCCAGCCATACAAACAACGGATGTATGGTTCTGAGTGTGCTGTGGTCTCTCTCACCACTGGGCCCTTGTACATGCTACTCCTTTTCTCTGGAATGCCTTTCTCATCTCTTTTCTCCTCTCTTGGACTGTTTAACTCAAAAGTCATCCATCAAAACCCAGCTTGAGCATCACTTCCTCCTGCAGCCTCCCCTCCACAGCTTCCTTTGTGTTCCTCAGGATCAGGAGAGGGAGGAGAGGTGAGACCTGCAGACTGAGAGACCCTTGTTAGCGAATATTAGTCTGTGGCTCTGCTGGTTGAGTGGGAGCATGTAAGAATATATAATTTCAATCACACAGAGGTTCCTTCTGTCCCCATGTTGGGGTCACAAGTGGCCCTGAACACTGCCTGGACAGTAGCTTCTTAGGATGTTTTGGCCAGAGGGCCGATGCCCCTCTCCTTGGCCAGACCCCCACCATTCTGGAGCTAAGGGAAGATGAAAGAGAGTCTATGGGTGGAGTCTTGGGGTCAGAGAAGGAGAGGTTGAGCCCAAGGGCTTGGGCCGAGGTGGAGGGGAGTAGCTGAGCAGGTGGCCGTGGGTGTGTGAGCCCAGAACCGGCCCTGCAGGATGGCTGGCCCGTGAGGCAGGCCCAGGCACTGCAGGCCACGTGGGCCCCGGCCAGCCCCAGCCATGGGAACAGCTGGTAGAACCAAACTCCCTCCGCCTCCAAGACAGCCGCTCCTGCCTGCCCCTGCCAGCCCCGGGCTCCCTCTGGGTAGGGGCAGTGTGGAACTCTTTGTATCAGGATGACAGTTCCCAGCCATGCCCTATGATACTTGAGTCCCAAGAACAACTCACAAGGGTTCAGACCAGAGCCCTGTGCCCACAGCCAGACCAGGCAGGAAGGGGCTCAGGGAGCATTTGCTGCCCTCCTACCCCATGTCGAGCTGATAATGCTTCACCCTCTCAGACTATCTCTGCCAGTTTGCTTATTCAACAAATATCAATTAAGCCCCCACTATGTGCCAGACTATTCTAGGTCCTAGGAGAACATGGGGAATAAAGCAGACAAAATGCCTGCCCTGTGGAGCTTGCATTCAAGCAGCAGTGGGATGAGGGGGAGACAAACAGGAAACTGAATAAATTTTACAGGTGTGTTAGAACAATGATTCTTAAACCCTCTGTGGCAAAAAACCAGTTTATTTTTTTCCAGTCTGCATTTGGATTTCAGGGCAATGTCAAATTGCCATAGATGCTGAAGTATCTATAGGTGCTGTAGTACAGAAGTTTCTAAGTGCTTACTCTCCATTTCTGCACTCATGTCCTCTCCTGCTGCTGGTCCACATTGTGGGAGAAGATGAAAAGAGCTTTGGGAAAAACACAGGAGTGTAAGAGACATGAGGAGTTGAAAGTAAGGCAGCGGGGCTAAGGGGAGAGTTGCAGTCTTAAAGGGGTTGTTATTGAGAAGGTGACATTTGAGCAAAGATTTGAAGGAGGTAACAGAGAAAGTCACACATGTGTATGAAGATTGGACTTTGGTTGAAGCCTTCTTGAGGGAAAGGGGCAGGGGAGCAGGAAGTGAGGGAGCATTGTAAGGGGGGAAGAAATGGGGATCCCCCAGGATGACCTTGCTGAATCCTGCCGGGTCTGCAGCTCCCTGAGGTGGCTCTTCCCCCAGGGTGGGCCTGGGGTGATCCACACCCCTTCAGAGCATCCATCTCAAGCTAAGGCAGGGCCTCCCTGCTCAGTGCATCCACCTCCAGCTTTGCACAGAAGAGGTGCTTCCAGCTCAGGAGGTGATTTGAGCTCCATTCCTGTGCACATAGGTGCAGGGCCATGACTGCAGGGAAGGTTCCATCTGATTTATTTTCTGCATCCGAGCCCAGATATGTGGAACAGTGGACAGGCGAGAGTCCCTTCTCTTGTTGAACACACTTTCACATCCAGTTACATACACACACTTCCACACCAAACACACACCCAGACTTGAAATATACTCGCGGGCTTGGCCACATGCACACCTGCCCACCAACATCCATGGTAAACTTTCAGGTACACTAAAGTGGGTATGCACACTTTTACACACACACAAAAACACACACACACATAGCCTTGTGGGCCCACATCCATACCCATGCACACACCACATACAAACCCCCAGAGATGCACACATGCTCCTTACACATGGACTCACTCTTCCCAAGAGAGTTTCTACTAGGATAAAAAATCTGGTATCTACATCAAGTGGCAGACAGATAGATGGGACAAAGTTCACTCATGTGTTCAGGTGGCCCCGCCAACACAGCCCCACAGGAGTAAGCAGCAGGCTTGTCCCCTCACCACCAGGCCTTCGGGAGGTCAAGGCTGGGGTGGGATCAGTTTGGGGCAGGAATGTGTCAGAGCTCCCGGGAGCTGACTCAAGGCCAGGAGCAGACAGCCTTTTGCATTCCCAACAAGTAGGTCACCATGACGAGAAGTGCTGGCCTACATGCTGGGACCCAAGGTCGACTGGAACAGAACTGGGGAAAACCCAGCTGTCATGGAACAGCAGGTATTAAATAAGTGTTGCCTTTTATTCTAGCCCTTTGGTTAGGTCTTTGCAGCACTGGGGAGCTTGTCTCAGGGGCCTGAGCCCTTGCTGTGTGCAGTGATTTATTATTATTTATTAGTTTTTTTAGTGGATTCCTTAGGATTTTCTATATATAAGATTATGTCATCTATAAATAGAGAGAGTTTTACTTTTTCCTTTCCAATATGGATGCCTTATATTTAATTTTCTTGCCTAATTGCTCTGGCTACAACTTCTAGTACAATACTACATAGAAGTGGTGAGAGCAGATATCCTTGTCTTGATCTTAGGGGGAAAGCATTTAGTTTTTACCATTAAGTATGATACTAGCTGTGAGGTTTTGGAGATGCTCTTTAGCAAGTTCAGAAGTTCCCTTTTATTCCCGGTTTCTTGTGTGCTTTCATCACGAAAGAGTGTAAGATTTTATCAAATGCGTTTTCTGCAACTATCGAAATGATCATTTGATTATTGTTGTTAAATCTATTAATATGGAGAATGACATTGATTTCTAGATGCTAAACTAAGCTTGCATCCCTGGGGTAAATCCCACTTGGTCATGGTATGTAATCTTTTTTATATGGATTCATTTTGCTAGTATTTCACTGAGGATTTTTCCCACAAGAATATAAGCCCAGGAAGGCTGGGACCACATCACTGCAGTATTCCCAGTCCCTCCAGCAGTGCCAGGTACAGTGAGAACTCACTGAGCCCCAAGAAATGAATGAAAAACATGAATCTATAAAGCATAGGATCTCAAGAGCCTCCAAAGAAGCCATGTTAGAAATAGTGACTATTTCGTTATCACAAATGTCTGAGTATGCATGATCCTTGTAAAGCACAGAGGCAGGGGAGACTATGAAAAATCCAGAACTAGAATGAAACCCTTCCCAGGGGAGGGGACACTGGGCAGCTTGTTCCACCAGTCAAGGGTATCTCACCTGACGGCCCAGACTCAGGAGGCAGAAGCTTCTGGAGACTTGGAACCCTCCCTCCACAGGGAGCCCACCCCCACCCCCAAGCTGGGGAAACATGACAAGGTCCCAGGGTGGTGACATATGTTCTAGGGCCCCTGAGAGCAGACACAAGACAGATGAGTGGGTGTGTGGTGAACAGCGGGGTCTTGTCCACTGTGATCTGGGCGGGGATTTCTGGATGCTGTGGCAGCCAAGCCTGTCACCACTCACAGGCCTGGCCTTAATACAACTTCTGAATAGGTTTTTAATCTCATCCTGAACACAGGGCTGTTAATCTGAACTGCTGGAAGCTGGCATGAGGGTTAAATGAGAAAATGTATGAAGAGCCCTTAGCATGATTGATGTCTAGCATAGATTAGGTGTTCAGTAAACGGGGACATTATTATTTCTATGGTCATTTTTTAAACTTTTAAAAGTATTCTGGAAGGAAGTCCATTGACAGCCAGACTCTCTTGTAGCTTTATTCTATTCATAACTTTACAAATCCCCCAGTAGGTGCCACTTGGACCAATCTAAGACCTAGAGAACATGAGGTATCCCCCACCTCAGCCCCCAGGAGCAGCCATCAGGGCTCCACCCTCTCCTCTCACCTGGACACAGATGAAGACTTCTTCAGGACAAGCCAGCAAGGAAGTTTTCTCCTGTCTCCCCAGGTAGGAGCTTTAGGGGAAAGGAAAGCTGCCTTTCATTTTGCCTCTCCCCCCCACCATGTGTCAGCCTGGCTTTTGACTCACACAGTGAGAACTGCCCAGTCACAATGCCAAGGCACAAGAGGGCACAATTGGAAGAAACCTGATCGTGGCCAGAGAGTTGGGGCGATGGGCCCTGCCTACCAGCTCTAAGAATGGACCCCAGGTTCTTCCCTCCCCGTGTGCTGGGAATTCCTCTCTGGATTCTGGCATCAGGCCTGAGCTCCTTATCTCCTCCATACCAGCCTTATCAGAGCAATTCAGTGAATCTACCAAGAATGTATTTGCTGCCCTTTCAGCAACCAGAGCTCTTGCAGAGCTGGCCTTGGGCCCTTCTCCTCCAGGAAGCAGAGCAGCAGAACGAGCCAGGCCAGAGCTCCGGCCTGAAATGCCCCTAAGACCAGGACCAGCAGTGCCCCTCTGCCCCGGTGAGAGCTAAGCACCTTCTATGGGACCACATCCCAGATCACCTCACAGACTCTACTAAGGAGTGAACTCCAGGGTGTCTCAGTCAACTCTGGCTTGAAGGAAAGTAGAGGGAGAATGGAGGCATCAGGCGCAGAGGGGTGGAGGAGAGGAGGCCTGGAAAAGCCACAGGGTCTGGTGATGAAGAGGCCACAGGTGACTATTCAGAGCAAAGCTTCACAGCTAAAGAAGGTGCCAAGGTTGTCTGTACAAGGATGTTCATCACAGCGTTGTTTACAACAGTGAACAATTGATAATAAGTTCAAGGTCCAGCCATAGGAGAGAGATAAATAAATTATGATTCAGCCATGCACAGGTAAAACCTGACAGCTGGGGGTGGGAGGGAAGGGAGAGGAAAGGGATGAAGAGGCGGAACACGGGATTTTTAGGGCAATGAACTACTCTGTATGATGCTATTATGGTAAATACAGGTCATCATACATTTGTCAAAACCCGTAGAATGTAAATACCAAGAGCAAACCCTAATGTAAACTTGGGACTTAGGGTGATTATGATGTGTCAGTGTAAGTTCATCAGTTATAACAAATGTACCACTGTGGGGTGGGGTGTTGATAACAAGGAAGCTGTGTGGGGAGGTGGGGGGCAGGCGGCACATGGGACATCTCTGTACCTTCGCCTCAATCTTACTGTGAACCAAAAATTGCTCTAAAATAATAAAGTCTTAAAAAAAAAAAAAAACACAAAAAAACAAAACCTTGACAGCTCACAGGTTACATTTGGCTTTTAAGGAGAATGGGATTATTTGCTGAAATTAAAAAGATTGAAAATTTTTATGGAAAAAAAAATCCAGATGTCCATCTTCTCTTGAACCCCAGAAATTCCAGCAATTCTAGGCCCTTATTTCCACCTGGCAAGGCTTTGGCTGGAGTAAGAAGCAGCTGCTCCTCTCAACTGAGGAAGCCCCTCCAGATGACCAAGGTTTCTACCTGGCCAAAGTCAATCACGCAGTTTCATGCAGTCTCCATCGGCTTTAGGTGTAGATCTCTTGTTCATGTTATTCCCTGTGCCTGGAATATCCTCCCCTGTGCCCCCAACCCTTTGCCCTGCTAAGTTGTTTTGATCCTGCAGGAATTTCTCAAATGTCACCTCCCCAGGAAAGATTTCCCTGACTATCCCGACTGAGTTAAGTCACTCTGTTTTCTGTTCTCATTGCATCCTTGTAAAACTCTTCACTGCTGTCACAGAAGAAATATTTGTGACAACTCTCCCTTACAGAAGAATTCTACTTACTAAATATAGAAGGAATGAGGAAATACAAAACTACCATTAGAACTCCAGATCTCTGCAGGCAAGGTCCACCCCTGGATGTTAATCTTAGTGGCAAAAATTAAAGAAGAAAAATGATGTTTGCATAGTTTTAAAATACTCTCCCCAAATGAAATTTTTATTAATGACAAAAGGAAAAATGGCAACACTGGAGTGTAGAAACCTGGCAGATTTTAACTTAACGAAGTTACCAAGAGGTTAACGTCGGTAGTAATAAGACATATTGTGATCATGTACCTCCTGATACCATGCACTGAGAAGGGCACACCACCCCTGTGGCATCCTTTCTGATCACATAACCTCAATCTAATCATGAGAAAACATTGGACAAACCCAAATTAAGGGACCTTCTAAAAAGTAACTGACCAATACTGTTAAGTTTCAAGGTCATAAAGGACTAAAGAACTGTCACAGGTTGGAGGCGATTAAGGAAAAATGACAACTAAACATAACATGAGACACTGGTTTAAATCCTAGAACAGAAAAAAACATTCTTATGTGTGTGTGTAGATAGATAGATAGATAGATATTGATATATATATATAAATAAGAAAATCTGTACTAGATAGTACTGCACTGATGTTAATTTCTTGGTCTTCAGAACTATAATATTAGTTGTGGGAGATGTTAATATCAGGGGAAGCTGAGCTAAGTGATGGGTATATGAGAACTCTGCGTCATTTTTTGCAAGTCTTCTGTAATTCTAAAATGATCACAAAATAGAAAATCAAAAAAGCATTTGTGTAATTATTTGCTTGCTGGCTGTGTCCCCTGCTAGGCTATAAACTTCACGAGGACAGGAACTGTGAATGCAGTCATTTTCATCATTGCACTGTTTCATGCATCTGACACACAAGGGGTATTCAATAAACACGTGCTGAGTAAACACACTCGTGGTTACTGACACAGAAAAGGTCCATGGCATATTACTGAGTGAAAAACATAGGACACAAAACAAGACATATAGTATGTTAATACTTATATAAACTAGGAGACTAAGGATTTACAAACCAATGTTGACTGTGGCTGTCTCTAGAAGAAAAAGTTATGGGGAATTTTTCTTTTCTTCTTTTTACTTTGTTATATTTTCTAAGCATATTTAAAGGCTCACAAAACTACTTTTATGTGCAGAAAAAAAGTGTGCACACACACACACACACACACACACACCCTGCATCTTCATTTCAAAGAAAGCCATGAGCATCATGCCTGGCAGACCTGGAGCCAGCCCTCAAGGGCTAAGCAGGACATGCGTGTGCATGGGCGGTGGTGACCCAGCTACATGGTGACTGCAGCCAGTGCAGGGAAGAGGTGCCATAAGGATGGCTTCTGTGCTTCTGTGCTTCTCAGTTTCTCCATGCAGCCAGCCAGCACTCCCTGAGCAAAACTGTTGAACTAGTGCATTCATTTCCTAGGGCTGCCGTAACAAATCACCACAAAGTGGGGTGGCTTAAAACAACAGAAATGTATTATTTCCCTGTCCTGGAGGCTGAAACTCTGAAATCAAGGTGTCAGCAGGGCCATACTCCCTCCAAAGGCACTAGGAGAGAATTCTTTTTTGCCTCTTCCTGGCTTCTGGTGGCTCCCAGCGATCCTTGGCATTCCTTGGTTTATAGCCGCATCACACCCCCAATCTCTGCCTCCGTAGTCACATGGCCTTCTTCCCTGTGTTCCCTCTGTGTCTCTATATCCAAATCTCTCTCTCCTTTCCCTTATAAAGTCATCAGCATTGGATTTAGGGTCCACTCTAATACAGTATGACCTCATCTTAACTTGGTTACATCAGCAAAGACCCTATTTCCAAATTATACAGGTACTGGGGATTAGGACCTGAACATGTTTTGGGGGGACACACAGTTCAACCCTCTACAACTACAAACTTCCCTGTACCCATTACCTGTTACTGCGTAACACACCACTTCAAAATTTAGCTGTTTAAAACAACCACCATATTATTTGCTCACAATTCTATGAGTCAGCAATTTGGCCTGGGCTCAGCTAGGAGATTCTTCTGCTAGTCTCACCTGGATCACTAGTGTGACTACAGTCTTCTAGTGGCTTTACTGGGCCTGGAAGGTCCAAGATGGCCTTATTAATATGTCCGGCTCTTGGCGCTGGTGGCAGTCAGCCTTGTGAGTCACATCTGAGATGGCACTGTTCTTCTCCATGTGTCTCTCATGCTCCAGCAGGCTAGCCCAAGCATGTTCACACACAGGCTGGCAGATTCTAAGAGTACAAGAGCAAAAGCTGAGGACTAGGACTAGCAAAAGCTAGTCCTCTTGAGGAATAGGCCGCTGCATTATAGTAGTCAAAGCAAACCACAGGCAAACCCAAGCTCAAGGGGTAGGGAGACAGACTCCACCTCTTCATGGAAAACGCAGCAGAGCCACATTGCAAAGGACCATACACACAGGAATGAGAGGGGTTGTTGAAACTATCTTTGCAAACAATCTACCATAGGTCCCAAGTTCTGGGAGGATAAGATGAGCAGATGCAGGTGTTGCCCTTAAGAAGCAAGTGCAGCAGCTGATCATGATGCACTGGAGAATGAGCCATGTGTGTGGATAAAGGCCTGAGAGAAAGCAGTGCGTTCTTTGGTGTATGTAGGGGAAGATGGTATGAGGTTTAAACTGAGTAATCCGCTTGCTCTCTGATTCCCAGGTGAAGGGCCCTCTCATCTTTGGTTCTGGGTAATGACCCATGTCTTGGGCCCTTATGGTTCTAGTCACAAGCTCAGATAATCATTGCTGGGAATCATAGACTAACCCTAAAGCAAGGATGGCATGATCTCAAATCCCCAAAGAAGCAGCTATATCCTCATGCACAATGCTGACTGAGGCAAGAGATTTTCAAACCAGGGAGTTAGTACAGAAATAGGTGGAATCCTGGATGTATTTATACACTGTGTAAAATATGGGGTCACAGGCCTTTTGTAAGAACCAACAAGAATGATTTGCAAACTGTACCATCATCTGTAAAGATGTGTTTTGCTCTTGGTTCATTCATTTATTCATTCATTCTCTCATGCTATGTTTAACTTTGTTTTGTCTGTCCAGAGCAGAACCCTCCTACTAGGATCTGCTCTTCACCCTTCTCCAACCATGAGCTTCGAATGGGAACTTCCATCTTCATCCAGGGTCATCCTTAGTTGGTGTGAGATGCACCAGGTGAGGCCCAGGGGCTGGCAGGACCACTCACATGGTGTTCCACTTACAGCCTTCAACCTGAACCTTGGGACACGCACCTGGAGGTGGTCAGCAGGGGAGAATGGAGCTCAGCCTCCTCCAGTGCTCTCATGTCTGGGCCCTGTTACCAAGACGATGAGAGCCAGCCCCTCTGTACAGCCTGCCTGCTCCCTCGGCAGCAGGCACTGGGCCAGCAGACCGTCATGGTGGGCTGGTTTTGCTCTAGGTACCATGCCCTCTGCTCCCACAAAAACCTGGAGCAGGTTGCCCTGGCAGCAAACACAACTGCTCACAACCTCAACAAAAATGACAAGTGAGGCCTTTGGTTCAGATGGGAAGGAGGCAGAGGGACCTTTATGGAGGCCCCTCAGCTGGATAGGGCTAGAGGGGTAGCCTCCTCCTAGGGATCAGAGCCTTTCCTTCCCCAAGGAGTCCCTAAGTGCAGTTTTGCACACCAAGTAGAGGGGCCCTCACTCCAGGGGCAGCCAAGAACTCAGCCCCTGTGAAGCACATGATGGGGTCACAAGAGCAGGTGGTCTGCTTAAGGCAATGGGACTGTCTGGACACGTGCCCCCAAAGCTGTGATCAGAGACCAGCGAGCATCACAGAAGCCATTGGGAGGAGATGGTCTGAGCAGGTGAAGGGCAGAGGTCAAACGGCCAGAGTCTGGAGAAGCTCAAATACATCTTCCTGGACTCTCTCCCGGTCATAACCCCGTTTGCCCACCAAGCTCCCAAGCACCTTGGTTGGCTCCTGCAGTAATGGGTCTATCTGATTCTGTAAACTGTTTGCCCAGCAGGCTGTGAGAGCCCTGATGACAGGGCCTGTTGTCCACACTGCAGCCCCGGCTCCAGCCTAGGCCTGGCGTGGGGTGGAGGCCGGCAGTGGGAGCTGTCAGTGGATAAGCGACCACTTGAGCAGCTCTCATGAGGACCTTAGGGAGGGCTAGCAGTGTGTGTCAGGGCCAGGACAGCCCCAGAGACTGGAGGGCAGGTCTCAGACAAGAGCAGCAGGGCATGCAGCTAGCTGAGACCAGCAAAACTTGATCTAAGGCAAGCTCTGCGAGGGCAGAGGAACAAGGGGACTCAGACTGCCCCACCAGCAGCATCCTATCAGAGGAGGCTGAGAGCAGGGAGGACAGAGATGCAGGGAGGTGATGGCGGGGGAGGGGGGGTGGGGGGAGAGTAAGGTGTTGCAGGGGGGAATCTACAGGTGAGGGGCTCAGGGCAGAGAACAGGGACCCAGGGGCCTAGGTCCCCATAGAGGAGCCCTAATGTGAACAACATGAAAGATGTCAGACCTTGCCGGAATATTATGAACAAGACCCCACAGCTAGGCTCAGGGAGCCCCCGGGAGCAGCAGTGGCTGGGAAGGTTGGGTAGGAGACTCCCGGCAGAGCCAGGCGGCCCCTGTACTCAGGGAGGTGAATGGGTGCAGGCGTCCGCAGGCTGAGAAGGGGACTGCTGGGGAGAGGCTCCCAGAGGATCCTCAGCATCTTGGTCAAGAGTGTGACATCTGGGCCCACCTGGCAGTGCACAGAGCTGGCAGTGGGAGGGGAGGTGGGAGCTGTGGGGCTGCAGAGAGGAAGCAGCTGGGGGTCAGAGTCACGCCCTGGTGGAGCAGCAAGGGCAGGAGGAGGGGGATGGAGCTGGGTGCTGGTACCCAGCATTCAGGGCAGAGGGAAACAGAAGTGATCACAAATGGAGAAGAGTGAGAGGTGAGGCTTTTCTAGGGTGTCGAGACCACATCACTGGAGGCAAGGGTTGCATGTTACCCTGATTACCTGGAGGGCACAGGGAGGGATGGGAGGCAGGGAATGGCAAGGTTGGTTTGCATTTCAGGAGCTGGAGACTCACCCTGTGGGCCCTGCCATCCCTATCCCAAGGCCCACTGTGCTATGCATCCTGCTACTTCTTTGGCAGCTCTGGCCTTAAGTTCAAAATAGTGACCTACAGGAGGGCTGGGGGAGGCAGCCAGGGGCCCCAGCAGGCGAGTTGCCCATGGGAGATTCCCTGCTGGGCAGTGACCATGGGAACCCTCAGGCCCAGCACCCCCGGGCATGGGAGGAAGCGTGGCCCTCGGGCCTTGGGCCTCACCCAAAACGGAGCCCCTTAGCAGCTCACTGGCTCCCCGAGGCACTGGGCCCGCCCTCCCTGCCCTGCTGGCCCGTTGGGCTGCTCTGGCCAAGCTAGAAGGTCCCAGGGCCCCGTCTCAGGTCCTTCACTCACCTGTCCCGCATCAGGGCTGCTGTCCGCCTCCCACCTCAGGCTTAAGGAGGGGATGATCTGGGCCTTGGCTCCTCACCAGCTACCCGGGACTCGCGGATCCCACAGCATGTCAGGCAGTCTGGGCTGGGCTGGGCTTCTGAGCACCGTCCTCCCGCATCATCTGCCCGGGATGCCCAGGTCCCTAAGCCCCACCTCTGCTGAGGGCCACACAACCGCCCCTCTGCACAGCCCCAGTTGGCAGAAACCAAGAAGATGCTCAGGGCGAGGGTGGGAGCTTCCCAACCCCCCCTACCCACCACCGGCTCCCCACCCCCCGCACAGGCACCTCCCATCCAGCACTCACTTGCTCCCTGTGACAGGGCCCAGCCACAGTCTGCGGCACTTCCTCCATGCTCCTGGGAGGGGGTTTGCACCATGTGGGGCTGATGTGGGGACAGGTGAGTCATCACTTTCAGCAGCAGGCGGCTGACACAGTCTCCGGCTCCTGCAGGAGGAGGGAGGAGGAGGCCAGAACAGGCCCAGAGTGGGTGAGAGGGAATCACATCATTTTTGACCCCTCCTCTACTGTCATGCTGGCCACAGGTGGTGCAGCAGCCCTGCCTCAGAGGAGCTCAAGCCGGCTGGAGGCAGCTGATAAGAGAAACTCACAATGTGTGGAGCAAGCGTTCGTGAAGTTCGTGAAGTGGAAGCAGAGATTCTACAGGAGCCCAGGGCAGAGACCTGAGGGAAGCCAGGAAATCTCAGAGAGGAAGAGCATCTCACCTGAGGCCTGTAGGTTGACCTGCCAGATAAGGAAGAGGCTTGAGGATGGAAGGCGGGTGGCCGGGGTGAGGGCAGGGAGAGCAGCGTGCAGGGGGGGCCGGTATCCATTCTATACGGCTAGAGAGTGGAGGGCCGAGGGGTACAAGATGGCCTGGAGAGAGGGTGACCAGGACAGCACGGACCCCAGGAAATGCCTGCTGCCCGGAAGGGGGCCTCTTTCGTCGGATGGCCACAGGGTGGGTTGGAAGGGGGTTCCTGGGTGTGATCCCGAGGATCATGTCCTCCAGAGCACTCACTCCTGCTTCTGCCCCATGAGCCCTGGACCATAACGACAAGGCTGGACCCACAGGAGCCCACGGTATGTCCTCCTGGGACCGCCAGCCAAACACGCACTCACTCTCATTGACCACACGAGGAACTTATTCTGCAAATAGGCATCTGAGGTTCAGAACATCCAGGGAACTTGCCTGAAGTCAGATGGCACATCAGGCACAGAGGAGGTCCAAGCCTGCCCAATGCAGGAGCTCTGGGCAATGTTAATGAGTGTCATACTTTGTGTCACACACATACACAACAGGTCTCCTGGTCATGTAAACTTGGGAAGTGCTGGCTTAAATAACTCAAAGAGGCACTTTCCTGCAGGACTTCTCAGAGTCTTTAATGTGCTAATGGGTGATTCTGAATCACCAGAGAGATTTCTGAATGCATTTGGCATGGAATCCCTTTGTCCCTGACAGAGCTGCTGTCTCAAGGAACCACTCTGGGGCCTGCTGGTCTGGATGGTAGAGTCAGGGACTGGGCTCTGGAAGCCTGCCTGCCTTACGCTTTGTGTGTGCTCACTTTGGTGCTGTCCTTGTGTTTGAGAGGCTTGGTTCGTCGGGGGTACACGAGCTTGGGCAGAGGAGAATGGGGAAGGTGGGCTCCCTGGGCCCAGCCTTCACAAGAGCCCTCTCCACTCTGTGCCCGTTGCCTGTCTGTGGTTGAAGGAGGGACACCCCCAGACAAAAGAGCCATTCCCGGTCACCAAGGGCACAGGCATGTTTGGGAAAGGTTTCTGGGAAGTGGTGGCACTTTATGGTGAGGAATGAGATTGAAAGCACCAAAGAAGAAGCCGCGGTTATGGGAAGAAGTGGGATTGAGGCTGGGAGAGGCTGGGAGAGGCTGGGAGAGGGAGCTGGTACCTGTGGTGGGGCTTTGAAGGCTGTCCATGAGGGATTTCGACTTGGATCTGGGGGTATCAGAACCACAGAAGGTGCTTGAGACAGGGATGACTTGATCAATCCACACACAATTCCAGCCTGGAGTCATATCCAGCAGAAGGGGTGCTTTCCTTCCTCCCCGTGGGCTCCCAGGACCTGTCCCCACCCCGTCCCCACCACGTGACCTCAGTCACCGCCTGTGACCTCCGGTCTCACCCTTGCTGGAGTGTGCCAGCTCTGACCGAGCCATGCCACCTCTGACGTTGGCCCCCCTCCTGCAGCCTCCTTGGTCTGGTGTCTCCGTCTCCGTAGGCCCCCTCTGGCCCGGAGACGGCCACATGTTGCCCTGGTGGAACACCGTGCGCCTGGCTTTCCCAAGCTTCCCACCCTCACTGCACACTCCTTAGCGGTGCCATCCTCACCCGCCACTTCCCTGCATCATCAGGCACTGCCCTCAGCACATTTAAAGAAGGGTAACATCTCTGGGGCACCAAGAAATATCTGGGCATGGAGAAAATGCTGGCGGGTGGCCCCCTGCTCCAGAGAACACAGGAGGGCACTCTCTCCTTGGCCCAGCCCGCTCTTCATCCCAGCTTTCCTGGAGCCCAGCTCTGGCTCTCTGGGAAATGGGCACATCAACCAGGCCAAAGACTAACCCTCATGGTCACCCTGACCAGGATGCCGGGCACTCATAATAGGCAGATGCCAAAAGCCGCCTGGGGAGAGAGAGGGGAGACAGAAGAAAGGGGCTTGAGAGTCTCAGACTGCACTGACCTGCTGCCCCCCGCCCCATCCCTGGGATGGTTAAGGGTCCATATGGCCGGGCTAAGGCTGATATCCCCCTGCCCTCTGTGCCAGGGTGCTGCCTGACACATCCTTTCTTTGATGGGTTAGTTCTTGGATGTGGTTCTCCTTCTGCCTTGCAGAAGTGGCTTTTCTGATCTCTGCTGGGGTTCTGGGAATGGGGTCAGTGGCATCAGCTCCTTTTACACAAATACGTGCACACATACACAAAAACAAACATACGCAATACTGACACTCTGGAGCACTTTCCTTGGAATTCTCTCTCCCTTGGCTTCCATGGAAGGTCAGAAGCCTCAGCACCTCTTGAACCCGCTGATCCATTCCCTGCTGGCATGTAAGGTATTTTTACAACTGTTCTAAAATCCCATTATCTCATCCTCTGAACAGGTTCTGTGACTGGTCCTGGCTGAATACGTGACTGGCCACCGGCCACCAACTGGTCCCCTGCTGCCCTCATTCCTGGGGCAGCGGAGAGACCGAGACCTCTGGGTCTTCAACATACTCTCCCCTCCTGAGGCCTGGATTATGGGAAGAATACAATGATAACAAAGATAGAAAGGAATGGTCTTGACCACATGGGATAATTGTAAACACCAAACGATGTTTCTAAGAAACACAAAAGTGAAATTATACAGCTGACAAGCTGGGAGGAGCTCAGAGATAATTTTGATCATTCTTTCTAGCCAGCACTTACCACATTAGTAATTTTATATTTATCTGTGTTATTATTTGCTTAATTCATTCAACAATATTTACTGAGCACCCACTCTATGCCAGGGACTATTCCTGATCTGTGATAAAGCAAAGATGTTGCTCTCTGGGTGCTTACATTCCGTTGGAGGAGAGGGAGAGACAGACAACAGTAATAGTATTCATAATTAATAAGCAAACGACAGAGAACATCAGAAAGTGATACGCGCTAGGGTAAACAGAAGCTGAAGAGCAGGGAAAGCGGTGCTCGGGGTGGGGGCAGGTGGTAGTCTTCAAGAGAGTTAGCAGAGGGGACCCCAGGGAGGAGCTTGGCAATGGAAAAGGCAGCTAGAGCAAACGCCTGAGCAGGGGCTAGGGCGGTGGGAGAGGTACCTGGGAAGAGACCGCATGGGGCCCGATGAGGACTTTGGCTTTTGTGAGAATGAAGTGGGGAGCTCTGCAGAGGAGGGGGGTGGCGTGATGGGCCCTCACACCTGTGAGAGCCCCCCCCGGGAGGCCAGGGTCAGTCTGCAACCCCATGCCTAGCATTCAATAAATACTAAATACCGGTGGAACGAATGAATGAATGAATGAATGAATTCAAGATGGAGATCATGCCTCCACCCTCCCAGAGAGATAGGACTGTGGAGATAGCTCTGAACAAAAATGTTTCCAACCTGGTCATTGTGTCTGAACCAGAGATTCCCGTCCATACCACTTGGGGAGTTTTTCAAATTCCTCAGGCCCAGACCCAGACCCCTCCCCAAAAGTCTTGATTCCTAGATTGGGTGGGGCCCAGCACGTGTATGTGATTCTCAAGCAAACCCACCCGCAAGTGAGAAACTGCAATCTAGACCTTGCCAGATGCCTCCAGCTCCTCAGGACCTGACAGCAGTTCCAGCCCCAGGGCACATATTGAATGAAGGAATAAATGTTTGCTGACTGAATTCATGCACGTACATGTGCATGAAGATAGCTAATTAATTGTTCTTAATGTATTTCTGCAGAGCTCTGAGCGCGGGGCCTCTCCTCCGAGGAGAGGGCTGCTGAGGAATGAGGCTGGACTAGACAGCCCAGTGCCTCCAAGAGCAGGGCGCCCAGCCGGCAGTGGGGGCTTGGAGGGAGGTGGCGGTTCACTTCCCCTTCCACACAGGAGCGGCCGCCCACATTCCAGGGACGGGGACCACATTCTTCCTGCAGGAAATGCTGGGGCTGCGAGGATGGTCCTGTCTGCCCCTTTCCCTTCATGCTTCTTCCCTCTTGGCCAGCTGCCTCCCTGGGGGCCTGGGGCCCCAGCTCAGGGCGTCTGGGTCTCACAGATTCCCAGCCTCTTGCTTGCAGGTGTTGGCTGCCAGAGATTTTTTTTCATGTAAACAGTAGGGAGCCCCTTATTCTCTTGACATACTTGGAATAAGTACGGCCATTTTTTCTCTTCCCAGAATTCAAAAAAGGCCAGAAATTCCACAAGGCATCTGACTCAACTCTATTTTCTCCTTCCTCTTGCTTTTCCACCCTGAGCCTTGTGCCCTTTATAGAGCAGCCCCAGGAGCCTGTGCGCTCCAGCCTGGGACTGTGGCCACACCTGGTGGCCGGAAGGAGTCCTGTGAACCAACTGGGGCCAGAGGCCCGCCTGGTGCACGCCACCAAGGGGCAGCTCTGAGCGCAGGAGAGCAGAGAGCAGTGGGCCGAGGGCCCAGCACGAAAGTCAGGCGGCCTGGCTTTGGTCCTGCCCCCTCCACTATCAGCTTTGCAGCAAATGCGTTCCGTCTCTCAGCCTCATGTCTCACATAGGTGCATCAGTAGTTTCTTTCTCTTAAGGAGGCTGTGTGGGTTCAGGGAGATAATACATGGAGAGCACTTCACAAACAGTAGCTATAATTACTGTATGTTTTCTAGTATCTGAGTGCCTGTCATATACCAGCTACCGTACAAAGTCCCAGTACAGTAACTTTGAACTAAACGTTCAGGGCCCACAGAGGCCACCTCACCGAGGAGACAGTCAAGGAAACAGAAGCTTTGGGCTCCATGTGATAAAATGGTGTTCAAGACAGAGGGAGAGGGGCTTCCCTGGTGGTGCAGCGGTTAAGAGTCTGCCCTGCCAACGCAGGGGACACGGGTTCGAGCCCGGGAAGATCCCACATGCCGCGGAGCAACTAAGCCCGTGCGCCACAACTACTGAGCTTGTGTGCCACAACTACTGAAGCCTGCACCCCTAGAGCCCGTTCTCTGCAACAAGAGTAGCCACTGCAATGAGAAGCCCCCGCTCCGCAATGAAGAGTAGCCCCCGCTCGTCGCAACAAGAGAAAGCCTGCAGGCAGCAACGAAGACCCAACACAGCCAAAGATAAATAAATAAATAAATTTATATATAAAAAGAAAAGGTAGAGGGGGAGGTGGGCTTAACCCTTTGCAAAGAGATCAGGACAGTTTCACAGAGGAAAGAGACCCTTGCAAAGGCTTTGAAGGTTGAATAGGAGTCCTTAAGACAGATAAGGGGGAAAGGACATCACAGGTAGAGGAGTCAGCATATCCCAAGACTCAGAGGCGTCGTGAGCAAGCTGGGTTTGGAAGTCCACTGTATAGGAATCTAAAGTGGGAAAAGGACAAGGGTGACAGAGAATCTAGCGAGATGGGCAGAGGCCCATCCTAGAAGATCTTGGAGGCCTTGCCAAGGAGAAGTCCAGACGTCTCCTCTCCCTAAGAGCACTGCCTTGTAGTGAAGGTTTCTTTTTAGGAAGACCTCTGGCCATAGTGGGAGGGGGGCAGGACAGACCCTGGAAGAGACGAGGCTGGGTCAGAGTTAGAGGATGGATGCAAGAGGTCGGGCAGGGCTTCCCTGGTGCCGCAGTGGTTGAGAATCCACCTGCCAATGCAGGGGACACGGGTTCGAACCCTGGTCCGGGAAGATCCCACATGCCACAGTGCAGCTAAGCCTGTGAGCCACAATTGCTGAGCCTGTGCTCTAGAGCCCGTGAGCCACAACTACTGAAGCCCGCGCGCCTGGAATCTGTGCTCCCCAACAAGAGAAGCCACCTCAATGAGAAGCCCGCGCACTGCAGAGAGGAGTAGACCCCGCTCACTGCAACTGGAGAAGAGCCCTCACGCAGCAACAAAGACCCAACACAGCCAAAAATAAATTAATTAATTAATTAATTTAAAATAAAAAGAGGTCAGGGCAGTGGCCCCCAAGCTTCAGTCATCCCCCTGCTCTTTCCTGGTGTTTGACATATCCAGGTACAACCCCAACCGTTATTTACATAATGTTTCCCTTTATGTTAGTTCAGTTTTAGGTCTGTTGTACCATTATAGCTACTGCTTCACTTTTTCCGAACATCTATGTAAATCCTACACTCTTAAAACGAAACATGTATGTCCACTTGCCACTGGAAATCACTTCTCTGCCCTCCTGCCTTGGGAATCATGGATCCTGCTAGAGCCCACCAGCAGGGAGGGGAGAAGGGTCTGCTGTGTGGTGTCAGCCGGGCCGCATCCCAAATCCTTGCTTCAACCGTATGGCATTTGTGACTTTGCTTGGGGGCTGGAGATGGGCACCACGGTTGCAGCTCTGAAAGCAAAGACAAAACAGACCTCCCCAAATAATGCCATTTGCAGCAACATGGATTGACCTAGAGATTATCATACTAAGTGAAGTAAGTCAGACAGAGAAAGGCAAATATCATATGATATCACTTATATGTGGAATCTTAAAAAATGATACCAATGAACTTATTTACAAAATATAAACAGACTCACAGACTTCGAAAACACACTTATGGTTACCAAAGGGGAAAAGGGGTGGGGGAGGGATAAATTAGGAGTTTGGGATTAACATATACACACTATTATATATAAAGCAGATAATCAACAGGGACATACTGTATAACACAGGGAACTCTACTCAATATTCTGTGATAAACTATCTATGGGAAAAGAATCTGAAAAAGAATGGATATGTGTATATGTATAACTGAATCACTTTGCTGTACACCTGAAACTAACACAACACTGTAAATCAACTATAATATAAAATAAAAATTAAATTTAAAACAAAACAGGCCTCCCCAGCCCCTGGCAGCCCAGACTCTTGTCATTAGTGGCCCTCCTCCCCTGAGCATGTGGGCTCCAGCTCTGCTTGGAGCCCAAACAGGCAAATGCGCTTCCCTGAGACAGAGAGAAAGATAGGCAGACCTAAGGATGATTCGGTGGTGGAATCCTTTGTGGGTAACTGCATGGTGCTGTGTTAGTGAAAAATATGCAGGGGGAGGGAGAGAAGGAGGAGGAGGAGGAAAGAAGGCAAGAAGAGAGGAGACGCATCATCTGATTTATCTTCCCAGGAATCTTGTAAGGCAGGAATTATTGTGCACCTTTTACAGATGAGGAACCAATCTCAGAGACATTAACCAATCTCACAGACGTTAAGCTACCTGCCAATGTCGCTTCTAATGAGAAATACTGTATAACTAAGCAAATAATCCAGATCTGTCTGACATTAAAGCCACTGCTTTCTTTTAAAAGAATGATGTCCTGGGACTTCCCTGGTGGCACAGTGGTTAAGAATCTGGATCCGCCTGCCAGGGCAGGAGACACAGGTTCGACCCCTGGTCCAGGAAGATCCCACATGCCGCGGAGCAACTAAGCCCGTGCGCCACAACTACTGTGCCTGTGCTGTAGAGCCCGCGAGCCACAACTACTGAGCCTGCGAGCCACAACTACTGAAGTCCACGTGCCTAGAGCCCATGCTCTGCAACAAGAGAAACCACCACAATGAGAAGCCCACGCACCGCAATGAAGAGTAGCCCCCGCTCGCCGCAACTAGAGAAAGCCCACACATAGCAACGAAGACCCAACGCAGCCAAAAATAAATACATAAATAAATAAATTTTTTAAAAAAAGAATGATGTCCATAATCACACCACTGTAGCAACTGTTATTTTTTTAAATCCCTTTGTAGTCTTTTCTGCATAAATCTCTTCTTTCATTCACCTAGCACTGTATCATGAACATTTGTAATGTTGCTAAATAGTCTTCACGGTAATGATTTTTACATGATTTTCCACACTGTGGACATATCATGATTCACTGAGCCATCACTGAACATGCAGGTGGTTTCAACGTCTCAGGATTATCAATCCCCACTTCCACCCTCCCCAAGGCAGGCTCCCCTGGGATGAGTCAGGGCTCCCACCTGCCCTACATCCGAAAGGTTATTTAGGTCATGGGGACCCCATCATGCCTGCAGTGGTGCAGCAAGGTATTCTGGAGCCTCTCAGAAGGTGAGAGCGACTCAGAAAGTTGTGTCCTCTTCCTCCTCTCACAAGCTCGCCATGGTCTTGGCCCTGCCCCCGCCCCCGCCCCATCAGGCCACAAAATCGGAGGTGTTGTGGGCTGGACAGGCCAAAGGCTGCTCTAGGTGGTTTCTTACTGCCGGTGAAGGCAACCCAGACATCTCAGGGGCCAAAAGGCACCCAGAAGACCCCAGAACTGGGAGGGAAGCCAGACCCCTGCAAAGGACCTGGGTCATTACTTGGTCCCCATTCCCCTGAGAGGTCCCTTTCAGAGAGTTCTCTGTTCTCTGCCCTCTTGGGGAACACACCACAGCCCAAGCCAGCTCCTCAACAACTCCAAGACGGCCTCTGGAAGCAGAAACACTCCTGGCAGGCGAGCAGATGTGCACACCGCTTAAGGTGACCGGCCGAAGATCACATTTTCAGGATGCTTCTTTGTTTTATCTGTTTGCAAAGCAGATATTTGGGGAGGTTGGGCTCAGAATTGCTTCTCGGTTGCCAGCCCCATGGGAAATGGTTCACATTCTTAGCATAGTTGCAGGGCTGTGAGGCAAAGGAGCTGACTGCAGATGACTGCCAGGAGGCCGCTCCCGAGCAGACCCGAGGAAGATGAGCCACCGCCTCGGCATCCTCTCTGCTTGGACCGGTTCCGGTGTGGGAGCACTGGATGTTCTTTCCAAGAAGGCAGGGTGGTGGGAAGTCTCTAGAGGGGCTATGTGGAGAGAGAGTCATCGCATCATTTATGCAGGCCCAGGACTGAGAAGGTTTTCAGAGGTCGAGTTCTCTGTGCCCTTGCCTGGCGCACAGGCCCAGTGCCAGCAGCACTGACCTTTGGAGATGCTCACAAAGTGTTAAAGAGACTGGCTTTCTTGAGCCAGTGGGACTTCAGTTTCTTCTGGGGGTGTTGCTGTTTGCATTGTTTTCTTTTAATAAAGAACATGGATCATTTAAAAACAAAATCAATAAAGTTATTTTAAAATAAATAACTAAATAAAAGGGCCACCGAGCTAGGGCATTTCACCTCTTGCCTTGATTGTAAACCCCAGGGTGTAGCAATCTTTCTTGTCAGAAAATCATGATGTTACCCCTCTGTGCCCTTTCCTGGAGTCGCTCGGACACCTGGCTTTGCTGCTGCAAGGGGGTGGGGCCGTGGCCTCCTTGGGTCAAACCTGTGACTGGTGGCCAGTCCTCACCCAGTATGCGCATGCCAGCAGGCAGCCAAGAACCACACACCTACAGAGTTCTCTGAAATGAGGAGCAGCATTCCTGAGACCACTGAGTGGAGAGAGCGTCAAACGGCAAGGTGGACTTCATTCAGGCCCCGCTCAGCGCCAGGAAACGCAGGGAGAGAAATCCCCTCTGGCACCACCTCTGTGGTCCGCGCCAGGCCCCTGCCCGGCCCGCGTGTGTAGATGTGTGCTCAGGGAACCTGCCCGTGGTGCTGTCCTGGGAGCTGCCCCCGCCCCCCGCCCCCCTCCGACGGTCACAGCTTCAGAGCTTCAGGAAAGCACCAGAGGAGAGGAACTGATGGCGGAAGGAAAGCCAAGCAGCTTGCAGCCTGCTCAATGACTGCGTGACTGCTTAATGTGAAACTGTGAAGTCCTCCTGGGAACCTCGTGCCAGGTGTGCGAGTGGGATTTAAGAGAGGCCCGGACCCCTCCCTGGGGTGGCTACTGTCCAGGAGGATGGAATGAGAGGCACGCCTCAGAAGTGCCAGAGCCCAACATTTGCATGCGCCCAAGGGCTGACAGGCTGACAGCCTCACGTTGCCTGAACTTCCCATACAGCCGAGCCTCTCAGCCCTGGCTGCACACTGCACATCACCAGGAGAGCTTTCTAAAACTCCCCGCAGCCGGGCCGCACCCCAGACCAATGCAGTCATGCTCCTTGGAAGCGAGACCCAGATATTAGCATTTTTTCAAGCTTCCAAGTAATTAAAATATTAGCCATGGTTGACAACCAGTGTTTTAAAAAGATATCTGGGGCTACCCTGGTGGTGCAGTGGTTAAAAATCCACTTGCCAATGCAGGGGACACAGGTTCGAGCCCTGGTCCAGGATGATCCCACATGCCGCGGAGCAACTAAGCCTGTGCACCACAACTACTGAGCCTGCGCTCTAGAGCCCGCGAGCCACAACTACTGAGCCTGCGTGCTACAGCTACCGAAGCCCGCGCGCCTAGAGACTGTGCTCCGCAACAAGAGAAGACACCGCAATGAGAAGCCCACGCACTGCAACGAAGAGTAGCCCCCGCTCGCCACAACTAGAGAAAGCCCGTGTGCAGCAACAAAGACCCAACACAGCTGAAAATAAATAAATAAATAAATTTGTTTTTAAAAAAATGAAAGAAAGAAAGAAAAAAGATATCTGATGCATCCCAGGCTCATCAAACAAACTAAGTAGGGCTCCTCCTGAGTGATTCACAGAGCCACATTCTCCCTCAAGGCCCTCCTCCCTAAGAGTGAGAGGAGAGTCTCTTAGCTCTCCTTAGCTAAGCTCCTGCCATTCTTCAAAAACCGTCTCAATCCCCACCTCCTGTGGGAAGCGCTCCCCGGCTGCCTCAGCTGCTCTGAGCACCTTCCTCTGAGGTTCCCGGTCACTTAGGACCTGTGTCACTTACCACGCATAGCCACTGATTGACTGATATTTGCCTTGTCTACAAATGGGGCTATCCGTTCCCGTGGAGGCACGTACTCTGTTGCATATTATGCTTCCTTGTAACACACTGACCTACCACCTATGACCATGCCTCACCCATATTACATGCTCAGTAAGTGTTAGTAAGGCTGACTTACATTCTACTGCATTTCAACATTTCAAGCAACCTTGGTAAGAAAGTTGAAAGAATGTCTGACACAAATTAGTGGTTTTAATGTTGATCAGTGATTGTGGTCACGGAGGAAATGGGGGTGGCCAGCAGGGGGTGAAAATGGCTGCAGGAAGAAAGGCTAAGAACTGCCTGTTAGACTCTCTTCCAGGAATGTATGTGTAACCCATATAACCCAGGTCCCATGTGGTCCAGGTTCCGCACTGGGCATCCTCTAAGACGTGGCAGTTCCACGTTTTAGTGGAACTAAGTGGGTGGGGAGTGGGTGGGGGAGAGATGTTTTCTAATTAAGAGCACTTTGAATATTTACTGCAGTCTCTTAAGGAAACTTGAACATGGCAAACTGAACCCACACTTTCCTATCTCCTCTCTACCTCTCTCTCCGTAAATCGCATCTGAGGAGCTGATATATCACCTAGGCCTTAAAGGGTGGAGAGAGAAAGAGAGGGTGTTTCAGGCAGAGAGACTAGCTGGGACACAATGCCCACTGGGTTCTCAGACTGGCCGGTGGTCCTGTGACTGTGGAATGAAGGGATTAAAGGATGGGGGTGGTTAAAAAGGGACCGAAAAGGAAGAGCAGGGCCAGTGTATGAAGGGCCTTGAATCGCAGGCTAAGGAGGTGGACTCCGGGTTTTATCATCCAAAGCTGAAGGCCGAGAAGTGTTATAATGGGGTCACTCTGGCAACCTGGAGACCAGTCAGGGCACGGCAGCAGGCCCGGGAGAGATGGCTGGGCCAGAAAGAGGCTGCCCACGAGGGCTGCGCAGTCAGGTCCACCTGCAGCTGCTGGGGAAGACGTTTCTGAGCCCCACCTCCTGTGTGGTGTGTTCTCAGGCCTGGGGCCAGCGTTGGAGGTGCTCCCACATTCCTTACCTCAGAGACCCGTCCAGAGGTCCTGGCCTGCCTGGTCAGTCACCCCAGACCCAGACCGGCTACTCCACAATGCTCCCTCCTCCAGCCTCTGAGCTGAGATCGGAATCCCCGCCAGGTGTTGGTGGGCCTGCCCTCAACTGTCTTCACCCACAGGCCAACATTTTTGGTTTATGTCCAAGCCAAAGGACACTTACAGTCACCACCAAATGGAAAACAAATAAGCAAATCTCTAGACTCAAACAAGAAATATATTTCAGTGAACTTTTTAAAACTGAGGAATAGCTCTTGAATTCTAAAATTTGCATGTCAATTTTTACCAGAGGATTTTAGGAGTCTGGGCTGCCTGGGTTTTCCAGGACGCTGATGCTGAGACGGAGTTAGGAATGCAAGATGACTTACGGGGTGAAGTGTGGCACAGGAGAAAACACCTGTGAAAGAAAGGAGAGAAAACACGATTGGAGCTTCCAGACTGCGGTGTGGATCTGACAATCTCTGCCAGCCCACCAGGGAGCGCTAGAGGAGCCCAGGGTTAGGGGGAAGCATGGAAATGCCTCAGCCCTTGTACCACCACCTTGCTCAGTCATTTGCCAAGGCCACCCCAAGAAGGCCTTAAACTTGTTCTGAAAGCTGGGTGGATGTAGCAGGAGTCAACAGCTGTAGGCTGTGAGCTGACTACAGCCTTGCAGCTGGGCAGTCCTTTCCTGGAGAGACATCTTCACGTCTGCCATGGAACCTCTCCTGCCCCCACCTGCCAGTCTGAGTGGACCACACTTGGAGCGTTTGAACCCTGTCCCCCAGTCTCCACAAGTGGTCCCTTCACTCTCACCATCACCTTCCTTCTCTCCTGCTTCAGTCGGCAGAGGACATCTCTCTCGGGGATCTGTTCTGTCTTCTCCCTCCTTCCGCTTCCCAATGCTGATGCCTTTTCTTTCATTCACCTCCTTACGATACTCTGCCCAAAACTCACCACAAGCAAAATCAAAAGATGAATGACTGCCTGGGAAATAATCCGTATTACTTGAATCACCAAGGATTCACCTTCCCAAGATATAAAAAGCTCAACAAAAGTCACAGACATAACCAAACAGAAAAATGAGCAAAAGATATGAATGATGGTTCATAGGAAAAGAAACACAAACGACCCTTAGGTGAAGAGACGCCCGACCTGACTCATAATGAAAGAATCCAGTTACGACTACACAGAGATACTCTTTTCACATGTCAGATTGGCAAAGATCAAAACCCTTGATTCAGCACAGCGTCGGTGTGAAAACAGGGCACTCACACACTGCTGGTGGGAATGGGAATTGGTAACGCTGCATGGAAGATTGACAACATCCCTTTAAGTGACAAATTCCCATGACCTTCCAAAGGCGGTAGAATGTAATAGTTAAGAGAATGAAGTCGAGCCCCAGAACCTTGGTATGAATCCTAGCTGTTCAGGTCACCTACTTTTCTGTGCCTCAGTTTTTCTCATCTGTAAAAGGGGATGATAATAGTACCTACCTCTGGAGATGCTCATGAAAGGATTAAAATATATTAGTAATTGTAAAGCACATACTATAGTGTCCGGCTCTTAGCAAATGCCATGCAAATGTTAATATCATTATTATTAATTGGCCCAGCAATCCCACTGCTAGGAATTTATCCTTCAGATACGCTTGCGCATGTGCTAAATGAGTGTACAATGTATTCACTGCAGCACTGATGCAGCTGGGGAGAAAACTGCAAATAACCCAAATGTCCTTAAAAAGGTTAAATTAACTGGTGCATGTGTATAATGGAATACTATGCAGATGCAAAAAAACCAAAAAACCAAAAAACCCCCCAAAAAACCTCCTTAGTACTGATCCATTGTGTACAGAATACTACCGTAAGCTTTTAAATAAGTAGTATAAACACAAGTCCACATTCCCTTACCCACAATTATGAAGTTCAAAACTCTCTAAAAAAAAGAAGTTTTTGTTTGTTTGTTTGCTTAGGAAATTTGGCACAAACACATGTGGTAGCAAAACTTGAACTGAACTGAACTTACTTAAGGCTGATTACGGCTCCATTTATCCTACCTGGTGCAGAAATACTAGCGTGTTTTATCACAGACTCTGCTGGGGGTGTGACATAATATACACGTACTACTTTTGTACACTCCTCGAATCCAGAATTCCCAAACTCACCTGCCCCCAAGTGTTCCAGATAGGGGCGTGTGGACCTTCTTTGACCTTTTTTTTTTTTCCGTTAAAATATCTCTTTAAGACTGCACAAGAAATTAGCACCAGTTGCCTGTAATGAAAGGAGCTGCCTGGCTGTGTGACAAGAACGTGAGGGACAATTTCACCATATTTGAGTCCAAGAATGTAAAGAGTCTGTGGATATCTTACTTATTCAAAAAATAAATAAATACCATTGAAGACCTTCTCAGCCCAGGCTGCCGGGTCATCTTTTTTTTTTTTTTTTTAGGTCATTTCCATCTTTTCTTTTTTTTTTTCTTTAAACATCTTTATTGAAGTATAATTGCCTTACAATGGTGTGTTAGCTTCTGCTTTATAACAAAGTGAATCAGTTATACATATACAATATGTTCCCATATCTCTTCCCTCTTGCATCTCCCTCCCTCCCACCCTCCCCATGCCACCCCTCTAGGTGGTCACAAACCACCGAGCTGATCTCCCTGTGCTATGCGGCTGCTTCCCACTAGCTATCTATTTTACATTTGGTAGTGTATATATGTACATGACACTCTCTCACCCTGTCACATCTCACCCCACCCCCTCCCCATATCCTCAAGTCCATTCTCTAGTAGGTCTGTGTCTTTATTCCCGTCTTGCCACTAGGTACTTCATGGCCTTTTTTTTTTTTTTTTTTTCCTTAGATTCCGTATATATGTGTTAGCATACTGTATTTGTTTTTCTCTTTCTGACTTACTTCACTCTGTATGACAGACTCTAACTCCATCCACCTCATTACAAATACCTCCATTTCATTTCTTTTTATGGCTGAGTAATATTCCATTGTATATATGTGCCACATCTTCTTTATCCATTCATCTGTCGATGGACATTTAGGTTGCTTCCATGTCCTGGCTATTGTAAATAGAGCTGCAATGAACATTTTGGTACATGACTCTTTCTGAACTATGGTTTTCTCAGGGTATATGCCCAGTAGTGGGATTGCTGGGTCGTATGGTAGTTCTATTTGTAGTTTTTTAATTATTTATTTATTTATTTATTTATGGCTGTGTTGGGTCTTCGTTTCTGTGTGGGAGCTTTCTCTAGTTGCGGCAAGCGGGGGCCACTCTTCATCGCGGTGCGCGGGCCTCTCACTATCGCGGCCTCTCTTGTTGCGGAGCACAGGCTCCAGACGCCCAGGCTCAGTAATTGTGGCTCACGGGCCCAGCTGCTCCGCGGCATGTGGGATCTTCCCAGACCAGGGCTCGAACCCGTGTCCCCTGCATTGGCAGGCAGACTCTCAACCACTGCGCCACCAGGGAAGCCCTATTTGTAGTTTTTTAAGGAACCTCCATACTGTTCTCCATAGTGGCTGTATCAATTTACATTCCCACCAACAGTGCAAGAGTGTTCCCTTTTCTCCACACCCTCTCCAGCATTTATTGTTTCTAGATTTTTTGATGATGACCATTCTGACCGGTGTGAGATGATATCTCATTGTAGTTTTGATTTGCATTTCTCTAATGATTAATGATGTTGAGCATTCTTTCCTGTGTCTGTTCTGCCGGGTCATCTTAAAGCCTCTCACTGGCATGTCTGCGGCAGCCTGCCCGGGAACCCGGACCTGGGAACCAGGGCTCGAGGGTGGGGGCAGGTGGGACAGGAGCCTCATCTCTGACTCACGGTGCTGCCCTGGGCAGGTGGGGAGGCCTCCTCCCTAGAAAAGTGGAGACACTGGGAGTGAGTCAGTGTCAGGCACTCCGATGGGCCGATTGGCAGGGAAGCCAGGTCCCTCACTAGCACCCTCCTGCACGCCTACTCTCTCCTGGAAGGGCGAGAGCCACCCTCCAACTCCATCTCAGCACATCTCCCAGCAGAGACATGGTGTGAGGGTCTCCGATCCAGCTGTGACCGGCAGGGTCCTGCAGATGGAGGCTCAGGGTGGAGGGCAGGATGCACCACTGTGGACACACAGGAAGCTCCCAGCAACCCTGGTTTCAGGGGTGAAAATTCTGAACAAGCCACCACATGAAGTCATGCCAAGGGGGGATAGTTAAATACATCCAGGGGCTGGATAGACCTGAATATGCAGTATGGAATAATGCCCATGACCTAGTAATGTGTGAAAAAAGCAAATTGCAGAACTACATATATATATGTATATATGGGAGATATATATATATATATATATATATATATAATCATATATAGTCCCACAAGGACCCCTAGATGGCAGGGGGTAGAGGGGAAAAACTAACAGAGCAAAGATGTTAGTGCGTTTATAAAAGAGGAAAAGTAAGTGGCAGACGGACAAACTAAAACCAAGTGTCTGGAGGGACCTGCCTGTCAGGAGCCCACCGACTACTCTTCTGGTTTCTCAGGAGGCAGGCACTGCAGGAGGGGCTGGAGTGGAAAGCAGGGCACAAGCAGTGAGACCCCGGCTCCCTCCCCGCTGGGCAGCAAGCTAGCTTATCCTTCACCCGGAGGAGACTGTAAAGTTAGACCCCGGGGACTCCAGATTCAGGGGCACCAGGGCACAACAGAGGGCAAGGGGGACCCAGCACTGAAAACGGGGGATTGGGTGAAGGTCCACACATGGAAGATGAACCCATGACCCCTTTCCCCCACACCCCCAAACACTGGCTGCCACTCAGCCATGCTGTGAGCCCTGCCCTCCCCACCAGGGCCAGATTATACCATTCTCAGAAGAAACTGAATGGCCTCAGAGGAAAGACCCACAGAAACTGACACGTGGGGCTCTCCAGACAAACCCCGGTCCTCCTATCACCTTCCAGTGAAACAAAGCTCTAGCTAAGCACACAGTTTCCTGTTAGATTTTTCTGAGCACCCTTCTTGAATTATGAACAGATGTGCAAGAGTCACCAGTCACTTGAAAAAACTCCTGACACAAAAGACAGAAACCACAACAAAGAAACAGAATAAAGCAGACAACATATAATGCACAGAGTAGAAGAAAACGTCAAGAAAAACAATAATATCTTTAGAGAGATGAGAAAATGGCTTCTGTTAAATTAGATCAGAATATTTTTTAAAGACAGAAAGGAAAAAAAAAATCAAATTAAAATTGTGATTCTAAAATAAAAACAGACAAGATTTAATAGGAAGATTTGGAGATGAGAAAAATCATCCAGAGAGACTAAAAAGAGAAAGGACAGGAGAGAAAAGATGAAAAAATTTGGAGGCTCAATCAGAGGCCCAAGGAGGAAAGGAGGTACAGAGGAAGTGGAGAGAAGGAAATCGTATGTAAAAATATCACAAGAGAACTTCCCTGAACGGAAGGATGTGAGTTAAGTGCCTGTCAAGTACCCAGTACAGTAAATGAAGAAAGACCCAGAGCAAGAGAAGTGGTGGAGAGATTTCCGAATACCTGGCATAAAAAAGATTCTAAAGACTTCCAGTAGGAGGAAAACAGGTAACAGGAATCAGAAACTGAGTAGGGCTGCAAGAAGAGCGGGGTTTGATCACTGGAGGGGGGGAAACTCAAATTCATTTTTTAAACGTGTAGAAATTGAGATACTTCTTCAGATGTTCTATAGACTGTTGAATATAGGAGCCTGGAATTCTAGGGATTTTAGTGCATTTTTTTCTTCTTTTCTTTTCTTTCCCTTTCTTCCTTCCTTTCTTTCTTTCTCTTTTTTCCTTTTTTCTTTTGTAGGACCCCTTCCCATAACCCATGTAGCAACCTAGTGCATATACTTCCACACTTGTCTCTATGCCTAGATATCACACATCTACTAAATGTATATATACACACACATCTCCACATGTATACATACATGCACATATATCCATATTTAGACACAAACATATGCAAGCATATCCACATGTGTGAACACGTGGCAGCACAGGACTGCGCCTCTCATACCTCTGACTGTAGTGTTTGCACTGAGGCCAGGCTTCTCCAGTCTCTGACCCAGCAAGGCATGGACATTAAGCCAGGCCTGTTCCCAGGACACTGGACTCCAGGAACCTGGGACTTTGATTCAGTGACACCCCATCCGAGTTGCCAAAACTTTCTTAGAACTGCATTCTCCTAGCCTCCTCCAGCAAACTCCCCATTTTTAAAATTTATTTATTTATTTATTTTTGGCTGCTTTGGGTCTTCGTTGCTGCGCGTGGGCTTTCTGCGAGTGGGGGCTACTCTTGGTTGCAGTGTGGTGGCTTCTCTTGTGGAGCACGGGCCCTAGGCGCACGGGCTTCAGTAGTTGTGGCATGTGGGCTCAGTACTTGTGGCTCACGGGCTCTAGAGTGCAGGGTCAATACTTGTGGCGCACGGGCTTAGTTGCTCCGCAGCATGTGGGATCTTCCTGGACCAGAGATCGAACCTGTGTCCCCTGCATTGGCAGGCAGATTCTTATCCACTGCGTCACCAGGGAAGCCCCAAACTCCCCATTTTTTTAATCACAGGAGTTTTTCCCAATAAACTTGAAGTCTAATATCCCATTTTAGTGACTGATTCTTGAAGGACCCAAAAAAGGATATATATATATGTCTCTAGGTTTTTTTTTTTTATACAGCAGGTTCTTATAAGTCATCCATTTTATGCACATCTGTGTATACATGTCAATCCCAATCTCCCAGTTCATCACACCACCACCCCCACCTCCCTGCCGTTTTTCCCCTTGGTGTCCGTACATTTGTTCTCTGCTTTGGTGTCTCAATTTCTGCCCTGCAAACCAGTTCATCTGTACCATTTTGTAAGTTCCACATATATGCATTAATATACGATATTTGTTTTTCTCTTTCTGACTTCCTTCACTCTGTATGACAGTCTCTAGATGCATCCACATCTCTACAAATGACCCAGTTGCGTTCTGTTTTATGGCTGAGTAATATTCCATTGTATATATGTACCACAACTTCTTTATCCATTCGTCTGTCGGTGGGCATTTAGGTTGCTTCCATGACCTGGCTATTGTAAATAGTGCTGCAATGAACACTGGGGTGCATGTGTCTTTTTGAATTATGGTTTTCTCTGGGTATATGCCCAGTAGCGGGATTGCTGGGTCATATGGTAATTCTATTTTTAGTTTTTTAAGGAACCTCCATACTGTTCTCCATAGTGGCTGTATCAATTTACATTCCCACCAACAGTGCAAGAGGGTTCCCTTTTCTCCACACCCTCTCCAGCATTTGTTGTTTGTAGATTTTCTGATGCTGCCCATTCTAACTAGTGTGAGGTGATACCTCATTGTAGTTTTGATTTGCATTTCTGTAATAATTAGTGATGTTCAGCAGCTTTTCATGTGCTTCTTGGCCATCTGTATGTCTTCTTTGGAGAAATGTCTATTTAGGTCTTCTGCCCATTTTTGGATTGGTTTGTTTGTTTTTTTAATATTGAGCTGCATGAGCTGTTTATATATTTTGAAGATTAATCCTTTGTCCGATGATTCGTTTGCAAATATTTCTCCCATTCTGAGGGTTGTCTTTTCATCTTATTTATGGTTTCCTTTGCTGTGCAAAAGCTTTGAAGTTTCATTAGGGCCCATTTGTTTATTTTTGGTTTTATTTCCATTACTCTAGGAGGTGGATCAAAAAAGATCTTGTTGTGATTTATGTCAAAGAGTGTTCTTCCTATGTTTTCCTCTAAGAGTTTTATAGTGTCCGGATGTACATTTAGGTCTCTAATCCATTTTGAGTTTACTTTTGTGTATGGTGTTAGGGAGTTTTCTAATTTCATCCTTTTACATGTAGCTGCCCAGCTTTCCCAGCACCACTTATTGAAGAGACTGTCTTTTCTCCATCGTATGTCCTTGTCTCCTTTGTCATAGATTAGTTGACCATATGTGCGTGGGTTTATCTCTGGGCTTTCTATCTTGTTCCATTGATCTATATTTCTGTTTTTGTGCCAGTACCATATTGTCTTGATTACTGTAGCTTTGTAGTATAGTCTGAAGTCAGGGAGTCTGATTCCTCCAGCTCCGTTTTTTTCCCTCAAGACTGCTTTGGCTATTTGGGGTCTTTTTAATGTGTCTTTTATTTATTTTTTTTTTTAAATTGAACCATCTTTTTCCCTTTATTTATTTATTTTATTTATTATTTTATGGCTGTGTTGGGTCTTCGTTTCTGTGCGAGGGCCTTCCCTAGTTGCGGCAAGTGGGGGCCACCCCCCATCGCGGTGCGCGGGCCTCTCACCATCGCGGCCTCTCCTGTTGCGGAGCACAGGCTCCAGACGCGCAGGCCCAGCAGCTGTGGCTCACGGGCCCAGCCGCTCCGCGGCACGCGGGATCCTCCCAGACCAGGGCTCGAACCCACGCCCCCTGCATTAGCAGGCAGACCCCCAACCACTGCGCCACCAGGGAAGCCCTATTTGGGGTCTTTTGTGTCTCCATACAAATTTTAAGTTTTTTTTTGTTCTAGTTCTGTAAAAAAATGCCATTGGTTATTTGATAGGGATTGCATTGAATCTGTAGGTTGCTTTGGGTAGTATAGTCATTTTCACAATATTGATTCTCCCAATCCAAGAACATGGTATATCTCTCCATCTGTTGGTATTATCTTTAATTTCTTTCATCAGTGTCTTACAGTTTTCTGCATACAGGGCTTTTGTCTCCCTAGGTAGGTTTATTCCTAGGTATTTTATTCTTTTTGTTGCAGTGGTAAATGGGAGTGTTTCCTTAATTTCTCTTTCAGATTTTTCATCCTTAGTGTATAGGAATGCAAGAGATTTCTGTGCATTAATTTTGTATCCTACAACTTTACCAAATTCATTGATTAGCTCTAGTAGTTTTCTGGTGGCATCTTTAGGATTCTCTATGTATAGTATCATGTCATCTGCAAACAGTGACAGTTTTACTTCATTTTTTTCCAATTTGTATTCCTTTTACTTCTTTGTCTTCTCTGATTGCTGTGGCTAGGAATTCCAAAACTATGTTAAATAATAAGGGTGAGAGTGGACATCCTTGTCTTGTTCCTGATCTTAGAGGAAATGCTTTCAGTTTTTCACCATTGAGAATGATGTTTGCTGTGGGTTTGTCATATATGGCCTTTATTATGTTGAAGTAGGTTCCCTCTATGCCCACTTTCTGTAGAGTTTTTATCATAAAGGGGTGTTGAATTTTGTCAAAAGCTTTTTCTGCATCTATTGACATGATCATATGGTTTTTATTCTTCAGTTTGTTAATATGGTGTATCACATTGATTGATTTGCGTATATTGAAGAATCCTTGCATCCCTGGGATAAATCCCACTTGATCATGGTGTATGATCCTTCTAATGTGTTGTTGGATACTGCTGGCTAGTATTTTGTTAAGGATTTTTGCATCTATATTCATCAGTGATATTGGTCTGTAATTTTCTTTTTTTGTAGTATCTTTGTCGTGTTTTGGTGTCAGGGTGATGGTGGCCTCATAGAATGAGTTTGGGAGTTTTCCTTCCTCTGCAATTTTTTGGAAGAGTTTGAGAAGGATGGCTGTTAGCTCTTCTCTAAATGTTTGATAGAATTCACCTGTGAAGCCATCTGGTCCTGGGCTTTTGTTTGTTGGAAGATTTTTAATCACAGGTTCAATTTCATTACTTGTGATTGGTCTGTTCATGTTTTCTATTTCTTCCTGGTCCAGTCTTGGAAGGTTATACCTTTCTAAGAATCTGTCCATTTCTTCCAGGTTGTCCATTTTATTGGCATAGAGTTGCTTGTAGTAGTCTCTTAGGATGCTTTGTATTTCTGCAGTGTCTGTTGTTACTTCTCTTTTTTCATTTCTAATTGTATTGATTTGAGTCCTCTCCCTCTTTTTCTTGATGAGTTTGGCTAATGGTTTATCAATTTTGTTTATCTTCTCAAAGAACCAGCTTTTAGTTTTATTGATCTTTGTTATTGTTTTCTTTGTTTCTATGTCATTTATTTCTGCTCTGATGTTTATGATTTCTTTCCTTCTGCTAACTTTGGGTTTTGTTTGTTCTTCTTTCTCTAGTTCCTTTAGGTGTAACGCTAGATTGTTTATTTGAGATTTTTCTTGTTTCTTGAGGTAAGCTTGTATAGCTATATACTTCCCTCTTAGAACTGTTTTTGCTGCATCCCATAGGTTTTGGATCATTGTTTTCATTGTCATTTGTCTCTAGGTATTTTTTGATTTCCCCTTTGATTTCTTCAGTGATCTCTTGGTTATTTAGTAACGCATTGTTTAGCCTCCATGTGTTTGTGTTTTTCACGTTTTTTTCCCTGTAATTGATATCTAATCTCATAGTGTTATGGTCAGAAAAGATGCTTGATATGATCTCAGTTTTCTTAAATTTACTGAGGCTTGATTTTTGACCCAAGATGTGATCTATCCTGGAGAATCTTCTGTGCACACTTGAGAAGAAAGTGTAATCTGCTGTTTTTGGATGGAATGTCCTATAAATATCATTTAAATCTATCTGGTATGTTGTGTCATTTAAAGCTTGTTTTTCCTTATTAATTTTCTGTTTGGATGATCTGTCCATTGGTGTAAGTGAGATGTTAAAGTCCCCCACTATTATTGTGTTACTGTCGATTTCCTCTTTAGAGCTGTTAGCAGTTGCCTTATTTATTGAGGTTCTCCCATGTTGGGTGTATATATTTTTATAATTGTTATATCTTCTTCTTGGATTGATCCCTTGATCATTATGTAGTGTCCTTCCTTGTCTCTTGTAACATTCTTTATTTTAATGTCTATTTTATCTGATATGAGTATTGCTACTCCAGCTTTCTTTTGATTTCCATTTGCATGGAACATCTTTTTCCATCCCCTCACTTTCAGTCTGTATGTGCCCCTAGGTCTGAAGTGGGTCTCATGTAGACAGCATATATATGGGTCTTGTTTTTGTATCCATTCAGCAAGCCTGTGTCTTTTGGTTGGAGCATTTAATCCATTCATGTTTAAGGTAATTATCGATATATATGTTCCTATTACCATTTTCTTAATTGTTTTGGGTTTGTTTTTGTAGGTCCTTTTTTCTCTTGTGTTTCCCACTTAGAGAAGTTCCTTTAGTATTTGTTGTAGAACTGGTTTGGCGGTGTTGAATTCTCTTGGCTTTTGCTTGTCTGTAAAGCTTTTGATTTCTCCATCGAATCTGAATGAGATCCTTGCTGGGTAGAGTAATCTTGGTTGTAGGTTCTTCCCTTTCATCACTTTAAGTATATCATGCCACTCCCTTCTGGCTTGTACAGTTTCTGCAGAGAAATCAGCTGTTAACCTTATGGGAGTTCCCTTGTATGTTATTTGTCATTTTTCCCTGGCTGCTTTCAATAATTTTTCTTTGTCTTTAATTTTTGCCACTTTGATTACTATGTGTCTTGGCGTGTTTCTCCTTGGGTTTATCCTGTATGGGACTCTCTGCACTTCCTGGATTGGGTAGCTATTTCCTTTCCCATGTTAGGGAAGTTTTCGACTATAATCTCTTCAAATATTTTCTCAGGTCCTTTCTCTCTTCTCCTTCTGGGACCCCTTTAATGCGAATGTTGTTGTGTTTAATGTTGTCCCAGAGGTCTCTTAGGCTGTCTTCATTCCTTTTCATTCTTTTTTCTTTATTCTGTTCCTTGGCAGTGAATTCCACCATTCTGTCTTCTTATCTGTTCTTCTGCCTCAGTTCACTTATCTGTTCTTCTGCCTCAGTTCACTTATCTGTTCTTCTGCCTCAGTTATTCTGCTATTGATTCTTTCTAGTGTATTTTTCATTTCAGTTATTGTATTGTTCATCTCTGTTTGTTTGCTCTTTAATTCTTCTAGGTCCTTGTTAAACATCTCTTGCATCTTCTCGATCTTTGCCTCCATTCTTTTTCTGAGGTCCTGGATCATCTTCACTATCATTATTCTGAATTCTTTTTCTGGAAGGTTGCCTATCTCCACTTCATTTGGTTGTTTTTCTGGGGTTTTATCTTGTTCCTTCATCTGGTACATAGCCCTCTGCCTTTTCACCTTGTCTATCTTTCTGTGAATGTGGTTTTTGTTCCAAAGGCTGCAGGATTGTAGTTCTTCTTGCTTCTGCTATATCTAGGTTTTTAAATCATCTTTTTCCCTAAATACTGTAAATGCTTTTCTTCATCTTGCTTTTCTTATTCATCAATGTCTAATGATAATTTATTATGGCATTTCTCTATTTCATTCTTTTAAATGGCTGCACAACTTTCCTAGGTATGGATGCACCTTGATTTACTAAACCTATAACTGGTCATTCACTTTGATTCCAATTTTTGGACACTATGGACAGAGCTGCAATAATTAACATTATCTTGTACAGATATTGAGGATAGATGATAAAGAATAGATTGGCAGTCAAAATATATTTATGTACATATAATTTATACAATTTATAATATATCAAATTGTTCATTTTATATAATAATTTTAATTGATGCTGCCAGATTGATTTTTTAGAAAGCCTATAAAAATGAACATTGCCACTAACAATGTATGTGAATATCCCTTTCTTTCTCTGCAGGTCCACAAGCAATAGGTATTACCAATCCTTTTCATTTTGGGGAGGTGGCTGATTTAACTACTTTGCTAACTACTAGTGATTTTTCATATCTTTTGGTTCTTTAGAATTGTTCTTAAATAAATTGTCAATATTTCTATTGGGTCATTTATCTTTTTCTTGTCAGTTTCTAAAAATTCTTTGCTCCCTTTGTCCTGGTTTATAAACATGGTTTTCAAATCTCTTTATCTGTTGTCTTTGTGTTATCTCTTGCCACACAAAGTTTGAAATTGTAATCTAGTCAAATATGTTAATTTTTCTTTCATAGCTTCTGGGTTTCTTGCATTTTTTAAAGCTTTCCCCCACCCCAAGTCTTCATGGTCCAAGAAGGCTGCTAGAGCTCCAGCCATCCAATCTGTAATACAGGCAGCAGTATGGAGAAAGCGACAAGAAGGGCATTCCACCTCTCTTTGAAAGAAACTTTCCAGAAATTTCTACACAATAATTCCACTTACATGTCATTGCCATAACTTAGAGACATAGCCATAGCCAGCTGCAAGGGAATATTATCACAGCCATCTTTGGGAAATGCAATCTGCCACACCCACGTTTAAGAGCAAGGGTGCCCTTGCTTCATGGCATTCAATAGACAAGCAGAGACCACACACTGCTAAGAGTGGGCTGGAGCCCAGGAACCCGCTTCTTAGGAGAGAAGGGGCCTCAATTCTGCCTCCACAGGCACCATGCTTAAGACAGTTGGACTGCTAAGTCAGGAAGGTCTCAGCTCTGAGGCTTGTGTGAACAAACCCCAGAGTGGCTGCAGCTTCCAGAAGTGGCACCTCTGCCTCAGGCCCCTCTTCCCTCAGGGCCCTCCCCCGGGGACGGCCAGAAGTTTACAGCAGGTGGGCAATAGGCAAGCCTGCTGGCATGAAGGGCTGATGGCTTCTGAACTCTGGGAAATACTACTAGGCATTTCCAGGAAGATGGGGTCTTTAGAGAATTACTTATGATTCATGCCAGTCTGCGGGGTGTGTCTGTGCCAGAGAGAAAAACATAACACTGGAAATACTTTCTCACTCCTTCACTCAGTCCCTCACATGCCCAGAGAGGAGCCAGCCACACCCACCCAGATATTTCTTGCAGGTTTTCTTCCTACAGTTATGCTCTCTGTTGAGAAAGCACCAACGGAAGAGGTAGGTCAATGGGGAGCAGCTGGCCAAGAAGAAGGGAGGCTTAGAGGTTTCAGTTTGGAAGAAGCTGGGAAGCAAGAGACCCAGCAAACCAGGCTGTGGGTAATGCGGATCCAGTAGGGCAGCATGAAAAGGCCGGTTCCACCAGGTCCCAATGGTACTGTTCTCTGAGTCCTCCACCTCGCTGAACCTCGGCTTCCTCATCTATAAAGTGGGAGTGGTAAACCTGGCCCTGCCCCCTTGCCAGCACTGAGAAGCAGGGTGATTTGGGGAATTCTCCAGTCTCTCATAGCCCAGGATTAACTACATTGTACAGCCCAGCGTGCTCTGCTACAATTCTCTTGTCTTTTTGAAATACCTTTAATTATACAAGTATTACATGTTCACTGTTAAAATAGCCAAAAAAGCAGAGACAAACAAAATGAAGGCCATAAAAGAGAGAAAGCAATTAACATCTTGGCATATGCTCTTACAGTTTCCAGGACCTGGATATATTTTTAATAGAAACCATACTTTATATATGGTTCTGTAATCTATTTTTCACTCAATGATATACCATGAGTTTCTTTCTAAGTCGATAAGCAAACTTCCATGAGATATTTTAATACTTGTATGATATTCTGCCAATGCTGTATTCAATTCTGAACCCATAATCAGTATTACTCGTTTTTCCTTTCCCTCAGACTCTTCTGTCTTTATTTAAAATTCTACTGTTTTGTTCACCATGGATTGATTTTTATTTTTTTAATATTGCATTAAAATAATATTCATCTTGATTATGGCATCTTCCCCTAAGATTATTTTCAATTTTTCCAATTAATTCGTCTCTCTATTTCCAGCATCCAGCACAGTGCAGTATACCTGATAGTGCTCAATAAACAGCTGTTGAAAGAATGAAAGAACAAATAAATGAACGAATGAATTGGTGACGGAAGGAAACACTACACCCAGCCCCGAAAGTCTCCCTCACACAGGCTGAGTCAGGAGCTCACTGATACCAGGCTGATGGCTGGGCCCCTTCTCCTGGGGTGCCGGGCCTGTGCCCCCTGTGTGGACCTGCCTCACCACAGCAACAGCAGCAAGGGATTCTCCCAGCCCTACCCAAGGCATGGAGTTTTAAAATAACAAAGCCAGAATCTAAGGGAGGAAATTCTAAGAATGTGAAATAAGTCAGAAGAGCAGAGGTGGTTGTTTATTTTCCATTGACTGCCTGGTCCTCTGCCTCCCTTCCCCCACCCCAAAGGCTGGGGGAGGGGTCCGGATTCAGATGTCAGCACCACAAAGCTAAAGGAAACCCATCTTCCTGTGTTTGCCAAGGAACAATGCTGGAGAGGCCATTCCAAGGCCTGCACTTTTCCTCTATACAGAAGAATTTAGGTCCTGGTGCATTCCTGGGAGGGTGGCTGGACAAAGAATTTCTGCACGTAAACATTCTTGTTCCATCACTCAGGAACATTTGGGATGCACTGGCTATCATCCCAGGTGGCCTCCTGTACTCAGATCCGTACTGACCCACACCAGGTGAGGATCTAACAGTGGATTTGGGGCCTTGGCTCCACCCTGCAGCCAATCAGCTGAAGAGTCTGGTCTCATCAGCCTCCTCAGTCTCTGTCACCCAGCACTCCCCCTTCAGCTCTTATCAGGCTCTTACCGCTCCTTTTCTGAACTACTGCCCAAGTCCAGCCTTCCTGGCCCTGACCCTCCTATCCTCACCCACGGGCCGTCTTCCCACAATGCACCTACAGGTGAGGTCCTTCCCTGCTCCCAGTCCTTTGCACCTGCAGCACCAGATGTCCCAGATGTATTCCAGGACCTTTATGATGGCCAACCACGCCACTCTCATCTCCTGCCTGATCCTCTCCTCAACCAGGGAGGGACAAAAAAATAGGAAGTTCCATGACCAGTGTCCATCCCTCAGCCAAGCACTTCCCCAGGGCAGAAGAGCTGGACAGCTGCCCTTCTCAGAAGCACAAACAGCTACTTTGAAGGGAAAGAGGAGTCAATGAATCAGGCAGGGCGTCGAAGACCAGCCAGTGTTTACTGAGCATCTACTAGTTGCTAGGTACCATGCCAGATGCTTTATGGGCTTTATGTCTCTGTCCCCAAAATACCCCAAAGCATCATGTTGAGTCATGATGCTCTTTATACTCCTCACAGGCCCACTACTGTGTTTCCTGCAGAATGGGAGTTCCATAAACCAACCAATATCATGGGCTCAGCTGAGGTGGAACCCTGATCCTTGTTGTGACTCAGTTGGTGGCATGGCAGGCACTTTTGGGGAGGCAGGCTCAGGGAACCAGTTGGATCACATGGTCTTCCTTCAGCCTCTGAACACAAGGTTCCCTCTGTCTAGAACACTGTTCCCCCATCTTTTGGGCTAACTCCTATTGGCCTTTCACGTCACTTGGCAGCTTCCCCCAGGAAGCCTTCCTGGATCTCCCAATCTGGGCTATTCTTTTATGTTCCCCATCACCCTCAGCTTCTTCCCTCTCTCTGGGTGTTTGAGTGACTGTCTCTAGGATCAGAATGTCAGCTCCTAAAGGACAGGTGATGCCCTGTTCACCTCTGTGTCCCCAGAATTTAGCTCAGGGACTGGCACAGAGCAGAGTCTTGGTAAATATTTGTTGAATGAATTAAATGCTCATTCTTGGATATTCAGTCTCTCCCTGGCTGGTCAAAGAGCACCTAATCCCAAACTGGATTGTCTGCTTTTCCCTTCCTATCTCCAGGCCTTGCCATCCACAACATGCCCTAAAGATGGGCAAATCTAGGGTCTGAACTCTGCCCCTTGAGGCTGGTGGCAGAGAAGGTGGATTCCATCTCCCCTTCCAGCTATAGGCCCTGCCTTCTCGGTGCCTGAGTGGACTACTTCAGGTTTCTCTCCTTTTCTAAACCACACCTGGTCTCGAAGCACCGCTACCCGGGGGCTGGTGCTGAGTCCCAGCTGGCCTGAGAGCCCTCAGGACCCTGTCCTCCAGCCGGATGTGCGGCAGGTCCTGTGGGGTGGCAGACAGGGGGCCTCCCCTGGGGCCGCTGCCAGGCGTTCTCCGATGGGAGGGGACCGAACTTGTGCGTCCAGGGCGCGCAGTGAACACCCTGTTCACATTCCTGCGCCGACCGGAATGCGGACAGGGAAAGAGCCAAAGGCCGCATTCCTCTGGCCGGCGCGGGAACACGGCCCGGGCCCCGCCCCCCCGCCCCGGCCCCGCCCCCGCCCCCGCCCCGGCCCCGCCCCCGCCCCCGCCCCCGTCCCCAGGCCCCGTCCGCCGGACGCGGGACCCCCGCCCGAGAGGGCGCCCCCTGGCGGCGCGGGCGGCCGGAGGTGAGACCCGGGCCTTGCCTTCCAGTCCCGGCCCCCTGCGCGTCCTCCCCTTATCCTCCCTCGCTCCCTGCGCCCGCCCGCACCCAGCCTGACCTTTGGATCCAAGAATCCACTCCTTCCTCTTCCCCGGGAAGCTTCCAGCTTCCGGACACTGATTAGGATTCCAGAGGGCCTTTTGTTGCTTGTATCTCAGTAACCCTTCTCCACTGTTGTTTTCGTTTTTTATTATTTGCTGCCAATCAAATCACGTAAAAAAGAATGGCTCCCCAGAGCCTTAACACAAAATCCTAACTCCAGGGTGGTTTCCTTTCCTGGCTTCCCATCCTGTACCCAGAAAGCCGCCCTTGACCCTCCTCTGGTGGGTGCTTCTGCGGGTGTCTCCCACCCTTGTGTGTCATCTCCTCCCCATCAGGGCCAGAGACCAAGATGAATGAGCTGCAGGCCTCACCCTGGCCGAGTCACCCATGCCTGCGCCGTCACTTCCCGCTGCTCCATTGAGGGCTTCAGGAAAGGAGATGCAGTTCGTCCCTAGTTCTTGTGGCCCCAGGTTGAAACCTGTGAGAAAATGAGCCTGGGTCTGTAGGTCTGTACATTGGCACCTACTGGAAAAAGCACCACTGCCTCACAGCGAGGATCCCTGCTACTGATGGGAGTCGAGGCCCCAAGAAAGTGGAAAGCCACTAGGCTGAGGGTTTCCATGATAGTGTAGAAGCCACTCGCATCACATGCCCACTCACATCACATGCACACAAACTGCACCAACCTCAAACACCACTGAAACAAGTAAGCAAAAAAGTACTTTTACCCAGAACCAGGATCGGGCTGTACCTGTTTAAGTCACCCTCTAGGGGCTTGAAGAAGAGGGGTGTATACTGTTTACTCACTCCTGCATGAGGGGACAAGCAGCTTGTTTTCCCAGATACCTGGTAACCGTGAATGGTGGATGGTGCCAGGAAGACATGGGCTCGCACCCAACTTTCTCAGCTTGTTGTCAGGTATCTTTCTTAGTGGGAAAGAAGCTTCAACCTAACACTGTTTGCATATGGAAATTTGCATGTTTATCAGCCCACGACCAGTTAGGCACTCACCCTGTGGTTCAAGTGACACCTGGGCAGCCAGTAATGAAGCAAGGCATGCCTGGAACTTGCATTGCTCACCACTGGGGAGGGTTGTGAATGTTGCCAAGAAAGATGGGAAAGCAGAAGCCAAACTGTCATTGGCCAACACCTCAGCTGCAAGAAAGGGTGGGGTGGCAGGGGAGCTGGATTGGAAGTTGGCCTTGAAAGCTGGCTTACCTTGCTCAGTTGATTTCTTAGCCTCTAAGAGGAGGAAAATACTGTGGTCCCTTCCTACCTGGCAGGGAGGTAGGCCCAGAGTGACAAGTTGGCAGGTGGCCCTGCAGCTCTGGTTTGCGATTGCAGCCCTGGCTCCAGGTCTGCCTCTTCCCCATGACAGAGAAAATGGACATTCTAGACTTTTCTCACCACCCTGGCGGTTCACCGAATGGCAGTGCCAGGGCTCTGTCTCAGTGGGGTGTGAGGGTGCTTGAGGTGATCGTGAAAGACACAAGAGAAACGCCAGTGATGAGTCTATTCACTTTCCAAACGTTCTCTGAACCCAGGCCCTACCTCCAGGAGACTTACTGTCCACTGGGGGAGACAGACGCCAACCCGGGCAGCACAATGCAGTGTGATGGTGTGATGAGTGACGAGGTAGAGACAGGCCCAGGATGCAGCGGGGGGCGGGGGGGGGCAGACTGGGGAGGGGGGTGCTGGCCAGCCTGGGGCAGAGCATGGGCAGGAGGGTCTTTTACAGAGGTAGGGTGGGGGGGGGGGGAAGGAAGGCTCTGCCAGAAGAGGGCGCTCTAATTCTTGCTTCTAACCTCCAGAGTCCTCTTCAGTATTGTGAGGCCAACGTGCATTGTGCTATTTTTTGCTAAAGAATCTCCATGGATTTTGCTGGTCACGTCGTTAGATTGGCCAGCCTTTAAGCCTTGAGTTCTGAGGTCGCTTTCTAAAGATGAGTGGCATTGTAATTCCCACAGGGCCCAGGCTGGGATATGGTTTTAGGGATGAATTTACCCCAGAAATTCACCCCCTTCCCATGGAGTTACTTGAAGCCAGGGCCCCCTTTGCTGATGTGTGGACTGTCATCTCGCTCCCCACAACCCTGTGAGTCTGGTGTGTGCGGCAGGGCTGGGCAGGGAGGGCCAGCTCCCATCCACTGGTAACGTCCCACACACTTAGGTGAGTGACTGACCCCCTCCGAGCCTCACTCCACCCTTGGGCTTAAAATCAACGGAAGGCTACTGCGCCCTACCTATCCCATATTGAGAAAAATGAATTCAGATTATAAGCCCTTTGGAAAACTATAGTTTTCAAAAATATCATTATATAGAGTGATGTTTCTATAATACAAGCATGCTTTAGAATCATCAGTTGGTAGAGGTGGGGACAAGGGTTTACTTAAAATGCTTTTTCCTCAGTCCACTCACAGATTCTGAGTCAGGAGGTCTCAGGTGGGACATGGGAATCTGCATGTTTCCAAATCATCCTAAGGAATCCTGATGCCATTGGTCTTTGGACTGCACTTTGATAAGAACTGATACAGGCGACCGTGCATCTGTTCTCAGTGAGTCCACTTAGAATGAACTCTCCCTCTGTCAAGATTTGGGCAGATCTTTTTAATCGTCTGCCCCCGAAAGGAAGCACATAGGGACTGGGGCTGAGAGGGAGGCCCCTCCATTATGCAGGGTGGGGAAACATGCAGTAAACCAGGACGGACCCTCGGGAGTCCCGTAAAGTAGGCCTACTCCAGTGAGCCCAGAAGAGGGCCACGCACAGAAGGCTCCCACCTCCCCTTCCTCCTCCTTCTGTTACAGGAATCTGGCACTCGTGAAGCAGACCAAAAACAAACAAAAACCACCCTATTTGAAATGCCTCAGCTGGAATCTGAACCAAATCCCAAAGGGTCATGGTTGCAATGTCTGGCCTTGAGCAGTGTCAGCAACAATCTTCACAAAACCCAGTGCTTAAGCCTTTGGTACACAGCAAACTGTAAGAATGGTCAGGACAGGAACACAGGGCTGTTGGCAGCGGCACACACCAGTGATCTCCAGGCTCTTTTGATCTGGGCCTCAGCCTCCAAACACATTTTTGCTTGCACCCCTGATAAGCCATATGGCTGTACTCCTATCCCTAGTACTACTGATATCAAGGCCCAGCTATGTTTGTTATTATAGCAAAGCTCTCTATAAATGGTAATAGATATAATTTCAAACGGTTTTGACAGATTTGAATTTGGGAGACTGATGTCTTGTCAGATCTGAATGGGCTGTCCTTGTTTTTATGTCATATGCAGCTAAGAGCTCATACGAGGAGTGGAATGAGAGCTCCGTCATTTCTCTTTCTCTGGGTCACTTGTGCAGGTACCATTTGTATTACCTTCAGACTCTGGTTTCGTCACAGGGAATTCTTAAAAGCTACTTGTCCGTGCTGTAAGGATTACTTTTTTTTTTTTTTTTAATTTTATTATTTATTTGGTTTTGCCGGGCCTTAGTTGCTGCCGGTTGGCTCCTTAGTTGTGGCTCGCAGGCTCCCCAGTTGTGGCATGCGAACTCCTAGTTGCAGCGTGCACATGGGATCCAGTTCCCTGACCAGGGACTGAACCTGGGCCCCCTGCACTGGGAGCATGGAGTCCCAACCACTGTGCCACCAGGGAAGTCCCAAGGATTAGCTTAGGTAACGTACATAGTACACTCCATAAGTCCAGCCTGGTGGGGACACATAAAGTCTGTCACACATGCTTTGCTGATACAGGACTATTTGACATCCATTCCAGTGAGAGAACCACCACCAATTTGGATATTAAATATTAGCGAGGCTACATTCTTATTTTTAGATTAAAAATATAAATAAATACATAAATAAAAGTTCTAGTATTTTCTCCCTGTACCTCCAACAGATCATCTTGCATATCCCAATTTGGAGACCAGTAGTCTAACTGGATTCTCCCACCCCAGGGGCCCACCTCCCTGAAAGCCAACCTTCCTCTCTCAGGAAGAGAACCCAACAGTTAGCCAGGCCCCCAAAAACCAGACGGATAGACCCCTACACCTGGAAGAAATTCTGACAGAGCAGAACTCTCCAGTTCAGACTTCTACTTTGGCGTCTGCAATGGCTAACCTCTCATGCTCCCTTGTGTCTGGTTGGGGGGCATGCAGGCTGAAGGCTGTGCTGAGGACTGTGGTAAGGTAGGGCAGGTCCCCTAGAGTTTGGGGGACTCCCTTGGGCTCACAAGTCCAAGCTCCGACTGTGTTCTGTGGGGGACAAACTAGGTCAGTGGGGGACCGCGGCCAGGTTCCTGACCCGAGCATGGGGAAACAGCGGCCCCTGCTGGCTAGGACACACAGTGCCTCAGAACCCTGGCATCCCTCCTGCTGTAACATTTGCTGAACCCTGGCTTTGGTGTTCAAGTACTGTGGTGTGATCAATTGCACAGACACAGGTAAGAAAGACCTGGCTTCCTATCTGGGCTCATCTGATGGTCCCAGGCAAATTAACTTCTCTGAGTCTTAGAGTTGCTGCTAGGATTAAATGAGATGCTGAGTGAAAAGTAGTGAACAGTGCCAAGCACATAGGAAGAACTGCACTGTGATGTCATGATGATTGATGTTAGTGCCTCTAGACATCTAAAAACACCTGAAAAATATCTCTGGGGGCAGCCCTGGAGGGAGAGTGGGAAACTGTGAGCAGGAACTCTTGTGTTTCTGTGCTAAGAGACACAAATGAGCAGTGAATGTGTCCTGGACACTGGTGGTAAGCATCAGCCTGTGTGTGTGTGTGTGTGTGTGTGTGTGTGTGTGTGTGTGTGTGTGTACAAGCACAGCCGCGGTAGAAAGGCAGAGAGCTCTACAAGATGCTCAGGGCACCTCCCAGAAGGGAGCAGTGCTGACAAAGGGGAAGCCAGTGTCACCTCTTCCTCTAATCACACTGCAGAGCTCAACTCTGAGAGAGGATGGGGGTTATTGATTCACACAACAATTACTTATTGATCACCTACTATGTGCTGGGCAGGGTTAACAAGACGGAATAAATACCTGTCACAAGGCACTTTCAGATAGAGTTCAGGGCTGAACAAGAGGGATGTCGGGAGGTCAGTCTAGACTGGTGGTCTGGAGACTAGCGATTGTATTCCCTGCAGCCACCAGAACAGAATCTCGGGAAGTTCACAAAACCAGGCCCAGGCGGAGTAAGGATTTCTCTGCTCGGGTGGCCTGCCAGAGGTGCGTCACCACCCAGCTCTTTGGAAAGTCCTGGGCCCCGCACAGTTCAGGTGAAGCCAGGGGAAAGTCTGAGGTACAGTCTCTCAATCACCCCTACCCCATCTCTGGGGTTTCATTCAACTAAAATTTGGTTCTGTTCAAAACTAGCAACTTCTGAGAGTTCCCCTCACCACCTGCAGAAGGGTTTGCTGGTGGAGAAAGAAGGAGGTGCTGGTGTCCCAGAAGAGATCTGCCAAGTCCTTGGTGGGCCCTTCTGGGACTCTTGGTCCTTCCACAATTCATTGAATAAAATTATATCAAAGTACATGGACCACTTGTTGCTGTGCTCCCCATCCTGCCTCTAAATTACAAACCTCTAACATTCCAACAGCCTTGAGAGGTGCCCTGAGTTCACGGTGCTTAGAACTTATATTACTTCTTAACACCTGCTCTGTGCTGGGCAGGGTTGGGGAAGGAAGGCACTGAGGTCAGGGAAGGGCTCCTGCCCAGTTTAAAGCTCCCCCTTCCTCGTGACTTGGTCTCTCTCTCTCTCACACCTGTCTCACCCCATTTGCCCAGCTGGAGACATTGAGGGCCTACCTTTGGCCCACTTCTGCCTCCACCAAGTATGACTCACCACATACCCATCTGCCCTTAACACACTATTCTTAGATAAATGCAAACTTGTTGGTGCTAATTAGAAAAATGACACTGCTACAGTGTTACAATTCTCCTGTAAAGGTCCAGTACAGCTGTTCATCTTGCGGGGGGATGGTGCTGGGAACCACCCACCACCGAGAACACCCTTTCTGTAGAGACATCCCCAGCTCAGACAACTGACCCCTGAAGCTCCAGTCCCGGGATCACTGCGGATCTGTTTCCCCTTTCTGGGCCCCAGCCCTTTCCTACCTCTCATCTTCCCCTGACGCCCTGATCCTGTCTTTCTTGGTTCTGTCCTCAGACCTCAAGAAGGAGAGAAACAAAGGAGGGAGCCAATCCATGGAAAAGGGCTCTTCAGAATGCAGAAGTCTTTTGCAATTCCTTTTGGAGGGCTTAGAAGGCTTTAGTTAAAGACGCATGTAAAACTAAAGCCAAAAAAGATTTTTTAAGGTAATTGTTAATTCCAGGGGGAAAAATAAAGGAAACATAACCATAGTGAACACTTTAACTCAGCCATGAACTACACTCACTTATTTATCTCCAAAAGTAGCTAATACTTTAACAAAAAGTTGGGGCACAGCTGTTGCAGCAGGATGGAGAGAATGGCAGTGGGGACACGGAAGTGGTATTAGTACTAAACCTTCACTTTCCATAACAGGAAATCAAGATAATGTCTTGATTGAGAAATACAGAGGTACATACCAGAAAAATACTGCTAAAAAGTTTAGGAAGGGGTATCAGGAATAAGAAATTGTGGGACAGTGCTATCTATAAACTGGATAAGCCATATTTTATTTATACATTTTTTAAAAAGCAAGCTGAATGTTAGGGAGATAATGTTGAAAAACATTTTCTTTAAGACAGAGTGAAGAGACAAACAGCTGGAAAATATGAGGTAAAAATAAAATAACCCAAGGACAAACGTAGATGTCTGAATGCAGGAGAAAAGGCAGAGAACGTAGAAGAAAGGAGACAATTGGAGAAGTAACCAAAAGACTTTTTCCTGAGGCAAAGAAAGACACAGGTCATCCAAGAAAAGATCCACTGAGGCCAAGAACATAAATGGGGAGTCAGGAAAAAGAAATTCAGAGGGCCAGTAAACATAGGAAATGATACTAAGCCATACATTCAGCCAAAGAAACACACATGAAAGCACCAATATTTTCACCTGTCCAGATTGGCAGTACTTAGAAAGCTTGATAATACCTACTATTAAAAAGTTTGTAGAGAATGAGACACTGATAACCTGTTATTGAGAATGAAATGTGCAAACTTTTGCAGGGCAAATTGGCAAAAAATGATCAAAAAATAAAATGTCCTTACTCGTTATTCCAGCAATGTCACTACTAGGAATTTATCCCTTGCATATAGTCATTAAAGTATGTCAAGATACCTATAGTCATTCAGAGGTGTTTACTGTAGTACTGTTTGCACAGCCATAAAACTTGAAATTATCTAAATGTCCATCAACAAGGGACTGGTTATGTTACTGAGTCCAAGCTTGTACTGCTTGCCACACAACATGCCGATAAATAAATGAGGTGTTGGGGCAAGGAATAGTGACTTTTTTTGGAAAGCCAGCAGACTGAGAAGATGGTGGACTAGTGTCCCAAAGAACCATCTTACCCAAGTTAGGACTCAGGCTTCTTTTATACTAAAAGGGGAGGAGGTGTGATTGGTTGGTGCAAACTTCTTGGTGTCAGAATCCTTTGTTCTTGCAGCTGTCCTCCTAAGTCAGGTCATGATGCTCCTGTAAACCTCCAACAAGACAACTGTTATTCTCTGTTCCGCTATTTTTTTTCATCTCTCTGTGAATGGAAAAGTGTTATACCTTTAAAGGTCAGAGCCTTGACTTTAAAGCTATGCTGTATACTTCAGGCTATAGGCAACCTTCTTAGTTTGTAGCAAAAGCAATAGAATACAAAGGTCAAAGTAAAAGAAACAGATCCATTCGGAATCAGATTTGTTCTTCCCTATTACACTTAGATCCCTGAGGGAGTGGAGTGAGAGAAGGCTGACTGTGTGGTTAAGTGTGCGTGGTGTGTACTTTCCAAAAAGTGAATACTATTTTTTTTTTAAGTTTTTTTTGTTGTTTGTTTTTTTTTTAAATTTAATTTAATTTATTTATTTATTATTTTTGGCTGTGTTGGGTCCTCGTTTCTGCGCGAGGGCTTTCTCTAGTTGCGGCAAGTGGGGGCCACTCTTCATCGTGGTGCGCAGGCCTCTCACTATCGCGGCCTCTCTCGTTGCAGAGCACAGGCTCCAGACGCGCAGGCTCAGCAATTGTGGCTCACGGGCCTAGTCGCTCCGCAGCATGTGGGATCTTCCCAGACCACGGCTCGAACCCGTGTCCCCTGCATTGGCAGGCAGATTCTCAACCACTGCGCCACCAGAGAAGCCCGCAAAAAGTGAATACTATTTGCCAGTAGAAACATTTTTTCCTGGATGGATGGATACCCAATGAACCAAGGAAAAAGGGGAGAGGGACTGCAGGTGAGGCCTGAGGAGAGCTGTACCTTTCATTTTTAAACAGTACAGAACTGTTTCACTTTTTCCATAATATTGTTTTGTTTTACGCTTTAAAAAATTAACTGGAGTTATCTCTGTGTTGCTATTATTGCCATCCTTGTTTTCCTCATAATACGTTTTGGTATTAAACCAAATAAATGTTTTGTTTTGGTTTTGTGTTTTTTTAAGGGTCCCACTGAGGGCCAATGAGGATGAGTAAAGAAATAACATGTTTAAATGCACTTGGGTAAAATTTCAGAAATTAAAGCATAAAGAGAAAAATCATATAAGCTTCAAAGAAAAAACAGGTTACCTATGAAGAAATGAGATTCAGCCTGACATCAGATTTTGCATCAGATTTTGAAGGAAAATTAATTTGAATCTGGAATTCTATAGCCAGCCAAAGTACCACCCAAAGTGAAGACAAAATACAGACATTTTCTGAAATCCAGGGAGTCAGAAAATTTAACATTCAAGCATGGTCTATGAAGAAATCACTCAAGAAGATGTCCCACTGAAACCAAATAATTCAAAAAACAGTAAGTGAGATTTAAAACAATAGAAACTGAATGTTCAAAAAAAAAAACATAGAAAAAAAATGAACTGATACTAGTTTGGACTTGGATACCTGGAACATTCTCCTTTGCCCTACAGAGATTTAGTAATTGAAGGCTATTTTTTTCTTAAGTGCTCCATTCATACAACTTGATTCTGTAGCAAATAATATTTACACAATTGCAACATCAGAATTACATGTTACAATAGTGTTATTTACGTGGGGTTTGATATCTTAGACTCTATCTGTAGACAAAACATGTAATGAAATGAACAGAACAGAAACCTTGACAAAATAAAGGGGAAAATTTACTTTGCTGAAAGCCAGAAAGCTAAATTCTCTAAATTCCTTTAGCTGCAATTAGTATATCAAAGCCAGGCCTGGTTGTTTAGAGTTTAGGGTTCTATTAATCACCAAATTGGTGGAAGAGCCCAGGCCAGATGTAGAGGAAGTGGCTCCAGGGCTGTACTGGAGGCATCCTAACAGTTCCTTAGAGCTGATTGTCTTCATCTCTTCCCAACTCTCACTGACATCATGACATTAGCTTGAAATTAGCCATAGTGGGAATATTTACACCACAGATATGGCAAACTTTATACATGAGGGCTTTTTTTCTTCCCAGAGAGCGTGTTGTTAAATATTTACCAGCATACCCATGGGAAAGCCTGACCCGTATGGCTTGAAGTATTGTAAGAATAAAAAGGAAGATGAAGATGGTGAAAGCAGGTGGTGAAGGCCGCAGGGTTAGATGGGTCATGGGGGAACTTAGTGACACTAAGGTATGAGTCAGCAAACTTTTCCTTAAAGGTTCAAATAAATAGAAGTATCTCAAAATTATTCAACCCTGCTGTTATAGCTCAAAAGCAGCCATAGACAATATCTAAATGAATGAGCATGGCTGTGTTCCCATAAAACTTTTATTTACAATTAAGTGGCCAGCCCCTGGGCCATGTAGTTTGCCAAGCCCTGGTCTGAGATAAGCCCCCTGGGAGGCCACTGCAGATATGGCCCAGAAAATAGCTCAGCACTCACAGCTGGAGGTAGCTGGGTAGCTGGATATTTGAGCTAGAGGTCCCACCTCTGGCTCCCCATGGCCTCCAAGTAGCTTGCAGGGGATCCAGAAGTTCCTATGTCCCAGGGGAAGGGACAGAAAAGTGTCTGCCTGATCTTTCCTCTCCGCCATTCCTGGCATAACTCTCATCCACATGGCCCAAGGTGGCTGCTGAAGCTCTGCCATCACACCCCTCACATCCAGCAGGCAGGAGGAGGAGAGCAGAAGGGGGCAGCCCTCCCTACCCTCAGTTCCGTGGACATGTGACCTGTGCAGTCACTTGGGGCCCAACTCAGTTTAATGGTGGACTGTCACCGTCTTGAAATCTTAGTAATGTTATCTTTGAACTTATGTTTTGTAAAAGAAGTCTGATGGGACAACAGAGCATGTCCACGAGCAGAGGAAATCCATGCAATGTGCCTGTGTGTCATCGCTCCTTGCAGCCCTCACTCTCACGCAACATAGGTAAGGCCTGGCATGCAGCTTCCATGACATGCTTACCTTGTACTCTGATCAAAGGGCCTCCACGCAGGCATTAATTTAACGCTCTGGATTCCTGTTTTGAATTTGTAATTAACCCTATCTTTGAACTTGTGCTTTGTGAGTGAAGTCCAGTAGGACAATGGCTGACGTGTAGTATGTGTGCCTTCCATTTCCACGTGTGCCAGGAGCACAGAATTTCAGTGGACTCACCACGTGCGGGCTTTTATCAAGATTCAAAGTGAGTACAGGTAAGCATGTTATAATCCATGACTAAGTGGGAGCCCACAGCCCTGAGAGGCCACGCTTTCCATTGGAATCGGAACTTGCTTCAAATACAGAAAGAAGGTAGCGGCATTTTAGGAAACACAAACAACCAAGGAACCCACCGTATCCTTTCTTACTTGGGTTACTTTCCTGTATTCACTTACTTCCCTGTCAATCACTCACTTTGAAAATGATGACAGATAAATGATAGGGTAACCCAGAGTTCCTGTGATGTTCAGTCCTTTAATCATCAGTAAGGTGAAGGTAGAAAATGTTGGTACCATGTGAGCATACCAAGATGTAAAATTAAAATGTTGGTTTTATGCAACATTTCTACTGTTTGGTATGAGTAAAATACAAATGCATGCATGATCTATGAAATATAAATTGCATAATTTCTGTGATTTTTACATATGAGTTAAATGCTCTTAAGTTTTTTATTTTTTATTTAAAACTGGCATTGTACAATTTAAAGATGAATGGTAAAATTCATAGTAAGAGTATAAAATTTTAATTTTTCTTTACTTAAAAATGACATTAAATAGCAAATAAAAAACACCATGACAAATCAAGAGAGAGACTGCAGAAGAAAGGAGCAACTTAATATTTTAGTACCTGTAGTAGTACTTTTCTTTTTTCTGCTTTTTGAACAAGGGGGCACTGGGTCCTGCAAATTATGTAGCTGGCCATAGCAGCACGTTAGCCCAGGATGTCATATGGGCCCAGTCTCAATTCTCATGTCAACAGCTAGGAGCTGATGCCCCTTTCCTCAAAGAGAGTAGCAGAGGTGCAGTGGACCTGGTGTGTTGAGGGCCCCCTAAACTTCAGTGGATACAGTAAGGGTCCTTATTTACCCAGATACCCAGAGAGCATCTTGAGGAGAGGAAGGGTGAGGCACAGAGCTCAGGACAGTGAGTTTTCCAAGAGACTATGGAAACCAGCCACACGAGGGAGTTCAACTCCAAATAGACTGACTACTCAGACCAAAGGGAGACCATTCCACATGGAGAGCCGGGTGTAGTGTTAGAGGCAAGCCCAGGCTTCCCCCTGCACGGTAGGGTGGAACTGCTAAGTAAGACCCTCATCTTCTTTGCAGGTCGGAATGGCGTGTGTACTTTTGCAAGCCAGCTACCCTGGATCCAAGGCACTTTCTGTCTGAAATACCCTCCTGCCTGCTCCTCTTCCCTCAGCCCACCCCTAGTCCTGTAACCCCAGGTCACCTGGCTAACTTCTCACCTTTCTGCACTCAGCTCAGGTATCTCCCCCAGGAAGCCTTCCTTAACACCCCGCCCTCACTGTCCCCTCTGGGCACTCATTGCAACCTGGCCACCTAGTGTCAGAGGAGCAGTTTGAGTGGCAGCAGGCATGGCACTTGCCTTGGGGGCTTCCTGCTGCTCACTTGCCCTCTTTGAGCCTGTTTCTCCATGTGGAAAATGGGGTAATCATACCAGACCCACCGACCTTATAGAATTTTTTTTAAATTTAATTTGTGAATAGGTTCTAGGTATACCTAGTACACAATTCAAAAGGTATATAAGGACACATAGTGGAAAGTCACTCTCCTTCCTGCTTCTCTCCTCCAGACTCCCAGTTGTCTTCTCCAAAGACAATCCCTGTCACCAGTTTCTTTAGCTTCCTTCCACAGATATTCCATGTGTTTTAGAGCAAATATATTGTCCATCACCACCTGTGCAGCATTCCAGGGGAGGAGAATCCACAACCTGCATCTAACTATGAGGAAGCATCAGACAAATGAGGAATATTCTGTTTTTTAAAGTGGCAGTTACAAAGCATCAAAATCACAAAACACAAAGAAAGACTGTGGACGTGTTCCAGAATTAAGGAGAATCGTAGATTAGATAAAAGTACTGTATCCATGTTAAATTTACCAAAATTGATAAGTTTACTGCAGTTATGTAAGAGAATCCCTTTTTTAGGACATAAACACTGACATATTTAGGGGTAAAGGGGCCATGATGTTCAACTTACCCTCATATGTTTCAGGAAGAAAAACGTGTGTGTGCGTGTGTGTGTGTGTGTGTGTGTGTACATAAGAAGGGGAGGGAGGACACACACGATAAAGGAAATGGGGTAAATGTTAACAATAGGTGAATCTGGGTAAAGTGTTGATGAATATTTTTGTAGTATTTTTATTTTTGTAACTTATGTCTAAGTTTGAGGTTATTTCTCCTAAACAGTTGATGTTCATATTCATGGGTTCAAGTATTTGCAAATTCATCTACTCACTAACCTTTATTTGGAGCCCCAAATCAACACTCCAGGCACTTGCACAGCCATTCACAGGCATGTGCAAAGCAGGGACAAATCTGAGTCATCCAACATGCACGTTCCAAGCTGAGGTCAAACAAGGCGGCCCCCTCCCTCCCTGCTTCAGCTCTCAGCCTGTAAACAAGTGTCCTCTTTGCAGTCTATTTAGTGCCATGTTTTTTGAATTTTCATGCTTTTTGTTAATAATTGTGCTGCTTAAAATTGCCTCCAATCATAGTGTTGAAGTGCTGTCTAGGGTTCCTAAGCGCACAAGAAGACTTCGATGTGCCTTACAGAGAAGATACATGTGCTAGATGAGTTTCATTCAGGTAGGAGTTCCAGTGCTGTTGGCTATGAGCTCAGTGTTAATGAATCAGCAATACATATTAAATAAGATGTCTTTAAACAGAAACAATAAAGTTATGTATGTGTTGGTCTGTTGATGATAATATTGTGACCGGAGCTTGCAGGAACCTAACCCTGTATTTCCCCTGGGAACAATAGTTCAATATCTGCTAATTCAGTGTTTGTGGCAACTTTATAGAACATAACTACTGTGAATAACAAGAATCAACTGTTTCTATATATGTGTTTCCTACACAAATGAGAGAATACAATATGCACTGTTCTGTACCATTTGCAAATATTTACCAACATTCATAGAAATCATGCTATTAGTTTGCATTCATTCTTTATTCATCTTTTTTTTTTTTTTCAATCAGGTGAACAAAACATGTGCTATGGAGATCCGTCAGCCTCTTTTCTCAGCCACCCCAGTGCTTGCTCAATGGGCCCATGTAACCAAGTGGCATGGTAGCTGGGTTTTGTGGGCACATTGGGTTTTGTTTTTTTTTTTATTCTTCTGAACAGGTGCCTGGGATTCCCCGTATGGGTGTTTCCTAATTGACCTAACTAGTCCTCTAGTGACAGACATTTGGGTTTTATCTTTTCAAAATGTTGCAGTCCTGCTTAAAGTACTTCCATGCCGTACTTCCGTGGCATCTCCTGGCTCTTGGGATAAAAATTAAAGTCCTTAACCATGACCTGACAGACACTCTCACATGGCACCCTGTCATCTGCAAGCCTCCCCTCCAGCCTTCTTTCACCCCCGGTATCATCCACACTCCCTCCTGCCACATAGCATGTGCACGAGCTTTCCTCATGGGACACCAACCCCATCCCTCGCCCTTGGCCTGATTAACTATCCTCTTCCTTCAAACCTCTACCTGCTCAACCAATGCATCGCCGTTGGGGCCTGGCATAGAACCTGGCATATAGAAGCTGTTCAATACACTCGTGTTGAACAACTGAAGGAATGAGGCAGGAGGCAGGCAAGGAGGGAAGGCAGCTGGTAAGAATTATGTTTATGTGGCTCTCTTTTGACCAAACACTTGGTCGTAAACGCTTAGCGGAATGAAAACTGTACAGCTGTCTTATCTCCTGTCAGACTCTCAGCTCATTAGCACCGGAGTGATTTCTGTTGAACTAGACACATGATGATGATGGGAAGTCAGGAAGCCCCACAGAGTGACCCTGAGGAGGTCGCCATACCTTTCTGTGCCAGTTCCTCGCCATGAGAGGGGGTGATAATGTCTGGATCTGGCTTGCTGTGAGTAACACACCTTAGGATACATCACAGGGGCTCTCTTCCCCCCCTCCAGCTCCTACCCTCTGTAAAGCATTGCCCCTGTCCTCTAAGAATATCCTCAGCATATTGGCTCAGAACAAAAGATCTGAGTACAATGATCCAGTGACAAGTCAACATTTCCCCAACCAGGAGATGCCTGCTGGCGCCAAGCTAAGGGGAAGGAACCAGAAAGGAGGTATCGTAGACAAAGTGTCTTCCCGCCTCTCCAGGAGCGTATCACATGCCCCCGAGCAGGGAGAGACAGAGTTCTTTCGAGGCTGTCACCAGACCTTTGGCTCCTTTCCACCTTCGAGCGACTAATTCTATTCTCATGGTTTCTCTAAAACTATATGAAACTTGTGGTAAAACCCACATCCTCCCCCTATGCCAAAAGGCCCCAGCCATATCCTCCCAATGACCACCACCCCTTTTCCTCTATTTTTGTTGCAAAATGAATCAAAGTAGCTCACAAAAAAAGGTCTGAGAGAGAGAAAGAGAGAGAGAGCATACACAGGGGATGTCATATACCCAGAATCCAACCAGCTACTTTTCCCCCCGACCAACCACCTCCCCAGTCTGAACCATCCTTATCTCTCACCTGGTTTCTTGCAACACCCCTAGCTGATCTTCCTGCTTTTACCTCCGTGCCCTAAAGCTTTCTCCATGTACAGGGTTGCCAGATAAAATTTAGGACACTGAGTTAAATTTGCATTTCAGATAAACAAAAAATAATTTTTTAGTATAAATATGTCACAAATATTATCTGGGATACACTTCTACTAAGAAAAATATTCATTAATCTGAAATGCAAATTTAACTGGACATCATGAAGTTTTATTTGCTAAATCTGGCAACCCTAACCATGTAGCAACCAGAGTCCGCCTTTTAAAATGTAAATTAGCTCATATTATCCCTCTGCTCAAAATTCACCAAGCGTTTCCCATCTCTGAGCAAAGTCTTTACCATGATCTGCCTTCCCCAGTACTTCCTGCATGTCATCCCCTACCACTCCCTTCCTTGGCCACCCAGCCCAGCCACCCTGGCTTCCTTGTTGTGCCTCGCACTTCTCCCAGGTAGCCGCATTGCTAGCTCCTTCTCCTTCTTTCGGGCTTTGCTTTCTCAGTGATGTCTTCTCTGACCATCCTTTAAACAAACACTGGAGCCACGTTACCTTCTGTCATCTCCCTGCCTTCTCTCCATCGCATGGAGATGTGCCAGCTCCTAACACACCACAGTACACATATGTGTTGGCTGGCTCTCTCTCTCCCCACTAAAAAGCATAGTTCATGAGAACAGGTACTACAGTTTGTTCAAGCTGAGTATCCAGCCCCAGAACCCTGCTTGGCACATAGCAGGCACTCAATAAATACTTGTTGAACCAATGATGAAACCCAAGGACAAGAAGCACAGCCAAGAAAGTCCAAAAACAAGGGGGTTTTGCTGTGTTTTCCTTTCTTGGCGGGATTGCTCTTATCTTTCTCCACTTACTTACCTTGCTCAAAGCCCCCCTTTGGCCATATTTGCGTGCCTCACCAGGACTTCTCGGGGGCACCATCACAAGACTGGGGTAACCTGATTGGCTCAGCTCACCTCCCTTCCTTTCTCTCTCTCTTTTTCTTTCTCTATCCCTTTCCCCCTCCTTCCCTCTTTCCCAATCTTTTTTTGCCACTTATGTTTTTAATATTTTTTAATGAATGAGTAATATTTCTAAAAATTGACTTTATTTTCTTTATGCCTAGCGTGAAAAAGAGTGATCTGGGGGCTGACAGCCAAGAGCAAATGCCACTAAACATCTTCCTTGTGCCCTTCCCCAGGCTCAGGTTCCCTGCAGAGAATCACTGGTTCTCTGGTCTGTATTAGCTAGTAGAGGACAGCCTTCAGTCTGGTAACAAACAGACTCAAAATCTCAGTCATATAAGACAGAAATTTACTCCTCACATATGATACATGTCCAAAGTGAATTGGCAGGTACTTGGCAATACCAAGTACTTGGTACTTGGTACTTGGCAGTACCAAGTCTCAGGAAGCCAGACTGATGGAGGCTCTTTTGAATTGTAGCTGGGTCTTCTGGTCACCCTGTCCAGAGCAGGGAAATAGAGATGGAGGGACCCACCCTGGTTCTTAAATGTGTCAGCCCAGAAGTGAGGGCCAGCACATCCACTCACAGCCCTTTGTCCAGAATTGGTCACATGGCTCCACATAATAGCAGGGGTCTAGGAAATGTGGGTGAGCCTAGAGATATTTGGTAAGAAGTAGATATCTCTTCCTAGGCACCCTCTTGGGGAAGAGGAGGAGAGGCAAAGTGGGCGAGAAGCCTGTTCGGACACAGATGTTCTTCTACTCGCTCACGTCACCTCCCAGAGCTCAGGGAACTCAGATGAGCCCTGGCCAGTCAAGAGGAAGAGATCAAATGTGAGCCAGCTCTAAGCACTTGAACCAGGCCAGATGGCAGTGAGAAAATATGATGATTTTCTGGGTAATGCAGGCTCCATTTCCTGATTCCATATCTGCTATGGAAAATAATAACATTAACTTTCATTTTTCCAGCACTGACACTTTTCAAAGAGCTTTCCCTTCCATGTGGGCTTCACAAAAAGGTAGAACTTAATACCTTTTTACCGAAGAGAAATCAGAGGCTCAGAAAGGTTAAGAGCATTGCCTAAGGTCAGGCTCTCATAGAGGCATAATTGGGACTTGAGCAGTTCTGTTTGCCTCTACCTGGTCCAGGGCTCATCATCACACCATACTTGTCCTTTGAAGGACTGGCCACTGGGGAGGGAAGAACACACCTGGTCCCATAGAGGTCTCTTCAGCCACACCACATACATGGGAAACCATCACTGCTGCCTCCCTGTTTTTCATAAACAGGTTAAGATTCAAAAATTAGGTAAAATTTAGCTCTGTTCAGGAAACAGAAAGCATGTTATCATGTGGATGGTGGGGAACAAAAGTGTAATGGACTTTCAAAGCAGAAAGATGAGGGAACTTTCCAAAAACCACACTCTTTCCCTGCATCCCAGAGAGCTAAGTTGTAGAGCTGAACAGGCTGGTTACAAGGAAGGTTGCCCTGGGTTTGAATCCTGGCTCTGCCACTAACCTGCTCCATAAACTTGAACAAGTGACAACCTTCCTGAATCACGATCTCCACAATTGTACAATGATGGTTAGAGCATCCCCTTTATAGACTCTTGTGTGGACATAATGTAAAGTGAACCTATATGTTTCTCAGCACACAGCTGTCATTTGATAAAAGGTGTCTGTTCAGAACTGTTGAATGGGTTGACAGGAAGCCTATGGGACCCTCAGGCTCAGAGAGAAGAACAGAAGGAGCTGGAGGGCGGGGGCTTCCCAGTTCCTCTTCCTTTTGCCCTCTCTTCCTCCTTCTCTCACACTATTTTATTTTTAGTTATAAAGAGAATAGAGAATAATTTTTAAAAGTTTAGGAGTAAAGAAGAAAAAAAATGCAAAGAAACACTCACAACCTCATGATGGTAACCCAAACGTCTTGCCTTGTTCATACTTAAGAGTAAGTTTGCATTCTCGAAATACTGTGTTTTGAGACTTTTTCTATGTTGCCCCTTAGGTTTAGAATAGCTTGTGCTCCAGTATCAACCCCCAAATCTCAGAGGCTTAAAATAATAAAGGCTTATTTCTTATTTCCCCAATGTCCTCTGTGGACCCGAGTGACTCTCGTGCAGTGATCTTCCATGGGATGACTTAGAGATGGAGGCTACTTAAACCTTATGGCCCCTCCATTTGAACACATGGTCCTCTTCTTGACTGTAATGAAGAATTGTGTGTGGCATCTTAGATGCTCTAGCCCAGCAGAACAAGTATCACTTCCTAGCCACGAAGCTGTATCTTAAGGTAAGGCAGGGTGTGAGGAGGCCTGGACAATGCAGTCTTCCATGTGTCCAGGAAGGAAACTGAGAGTACCTGTGAGCCATCTTTTCAACTTTGTGTTTGCATGACTTTTCATTAATTGCACATTCCATCATTTATAGTTAGACATTTAGATTGTTTGCAATTTTTCAATATTATAAATATAATCAGAGCTCCCCAGTTTCACCATGTTTATAGGTGGGACCACACTGGCATTAAGACTGCCATCTTGCAGATGTAGGCCACCACCCACTCAGGAAGAGCCTCAGCTCTCATCCCCACTCATCCAGATCAGCCCTGTTTCCCAGAGTCCACAGGTGAGTGAAGACCACTCAAGTTCTTCTACTCATTCAGAAATATACATTGAGTGTGTGCTGGAGGTGAGGCACTGTGCCTGACACACCTGGGGATACAGCAGAAAATCAGACAAATGCAGTCCCCACCCTCACATACCCCATTCATGCTCTTGTCCTCTGCCCACACCACCTGTGCTGCCAGGAACCTTTTGGAGCACTGCTGAGAACTCTGCGCCTTGACAGGAGTAGGAGAATGCTTCTCACTCTGTTCCGTATGGCACTTGACCATGTAGGCCCTGAAACTATACTGTTTGGACGTTAGGGTCTCACATAGTCCTTTGTTCATTCTTTTCCTTCTGTTTCTCCCACAAAGCATCAAAACCAGTGAGGCAGCCAATTCTACAGTGGCAGAGACTCAAACCTTCTTGTCCCCCACGGTCCTCATCTTTATCATCCCTAGGAACCTCTTACTCATTCTTCAACCAAAATCTCACAGCTGCCATGTACATCAACTGATGAAAACACACACTTGTGGAAAGGGGTGTCCCCTAATGCCACCCACCAGGACCACTGTAGACTCACGCTCAGGTCATCCAGAAGCTGCTGAGAAGCCAATAACACTCAGTGGACTTCACCAAGAAGAGCTTCTTTCTTCGTTAGATTATTTCCCTAGGATAAATTCCCAGATGTGGGATAGCTGGGTCAAAGTATTAAAATATTTTTTGTGGCTCTTGATTCAAGTTGACAAATTGTTTTCTGAGATTTGTGTGGTGATAAGCACTATCTACGATAATACCAGTTTCTTGCACTGTCACCAGGATTAGGAATTATCATTGTTATAAATATTGTCACTGTGGTGGAAAAAAGCCATACTTTTCCCTTGTTTTAATTTGTATTTCTGTGAAGACCACAGAATACCACAGATTTTAACTTTTTGCCATCTTGACTTATAGCAGTGTTTATACTTGTGTGATTTGTCACTGCAGGTGTTGATTTACTTATTCAAGCCTTAATTTCTTAAACCAATTTTTATGAGTTCTTTGTATAAAAAAGATGTTAGTCTTCTAGCTGTGGTAATTATATCTTAGAGCCTCACCCACTGCCCCTGTTCTGGTCTCTTGGCTTTTTTTTTTTTTTTTATTTTTAGCACCTTTAATTATTATTTATTTATTATTTATGGCTGTGTTGGGTCTTCGTTTCTGTGCGAGGGCTTTCTCTAGTTGCGGCAAGTGGGGGCCACTCTTCGTCGCGGTGCGCAGGCCTCTCACTGTCGCGGCCTCTCTTGTTGCGGAGCACAGGCTCCAGACGCGCAGGCTCAGTAGTTGTGGCACACGGGCTTAGTTGCTCTGCGGCATGTGGGATCTTCCCAGACCAGGGCTCGAACCCGTGTCCCCTGCACTGGCAGGCGGATTCTCAACCACTGCGCCACCAGGGAAGCCCTCTTTGCTTTTTTATTTTGGTTATTTTATTTTCATTGCTTTCACTGCAGTGCAGAAGTTTTAAATTTTAATTTATTCAAATTTGTCAGTCTTTTCCATTGTGGTTTCTTCTTTTTTCTTTTTTGTTTTCACTTCAAAGCTTACAAAAGTTAAAACTGATGACTAATAAGAACTTGCAGTATAAAAAAACAAACAAACAAACAAAAAAACAACTAATACTAAACTTTCTTTGGGTTATTTGTATGGAAATATGTTAATATAAATGTTTCAGACATTACATGAAATTTCTAAAAATCGTATATGTTCTGGTATAATGTTATAAGTCATAATTCTAGTTATTACTTTAAAATGTATATCTCAGAAATAAATAAATTTCCTTGTCATTTGCATTATTATGAACTTTCATCGAATCTTTAACCGTGGTCATTTTTAAGTCTTTTGTCATTTACAGACAGTTCTGGGTGTACTCTGATGCTTTTGCAAAAATGTTCCTATAAAAGGGTTTCATCTTCAAGGAATTCATGGAGAAGACTCTGACAAGTACAGGTTTCTGGTAACTGACTATACAGCTGAACTGAATGAATAAGCATTTTCAGAACTCTAATGGAAAACTGATGAACTCATAAAAGTGCTAACAAAAGATCAAGATGAAAAAAAATTAATTACATGGGACTGAGTGAACTGATGAGGATGATTATAATTTTTGTGACTTTCTGTTTGAATAAAAAAAAAAAATCCCACAAGGACTCAGAGGCAAAAAATATACAAATCAATTTTCACTGCAAAGTAAAGGAGCTGTTACAGTGGAGGATTACTGGACTGAATGTCAATATTATGACATAGTATGAGTGTGTTTCATGTTCAGTAGTTGCAATCATTGTTGCTTTTGTTGTGGTCATCCATTCACAATGCTTGGTGTCAGTTTTTTTATCTCTTGTAAAAATAAGATACAGTGTGTGTGTGTGTGTGAGTTGTGAAAAAAAAAAAAAACTTACAAAAGTATTTCCTATCCAGAAACTTGATAATTATGTGATTTTATTTTCTTCTAGTTTGTCTTCTATGATTTGGTTTTTTAATATTTAAACCTTTTTTTCCCCCCCTGGGCGTGCACTTGAAGACTCAATTGTTTGAACATGGATTGCGTCTTAATTTTTTTCTTTAATGTTTATTCAATTTATTTAAACTTAAAAATAAACAGTTCCCTCATTTCTCCTACCCCTCCACACCCCTACCCCTTGCATCTTGCAACCACCAATCTGTTCTATGGTCTTGGTTTCTGTTTTCTTTTGTTTTAGATTCCACATATAAGAGAGATCATATGTATATTTGTTTTTCTCTGACATTGCACTTAGGATAATACCCTCAGGGCCATTCCTGTTGCTGCATATGGCAAAATTTCATTCTTTTTATGGCTGAATAATATTCCATTATATATATAATATATTCCATTATATATATCTATATATAATATATAAATATATTCCACAGCTTCTTTATCCATTCACTTAGGTTGTTTCCATATCTTGACTATTGCAAATAAAGCTGCAGTGAACTTGGGGGTGCATATATATTTTTGAATTATTGTTTTTATTTTCTTCTCCATTTATTTTTAACTAGCCTTAGAGGGGATAAAAGCCATCTCTGAAAGGTAAGGAAACTTATTTGGGGTGTTTAATTCTAAACCCAAGGCATCAGGTATTGGATTCTCATTGGTTTGAAGGATTAGAGATAACTCTGTCCCAGGTTTTAAGCAAACTGAACTATAAAAATATCAATTCTTCCAATCCATAAGTATGGAATGTCTTTCCATTTATTTGTGTTTTCTTCAACTTCTTTCATTAATGTCTTGTAGTTTTCAATATACGGATCTCTCAGCTCCTTGGTTAAATTTATTGACAGGTATTTTATTCTTTTCAATGCAGTTTTAAATGGGATTGTTTTCTTAATTTAGCTTTCTGATAGTTCGTTGTTAGTGTTAAGAAACATGACAAATTTTTGTGTATTGATTTTGTATCCTGCAACATTACTGAATTTGTTTATTATTTCTAAAAGTTTTTTGATAGAGTAGGGTTTTCAATATGTAATATAATGTAATCTGCAAATAGGGAGTTTTACTTCTTCCTTTCCAATTTGGATGACTTTTATTTCTTTTTCTTGCCTAATTGTTCTGTCTAGGACTGCCAACACTGTCTTGAATAAAAGTGGCAAGAGTGGACATCCTTTTCTTGTTCTTGACCTTTGAGGAAAAATTTTCAATTTTTACTGTTGAGTATGATATTAGCTGTAAGCTTGTCCTATAGAGCCTTTATTATGTCTCCTGGAGGGAAGCTTTACACATGTCTGGTGTCTGGTTTATGCAGCTGATGCCCAGAGGGCACCCCTTGATCACCTGACTCTGGTGGCTGGAGGAGCTTGTGTTTCTGGGTTCCATGGGAATGTGGGAATTGGAGGAACCGTCCTTAACAAACTACCATGCCCAGAGCACAGCACAGACAGTGGACTGAGGCACACCAACCATTTTTTCTGTGAAGGAGGCCACTTTGCTTGTCCTGGAGCTTCAAACTGAGGAGCCGGCTCCAGGTTTGGCTCACATTTAGTGGCCTATGGAGCTGCTCTCAAGGAAGATGGGCTGTGGACACTATCTTGGCATTCTCCCTCTGCCTTGCTCCAGCTTTCCGGTGTCTCCCAGATACCAGAGCTTATACACTCATCTGGAGCCCACACGGTGGACATCTCTGGATCACTTGGCTCTGGTAGCCAGTGGGGCTTACCCTTGCAGCCCCTCAGAACTATATATATTTGCATAAAAGCTGCTGTCTGAGGGTTAGCTCCCAGTCAGATTCAATCTAGGTGCTGAGATCCTCCACTCTGGGACAGTGGCAGGTCTTGACACATCTTCAACTACTGGGAGCTACTAAAAATATAATAGGCTGCCTGGATAAGCACAGAGGTTTAAGAGAAAACCAGGAGCTGAGGTAGGGTTATAACAAGGTATAACCTTGTAATAACAAGGTTCATCTTCTACACAAGGCCACTCCTTCAAGACTGGAAGAAGTGGTTGTTTCATCTACTGTACAGAAACCAACAGAGAGTCGAGCAAAATGAAGAAACAGAGGAATGTGTTCCAAATGAAAGAACAAGATAAACCTCAGAAAAAATCTTAATGAAATAGAGATCAGTAATTTACCTGATAAAAAGTTCAAAGTAATGGTCATAAAGATGCTCACTGAACTGGGGAGAAGAATGGATGAGCACAGTGAGAACTTCAACAAAGAGATGAAAAAATATAAGAAAGTACCAAACAGAAGTCACAGAGCTGAAGAATGCAATAACTGAACTGAAAAATACACTAGAGGGTTCAACAGCAGACTAGATGAAGCAGAAGAAAAGATCAGTCAACTCAGGGACAAGGCAATGGAACTTACCCAATCAGAGGAGAGAAAGAAAAAAGAATGAAAAAATGTGAAGATGGCTTAAGGAATTTATGGAACAACATCAAACAGACTAACATTTACTTTATAGGGCTCCCAGAAGGAGAAGAGAGAAAGGGGCAGAAATCTTATCTGAAAATGTAATGGCTGGGGACTTCTCTGGTGGTCCAGTGGTAAAGAGTCCACCTTACAATTCAGGGGACGTAGGTTCGATCCCTGGTCAGGGAACTAAGATCCCACATGCTGCGGGGCAACAAAGCCCATGCACCACAACTACTGAGCTCGCGCGCCTCAACTTGAGAGCCTGCATGTCACAAACTACAGAGCCCACGCGCTCTGGAACCCATGTGCCACAACTAGAGAAGAGAAAATCCACACGTCACAACTAGAGAGAAGCCTGTGCACCACTACGAAAGATCCTGCATGCCTCAAAGAAGATCCTGCGTGCTGCAACTAAGACACTTCACAGCCAAAAATAAATTAAATAAATAAATAATAAATAAATCTTTAAAAAAAAAAAGAAAATGTAACGGCTGAAAACTTCCCTAACTTGGGGAAGGAAGCAGACATTCAGATCCAGGAAGCCCTGAGAGTTCCAAAAAAGCTGCTACCAAAGAGACCCACACCAAGACACATAACTAAAATGTCAAAAGTTAAAGACAAGGAGAGAATCTTAAAAGAAGCAAAAGAAAAACAACTAGCTCTATACAAGGGAACCCGCATAAGACTATCAGCAGATTTTTCAGCACAAATTTTGCAGGCCAGAAACACGATATGTTCAAAGTGCTGAAAGATGAAAACTTCTAACCAAGAATACTTTACTCACCAAAGTTTTCATTCAGAATTGGAGAGATAAAGAGTTTTCCAGACAAGCAAAAGTTAAAGGAGTTCATCACCACTAAACCAGCCTTACAAGAAAAGTCTCAAATAAACAACTAAACTTTACACCATAAGGAACAGAAAAAGAAGAACAAATGAAGTCCCAAGTTAGTAAAAGGAAGAAAATAAAGATTAGAGCAGATATAATTGAAACAGAGACTAAAAAGATAACGGAGAAAATATCAGTGAAATTAATAGCTGGTTTTTTGAAAAGATAAACAAAATTGACAAATCTTTAACAAGATTCACCAAGAAAAAAAAGAGAGGATTCAAATAAATAAAATCAGAAATGAAAGATGAGCAGTTACAACTGATACCGCAGAAATACAAAGGATCGTAAGGGACTACAATGAACAATTATATGCTGACAAATTGAATAACCTAGAAGAAATGGATAAATTCCTAAGCACATACAACCTATCAAGACTGAATCACGAGGAAATAGAAAATTTGAACAGATCAATTACTAGCACGGAGTTGAATCAGTAATCAAAAATCTCCCAACAAACATAAGTCTGGACCATATGACTTCACTAGTGAATTCTACCAAACATTCAAAGAAGAATTAACACCAATCCTTCTCAAACTCTCCCCCCAAATAGAATGTCTTCCAAACACATTTTACGAGGCCAGCATTACCCATTATCAAAACCAGACAAAGATGCCACATAAAAAGAAAATTACAGATCAATATCCCTGATGAACATAGATGCAAAAATCATCAACAAACTAATAGCAAATCAATTTCAACAACCCATTAGAAGTATCATACACCATGATCAAGTGGGATTTATTCCAGAGATGCAAGGATGATTCAACATCCACAAATCAATCATGTGATACATCACATTAACAGAATGAAGAATAAAAGTTATATGATAATCTCAATAGAGGCAGAAAAAGCATTTGACAGTGTTCAACATCCATTTTTGATAAAATCAACAAAGTGATTATTGAGAAAATATCTAAATCTTTCATCCAAATGAAACTTACTTTAGAGCTATACCATTGCTTTTTCCAACAAGTAGGAGTTGTAAGTCTTTCTACTATCCCTTAAGCCAAATAAATAAATAAATAAATAAATAAGAAGTTGACCAAAAGTATCTCGGGCAATGTGAGTCCTGGGGATGGGCCTGGGAATAGGAGTTTTCTTTAGCCTCTCCTTCCATTCCCTTGCGTTTCTGATGAATGAACAAGGGTTGGGAATGGCCCATCAGTTCAACGCCTTTTCTATCAGAGGCCCTTCAGAAGAATAGAATAAACTCCAATTGTTAAAATCCTTCTTTATTTTATTTTATTTTTTTTTCTTTGTTTTTTTTTTGAGTGTAACATCTTGGTGGAGGGAATGGAGGGTTAGGGTAGATGCTTTTATTTTAGGACTTGTGCGACTTTTTTTCTCAAGTTGTCTATATCAGGTAATGGTTTGGGGGTTTGTGTCACAGACCAATACTGTGATTTATGTCATCAGGTATGTTCAGGTCTCTGTATTGAGAAGGCTGTTTAGTTGCAGCCCCCAGCAAAATCTTTTAAAGTGGAGATGGGGTAGAGATGAGCCCAAGAAATGTGTGTCGGGGCAAGGAGTTCATTACAAAGAACAAAAATTAACTTTGATTTTTTTGTTTTAATTGAAGGTGGAGAAATGGCTTACTGCTAATATAATAGAGAATGCTAATATATCTCTCTAGTCACCAATACAAATTTTATTGTAAAAGTAGTTATGAGATATAGGGGTAAATAAAATCCAGGATATCTAAAGGAACTTACTCCCTTTGCACCTGAATTTCCCTAGCTGAAAAATAGGATCAACTTGGGATCCTATTGCCCCTACATTTCAAGAATAAATGGAAAAGATTATATCACATAAAACCCTGGAGTTATGTACATTCATTTGAATACTTAACCTTTGTTAAATTAATTAAACCTCTGATCATATTTTTCACACAACTGTTCCTTTGAAGATGCTGTTACTGAAACAACACAAATGTCCCTCAGTAGGGGACTGGGTATATCCACACAAAGGAATACAATGCATATGTAAAATGTATTCAGAAATATCGATATATTCTGCTACAAAATGATCTCTATGATATATTGTTAAGTGAAAAAGGCAACATATAGAACAGTGTGTAAAGGAACGGTATGCCATATTTATTTTAAGAAAGAGGCAGGAGAAATATGGCCATGTGTATACATAAATATTTGATTATATGATATTTTTCTAAAAAGGAATAAATAGAAGAATAAACCAAAAAAGTAAAGGGAACCTGGGCTCTTTGGAGAAACTGCTAGGGCAGGAAATGTACAAGATAAGCCTGAAATGTCTTATGGTACCAGAAAACAAAGAAGTTATCAGAGACTACTGGATTTGTGCCAAAAGGACACAACAGCTAACAAGAAGGAATTCCCACTAACCAAAGATGGAACAATCTGAAAATGAAAAGTAAACAAACAAAAAATAAAAACGAAAAATGTCTGAGAAAATAACGATGTGTGTACTTGATTGAAACACAATAAGCATATTCAAGTTATGAGTTCATTATGCTATTAAAAATAATTTATTAGGCAGATAAGTGGATGCTAGGGAACCAACTCATTATTTTGAAAAGTGGTAAAGAAAAGGAAAGAATAGAGAATTTATTTTGCCTCTTTCATACAAACTATCTTTTAGAGTAACTGAGTAGTTGATGAAGGAGAATTTTCTGTCATAGATTTCCAGCTAATACATGCAAAGGAATGTGGTCACCAGCCTCCACAATGGCCCCCAACAATCGCATCTCCCAGTATTCACACCCTGTGCAGTCCCCTCCCACACTGTATCAGGGTTGGTCTGTTTGGCCAACAGCACATAGTAGAAATGATGGCATGTCACTTCTGAGATTAGATCAGAAAAGACTTTGGCTTCCATCTTGTTCTCTCAGTCTCCCTTTCTCCCTCTCTCTCTCTCTCCTTACACACTCTGAGGCAGCTGTCATATTGTGAGACATTCAAATAGTCTATGAAGAAAGAAGCTCACTAGGTGAGGAACTGAGTTATTCAGACCCAGTAGGAACTTAGCCCTGCCAACAACCATGTTAGTGAGTTTGAAGGAGATCTTCCAGCCCCAAATGACTGCAGCCCCAGTCAGCAGATTGGTTGCAATGACACGAGAGACCCTGAACCAGAGCCACCCAGCTAAGCCACTTTAAGATTGCTGCCCACAGAAGCTATGAGATAATACATGTTTGTTGTTTCAAGCTACTAAATTTTGGGATAATTTGTTGTGCAGCAGTAGATCACCAATACAAGGAAAGATAGAGTTAGAATACCATAGATTTGTACTGACTAATGATCATCAATAACTACTAAAATCATAGGTGCAAGGCTAAGGGGGAACTTTATAATAGATGGATCCGCAGGCTGACAATATCTGAACTTAGTAATTAATTTTTTAAAACAACTGGGTACTTTAAAGTAAATCCCAGACATCATATCATTTCACTCACTGGTCAATCTTAACATCACAAAAATAGAGCCAAATAGACATTATAAGCCTCCTGATGTGATGCAATTAGAAGTACCCAACATTATCTGTAAAATATTATTGCTAAAAAAAAAATTGAACCTGAATTTAATTAAGTCCCAACTACAAGTTTATAGGAAATACAGAGGACATGTAGAAAACTCTACATATAAGTGACTCGATTTCTTCAAAAAACAAATTGCCTAAAAGAGTGAAAAAAGAGAATCGAGATAACCCAGCAATGGGTGGACTCAGGGTTCTCCAGAGAAACAGAACCAGTAGGATATATACAGGAAGAAATTTATTATAGGCTTTGGTTCAGACAGTTATGGAGGCTGACAAATCCCATTATCTGTGCCTGCAAGCTGGAGACACAGGAAAGCTGATGCTGTAATTCAGTTCGAGTCTGAAGGCCTGAGAACTGGGGGTGGTGGTGGGGGGTAAGTGAGGGGCAGCGGTGTAAGTCCTGATCTGCATCTGAATGCCCTAAAGCCAGGAGCAACGATGTCCGAAGGCATCTCAGCCCAAGCAAAGAGTGCAAATTTGCCCTTCCTCCATCTCTTTGTTCTATTCAGGCCCACAATGGATTGGATGATGCCTGCCCCGAACTGGTGAGAGTGATCTTCTTTACTCAATCTGCTGAATTAACTGCTAATCTCTTCCAGAGACACCCTCATAGACACACCCAGATATAATGTTTACCAACTATCTGGGCACCCCTTAGCCCAGCTGAGTCGACACATAAAATTAACCATCACATGTACCCTATTTGGAAATCAATTCAAACAAACCGTCTGTAAAAGACATTGTGAGACAACAAGGAAAATGGAACATGAACCAGATATGCAGTAACGTTAAGGAATTATTATTGATTTTGTCAGGTGTGATCATGGAATTGTGGTTTTTGTTGTTGTTGTTATTGTCTTTATCTATAGAGACGTCTACTGAAGACTTTACGATAAAATTAAATTATGCGATGCTGGAATTGGCTCTGCTCATCGTGAACTTTTTTGCATTTTGATTTTTAAAAATATTGCATAAAGTATTACTTACCTTGATTACTGAGTTTTTCTGGCATATCCTTAAGTGCTCAAGGCAATTGCCTCACTCAGCGTACTCTAGTCCTGGTCCTGAGGAGACTGAATGTAAACAAGACAGTCAGGACATAAATAATGCAACTGCGGAATGTGATGAATGCTCTAAACGCAACTTTTTGGAGAATCATTAGGGAGTGGGAGCCAGAGAGACTGAGAGCAAGTGTGTGTGGGTGGGTGTATGTATGTGTGGATAGTGTTAGGTGGTGGGGGAAGAGGGGGGAGTCAGGGTCAAGCTTTCCAAGGAGATGATGGAATTGGAGAGAAGTAGAGGGAATTCAGGATATATTTTCAGGGTGGAAAAGATGGGATTTGCCAATGGCTTAGCAAAAGGAGGGAAGTGAAAGGTAAGAGATGGGATTCAGCTTCAGGAATGGCAACCTGGGGTACCCTTTACTGAGGTGAATGATAGTGCTGAGGAACAGAACTCAAGGGAAACCGAGTTTGACTTTGAACCACGTTAAATGTGAGCTGCTTATTAAAGACAGAAGTAGAGTTGGAAAATGCTTTGATAAAGGCAAATCTGGAACTCGAGCGGGAAGAGTTGAGCCAGAGATAGAAACTTGGATGAGATCACTTGTGGAGATTATATAAATAGAGAAATGAGGAGGGCACAGATCTGAGCTCTGGGCCCCTACACTTAAAGGTCGGGTAAGGAGGAGGAAGGAGGCTGAGAAGTGGCCATCAGTCAGGCAGGAGGAAAACAAGGAAAGCCTTTCGCGAGGAAGAACTGTGTGAAATGCCTCTGAGAAGTAACGTAAGTGGAAAAAAGAGAACTATCCATCAGCAGTTTCTGGTGACCAAGGCACGGGCAGTTTCCCCTGAGTGGGGGGATGGAAGCTGGATTGGAATGAATTGGCAAGGAAACGAAGGCAATGAATTTGACAATGCATTTGAGAAATCCTTCAGGGATGAAGAATAAGAGATGGCTGGGAAGGATCAAGTTGGGGCATAATCCACAGCCCGCACCTCTACTATCTACCTGCAGCATTTTGTATTGAGTACAGCTCTGGTTCAGGAAGCTGTGGAGGTTTCACAGTTTCTTTACTTTGTGTGAAGATTACAAAGAGGAAGGAAAATAAATGTAAACTGTTTTACATTTTGCATACTTCTTTTTTTTTTTTTTTTTGGCCACACTGTGCAGCATGCAGGATCTTAGTTCCCCGACCAGGGATCGAACCCGTGCCCCCTGCAGTGGAAGCATGGAGTCTTAACCGCTGGACCGCCAGGGAAGTCCACTGCATATGTTTTTAATATGTTATCTTTTAACCAGCTATGACAGTGGCAGCAGAAGACATTAGCTAAAAATGTTAAGTCTAAATCAGGGCATGAGTATTTTTAAAGCAAGAATCATCTCTTAAGGCAGGGGACCGAGAGTGTAGGCAAGTGAGAGGTCAGGGGTACGGAGCCCCATCCCTGGGCAGAGGTCTGACAGCGGCGACTGGGGGTCTGCCTAGCAGCACCCACGTGTGAGCGCCCTAGCTGAGTGGCCAAACCCTTGGAGCAGGCTGCCCTGAGATGAGCAGCCTCGGGAATACTCTCCACCTTATAATTTTGTGAGCAGTGCCCTGTTGTCCCCTCACCTTCCCACAAGAGCAAAGCCAGGACTGTCCCTGACACTCCAAGCACCCATGGGGGTTGAGGTGCTCCTTCCCTCACCAAGAGATGGAAACTGAGAAGCAGCAGAGATGGCATCTCTTCCCTCCCCACCCCCATTCCCCCTGCTCTCCAGTAGAGACAGGAGAGAGAGGAGGAAATAATAAACATCCATTTGAAAAGCCACCAACCTCATCTTTCTTCTCCATGTATCTTGAACTAGTCTTCAAGGGAGAAATTGCTGCTCTGAGAGGTAAGGAAACATATTTTGGGTTTTGAATCCTAAACCCAAGGCACCAGGCATGACGTTCCTTGATATTCGTTGGTCTGAAGGATTCTAGATAACTCTGCTCCTCGTTTCAAGCAAACTGACCTATAAACATGCTCCCTTCTCAGAGCCCTGCTTGTTCTGCTCCTATGGCTTTTAAAATTTCCTCCTTGGACTTGGGCAAGAACTTCTCAGACAGGCCTAAGTTTCTGCCTTTAGACAAGGAAAAGAGACATTCATTTAATCAGCAACTTTGGCTGCTCTGCGGCCACACTTCACCCAGAGGTATATCCAGAACACACACAAATCCACCTCCAAAAGCTTGTAGAATGAGACAGCTTTTACTGAATGTTTTTCCAAAATGGGCAATGAGGGGGGGATCATGTCACCCACCACGGCAGTCTCTCCTGGTCCCTCCTCTTGGGAAGAGGGCAAGTCATCTCTTTCACAAAATGCCCTCTACCCAGTCCACTGGCCCCTCACTCCTCATTTCCCTGCCCCCCACTGCTTTCTCAGCCAGAGAGTCCGGCCTGCTCTCAGCTTCTGTCACTTTCCTCTCCAGCCCTCTCCCCAGCAGTCCTGACCGGTCCTGACAAGATACTTCCTGCTCTTGTATGTTATCTGTCAAAGAGGTGTGCAGGCCCACTGTCCCCAGTGATGGGACTCCCATTTTAATCACTGAGGTCCTTTGAGTTTGTTTCCTATTGCTGCTGTAGCAACTTGCCGCAGGCTTAGTGGCTTTAAACAACGCAGATTTACTATCTTACGGTTCTCTAGTTCGGAGGTCGAAAATGGGTCTCAGTGGGCTAAATTCAAGGTGTCACCAGGGCTGTGCCCCTTTCTGGAGGCTCTGGAGGGGAATCTGTTTTTTGCCTTTTCCAGCTTCTGGAGGCTGCCACATTCCTTGTTCCGTGGCCCCCTGCCCTCTTCAAAGCCAGCAATCGCATTATACCGACCTCTGCTTTCATCACCTATCTCCTTATCTGATTCTGCCTCCGTCTTCCACATGTAAGGGCCCTTTTGATTACGTTGGGCTTGCCCGATAACCCAGGGTATTCTCCCTATCTTAAAGTCAGCCTATTAGCAACATTAATGCCATCTGCAAACTGAATTCCCCTTTGCCATGTAGCATAACATAGTCACAGTTTCTAGGGATTAGGGTATGGACACTTTGGTGGGGAGGGGACATCATTCAGTCTACCACAGAGTTCAAAGGCCGAAGTGGCTGGGGGTAGATGGTGGGGAACAGTCTCCTCCTCCTTTAGCCAAAGGCCTAAACTCAGCTCAAATGGGCGCTAAGAGGCTGAGCCACTCAGGATAAGCTAAAGCCTTCCTCCAAGTTTAGCCTCCTGCAACCCCTCCCCGTTTCAGCTCTGCTCCATCCTTGTCCTTAACCCCCATGTTAGGTGGGCAAGGGCGGGTGGTCAGTGACTTTCAGAAGAAACACAGATGAACAGACACTTTATCCCCAATTCCCCAGAGACATTTGCTTTCCACGGTTTCTTCTGTCCTCTCCTGGCACCCCCTTGGCTCACAGCACTGAGCCATCCAGATTTTGGTGGACAGTTTGGCATTTGAATGGCCCTCCTATCCCCAGGTTAACGCCAGAATCACGTTGAATTCTTCTCATTGACTCGGGGAAGCATTGTCACCCTGGGGCTCTGATTTGTAGGTGAGGAAATACAGGATGGTCACTTGTTTTGATGTGGCAGTAACCATCACTCCAGATCCCGCAATTACATGGTGTGAGATAGTCTCCAAAGATGGCTGTCATTAATTCCTCATCTCCCTGATGCACATGAAGACGTAGAGTCTAATTCCCCTGCCTGGGCTGGTCATAGTGACTTGCTTGACCAGTAGAATGTGGGGGAAGTGATATGCTGGGCCTTCTGAGGCTAAGTCACAAGGCTTTTGCACGATCCTCTTGGGCATTGATTCTTGGAATCCAGCTATAATTATGTGAGAGCCCAAGTCACACAGAGAGGCCAGATGTAGGCTCTCTGGTTTCTAGGACCTGCTGAGCTCCCAGCCAACAGCAGCATCAATTTCTAGCTACATGAGTGAGCCATCCTGAACAACACGCCCAGACAAGCCTTCAGCTGACTCCAGCCCCAGTTGCTATCTGAACACAATAGTGTGCAAGGCCCTAAGTGAGAACCATCCTGTTGAGCCCAGTCAACCCCCAGAACTGTGAGCAATAAAAATGTATTGTTATTTTAATCCACTAAATTTTGAGGTAGGACTGTTACAAAAGCAATCGACATATAGGGTATACTGATACCCTCAGGGAGCCCAGATCAAGTCTGGGCAGTGTGCCAGATGGTGAGGAGGCTACCAAAACTTGCCAGATATGGGTAGAGAAGATATTAAATGTGTGATCAATACATAATAGAGACTAAGGGCCACAGGACTTTGGAGGAGGGAGATGTCACTCCTGGGGAGCTGGTCAAGAAAGGCTTCCCCAGAGAAAATGAGATTTAATCTGAGTCTTGAAGCCTTGGTAGGCTATAATAGGTGGAGAGTAGGGAGAGATGAAAGAGAACATATCTGAAAGAAGTAACCTGGACAAAAAAATAGCAGACCAAAAGAATAAAGGTTAGATGGGAAATGTGAGTTTGCTGAAAACACTCATCTTTCAAGGTTCAGTTCAAGGGCGCCTCTACCAGGCAGCCTCTTCCTCTTTCTTCCATTTTCCTACCTTCTACCCGACCTAAACTGATGTTTCCATTTTTATCATAGCACCAGGAATACTTTGGGCTACTCTTTTTTCTTTTAAACATTCCTGTTATGGTTAGGGTAAAGGTAATTGTCTATAAAAAACAGTTCCCAAAATATGGTGGCTTAAATCATGTAGATGTTTATTTTTCTCACCTATATGAGATGAGACCTGCTCCTCATGATCATTCAAGGACCCAGGTCTGTCTAAGTCATTGCTCTGCTATCCCCTCAGGCAATGTCATTAACTGCATGCTAGAAACTTGGTCACCACCAGATCTGGCTCCAGCGGATCTGGAAGAGGGAAGAGAGGTGTAGGAGGCCAGCCTGATGTCCTGGACCTGGAAGCGGCACACAGCACTTCCCTCAAGTGCCTTTGTCAAGAACTGGGACACACAGCCTCACCTAAGCCCAAGGCAGGTGGGGAAATGTGGCCCAGCTGGGCAGCCATATAGAGCGGGAATTCTATTCCTAGTGGAGAAGGGGACTTGGGGTGGGCAGTGGCAATCGTGCCACAAGTGCTCATCTCCTCCTGAGTCTGGGAGCTCCTTGAGGGCAGGAACCACATTTTCCTCCTCTCTGGACCCTGGTGCTGAGCCTGCTGCCTGACCCGGAGCAGTGAGTTTGGTCCGTGCCTGCTGAATGGTGAAGCTGTTGCCGTGGCCTAGGCTGGACGTGATGAAGGTGTAAGCCCCTGCGGGGAGCCGAGAAAGAGAGAGGACAGATGTGGAAGAATTTAACAGGGAAAGGCACAGGGCTTGATGAATCTTGCCAGAACAGAGAGCTTTTTATGTTATGATCTTTCGTGATCTAAGTTGACAGCTCTTTGGCACGAGTTGAAAGAACATGAACTAAATACCTCACTTAATAGAAATTTATTGAACGTCTTCCAAAGTGAAGAAATTCCTCAATTGTTTCAAAATCACTAGGACAAAGCACGCCTCGAGCTTGAAGACTTTCAGGCTTCTTGTTCTATGCTTGCCTCTGCTACTGTTAACAGGTTAGAGCACCAAACCACACGTCAGGGCTTTCACCTGGCAGCCCTTCCACACCACTGACAACACCTTTCTGTGCCGACCGGCCCCCAGAAGTAGATGTGTGCACTCACTCACTAATGTCCAGACACCAGCTGCTTTCTAGAAACCAGGCTCTGTGGCTATAAGCACAATTTGCACACGTCATTCTTCAGTGTCAGCTCAGGTTTTGGAACCAGCGCAGACTGGGTCTGAATTCAGGCTCTGCCATTTACTACTGACTCTGGTCAAGTTATACCACCTGTTTAAATCCCAGCTCCTTTACCTGTAAAATGGGGATTGTAATGGGGCTACACCACTGGGTGTATGAGGATTAAATGAGGTTCTGGGTGTAAAGCACTTGGCCTTTAGTATGCACTCAATAAACAATAGCTCTTAAACTGTTAGGATAACTAGGTTTTCAGGCCCCTGTGGCCTCTCGAGTCAAAAGATATTAACAGTGTAATGAAAATAATAGCCAGTTATGGCCATTCACAAAATTCAAGGGTGTAAAATAGAAACTTACTAATTTCTCGCACTGGCCTTATTTTCTGATCCTGTGACTCTGTCCTGGCCTTTGAAGGATGAGTTGATCCCGGTACATGCAGTCCTAGCCCTTGACTTCACAGCCACATTTGGGGTCAGTATCCAGTTGGAGCTCAGCGCATCCCCTTCTCTTCCTCTGCACTGCTGCCTGGTCCAACATAATCTGAGAACTTTGCTCATCAGCACAGTCACCATGCAAAGGGAGAAATGGATCCCTTTTTTGGTCTCCTAGGCTCTGGGACCCAGGCTGTTGTCAGTTCCTGATGTCCTCTGGTCTGTGGTGCTCTCTCAGAGATGACAGTGGGGCAGCTCTGGTCAGTGGCACATCCTGTTCCATCCCATGGAGCCCAGCCTCACCCTTCCCTCACTGCTAAGGATCAGGCCTGTCCCTCTCTTACCTCCTGGCACAGGCCCCCGTGGGTAGGTGTCTCTTCCTGAGCAGGGCAGCACGTCTCACCCTCCCAACTAACCTGTGACTCACTGCAAGCTCCTAGAAGCCTCTAAGCCACTCTAGGACCTGCAAACCCGGGGGCCCACTCACATCTCTGTGCTGTCATCCCACTCGCTTCCCCTTTTCAGAAGGTAGAAGACCCATCTGAGCAACTGCAACTTGGACACTAAGCCCACAAGCCTCCCCTTCTCAGAGGTGCCCCTGCACCTCCAGGGCAATGCTCCTCTCCTGCTTTCTCCTCACGTCAGAATCATGTTAGGGGGAGGACTGTTCTACCTCTTATCACCCTTGCTCTCCCTCTATCACTGTGTCTCCCGTCTCTGTCCTCCTCCAGCACAAATCTCTTTCTATAAACACATACACACACCACAGACACAGTGGAAACCAGTTCTCCGAGTTTATGCAGACTTTCCAGACTGTTTTGTCTCGTGTCCACCGGAGAACAGAACCTCTTTGAAGTGATAAGCTAAGGCGTCTGCCATTCTTGTTGCTAGAGGGCTTCTTGTGGTGGCTGAGGGGAGTGAACCTGCTATTTGATGTCTCAGCTATTAGTCCTCCACAGATTAAGACTTCATGTTTCATCCTGTCTCGTGAGTTACATGGGTTTTTACTACGTAGTTGGAATGAGGTCTACCAGACAGCTCAGTTCACGGGGTGGGCAGAACCCCTTCATCATGCTCCAATCGACCCTTCTTTATCCCATTTCAATCTTTTATTTTAATTTTTTATCAAAGTTCTGCATACATATAATTTTAAAAGTCAAGTAATTCCCTAAAACATTAGAAAAACAGCAGTCTTCTGGTCCTCTCTCCTGTCCTCTACTCCCATTCTCACTTTACACCTTTAACTCGTTTTTAAAAATATTTTCCTCCATATTGCTAAAGAGTGAAGTTATATCGCTACCTCTTGACCTTTTGACATTATTTACTGATTTCCAAGCATGGGAGATAAAAGATTCAGCTTTTATGAAGACTCTCACACACACTAACTTCCTATAGTATACTCTAATTGCCTTTCCTTTCTTGAACAATTTTTGTTTTCCTAGGATTTAATAATTCCCCTTTTCCCCCTTTGCTTAGTTTTCTATGTACTTACCTCTAAGTCAACGTCCTTTTCTTGCAGACTTTGCTCCCAGATCCTTCTGTCTCACCCTCTCTTGCCCCCTTGGTTGACAGATGCGTTGGGCATGCTTCGTTCTTGGCTTCCCTGGCAGCGTTCAGCAGGCGGGACACACAACTTTTACTGGACTGCACTGCTACTCTGCCGGTTCTCCTCACTCTCTGGTCACGCCTCTCCTGTAGTTTCTCTTCCTCTCCTGTCCCTTGCATTGAAATGCCCAGCGTTCATCTCACCTCTCTTTCCCCCTCTCTCTACATAGGTTCCCTGACTCATCCCATGCTGATCGCCCTGGCCTCTCCTGCCACCTCTGTATGGATGGCTGTGTCTCTTGCTCAGTTTTTCTGCTGAGCTCGGACCTACATTTCCATCTTCTGGTGGGACATTTCTGCCAGGATATTCCACAGGAACCTCAAACTCAGCATGTCCCGAACCAAAATCGCTATTTCACAACCTAAATGTGTTCAAAGTGCACTTTGTTATCTGTGAAACTTTGGGAAAGTTACTGCATTCTCACCTGGAAAATTGGATGATACTGCATTCCTTAAAGGATCAAATGGTCTCATATATCATGCGTGTTAAGCACTCGTCAGAGTGTCTGACCTCCTGTCCATGCTCAATAAATGGCCCCGATCATTAGTAGTAGCAGAAGGAGGAAAGGATGGTGAGGAAGGAGAGCATTAAGATTGCTGTTATCCTCTCTCCATCATAATGGCACCATCATCACTTGTTCCCAGTCCAAACACTTGGGATTCGTTCTTGGCCTCTGCTTCCTCCCCACAACCTAACTCCCTCTATCATCAAGCCTACTGATCATATCCCATAAATATCTCTCACATCAGGTCCCCTGTTCCCATCCTCACTGCCCTGCCCTGTTTAGGCCCAATCCTCTCTCACCTACTCTATCAGGAAGGCCCTGCTGCCTGGTTTCCCGACCTCTGATTTTACATTTCACTTCTAGTCTATCCTCTAAATTTCACGAAAATGATCCATCTACATGCTAGTCTGACTGTCCCGTCTCTCCTAGGCATATTTCAGTAATAATTATAATTGTAGCAGAGAGGGCGGAAAGCTAATATTTAAAATCATAACACTGCAGCTGTGTCTTCCCCCAGGCATGCATTCCTCTTGTGCACAAGGCTCTTTGTTTGACAAAACACCTGGGTGGAGACAGGTGAACGTGAACAGTTGAGAATAGAAAACAGAGATAGTTAAACTCCTCTGCAGAGGAAATAAGCCTGAATCGGGGAGTTAAAGGCATCTCAAGTGGGAAGGGAATTGAGGACAGCCTTGGGGAGCGGGGGGAGGTGGGGGGGGGAGATATCTCACCAATTCAGTGGGTGGCTGGAGAGAATTGGGCCTCGGTGGGAGTGACTGCCATGTAAAGATCAGCAGTGTCTCAAGATTTGGACCATTCTGGGCTGGTCTAGAACCCTTCCCATTCTACTCTCAACCCCACTTCCCTTTACTCCACATCTTTAACAAAGTTTGTTACAGAAACACTGCCCCCCACGATCCTGCAAATGGAGGAAAGAGGTTGGTGCTGTCTGGATCTGCTCGGAACAGAGAACTCAGAGCAGGGGTGGAGGGTGAAATTGGAGTCTGTGGATCCTAGGAACACAAGGGCATTTTTTGGCGGAGGTGCATGAACCTAAGTAGAAGCAAAGGTGGGGTTTCAAACCAATTATACTTAAATCTCAGAGAGTGCCGCAGCTCTCCTTCTGTGGTATCATCACTAGGACAACGATTTCACAGCTATGCTTCCAGTGGGCCAGGCCATTGGTTGGGTGCTTTGCATGCACAGCCTCACGCCCTCCTCTCCTCATCCCTGCTGCAGAATTGCTATTATTGACTCCATTTACAACCAAGGACCTACAACTTGCCTGGGGTCACAGAGCTGGAGGGGGTCAGAGTCCCGATCTGCCTCATCATCATTCACTGTTCTCTCCTTTCTCTTGGATAAACTCTCAGCTCCTCCCGTAGGCCCCAATTTTCTAATAGTGGTCAAATAAAAAGGTAGGTTCAATTTCAGGTCTGAATAAAAAAATCAAGTCTATCCATCTCATTTTGCAAATTGGAAGAGGTTGTTCCAAGGAAGCACGGTGACCCCGTCGAGGGGTTCCCATGGATTAGGACAAAGTTCCTTTCATTCCAAGCCTAGTGGTCCTTCCACTGCTCCAGTTTCCCAAACATGGTCTGCAGAACTGATGATGCCAATGAGTGTACCATGAGAAAGTGGTGATTTAATACGTCTAGAAACCATTGAGTTAAGTAAAGCTTACCAGGACTTCTCACAATCTTTATTATATTAATGTACATTTAAAATTTTTATTTTATTTTTTTATTGAAGTATAGTTGATTTACAATGTTGTGTTAATTTCTGCTGTACAGCAGTGACTCAGTTATACATATATATATCTACATACATACATATATATATATACAATTTTTTTATATTCTTTTCCATTATGGTTTATCACAGGATATTGAATATAGTCCCCTGTGCTATACAGTAGGACCTTGTTGTTTATCCATTCTATATGTAACAGTTTGCATCTGCTAACCCCAAACTCCCACTCCATCTCTCCCCCGCCCCCATTAATGTGCATTTGATTCTCCAAAAGTGGGCATTGATATGCAACGTTTCTCAAACTTACTGGATAAAGTTTGGTGGAACAACTATAAACCAATTACCAAGCCGGTATATCATAGGACAGAGTTTGGGAACTCTGGCTTTCCTTGCAGAAAAGCATTTACTTGGAGGAAATGCAGGCATTGCATTAAGCAGGGGTTTTAGGTAGTGCAAACTGATCACCCATAAAGGTAATATTTTCTACAGAAAGAATGAGGAACCCCCAGAATCCTGCAGGGTCTCATATATTTCTTGATATAATTGGATGGAGACAGATGCCAAAGAGAAGGGTTATTCTGAGTAAGGGAAGGAACTTTGCTTTGAGAGAAGGACAGAATCTAGCAGAAAGAACCTGAGTAGAATGAGCCCAGATCTAAAAATCACATACCTATCAGGTAAAGACTACTCCTCAGTACTCAAATTGCAAGGATGACATACACCTTTATTTTTCTCAGTCAAACCTGGCCCACTCATAATGGTCAGCAAAAAGTACCAGTCATTTTCAGTGACTCTTTCCCCTTCCCTCAAGTCACATCAGAAGCCTAGGCTTGTCTAGTCCAGAACAGTGGGGAAAGAGGAGCCTCTCCTGCTCTGTAGATTTGGACTTCAGCTTGGACCAGCACTGCCTCTCCAGGCAGGACTCTGAAATGGCCCTCCCAGGGCCTTCCTCACAGAAGGGCTCAGTTACAGGGGCCCCTGTGGCAACCAGGGCCACCACTCAGTGTCCACAGACTTCCAGCCTCCTCACAAAACCTGAGACACTCCTCCTCCCCAGCCCCAGTCAGGTTTACTTGGTAACTGATCCCTCCTTCCCTGGAAGCTCTAACCTAGCCCTCACATCCACTCCCAATTCATCCAATTTAGTTTCTTTCACCAAGCTCCTGAGAACACAGGTCTGGTAACTCTTTGGGGTTCAGGTGAGCCAGGCTGACCTTAAGCATTTAAAGCTACCATGACCTAAGATCCTGTTGAACAGGGAAGAAAAAGTGCCTTTTCTTTCTTTGGCTGATGAATCCATAGCAGGTACCCCTAACAGCATCATTAAAAGAAGGAGAAGGAGAAGAAATTTTTCAAGAGTGCATTGTGTCACAAATATAATGTTTATTTGTTATGATTATATTTGTAGTAAAAGAGAGGAAAAGATTAGAGACAGCTTCAGTAAATCAATGAAGCCAGGGAAGGGAAATGTGGTCCAGTGAAATCTTAGTCCCGGTGGAGCTTCCCTCTGTGTGAGGCTGGGAGAACCATGGAGTGATTCCGACACTTGAGTGAAAATGACACCCTATGATCTCTGTGGCGGCGTGGGTGCCTGGAGAGCACCGTGTGGCTGAGCACAGGGGTCAACATGCTGTGAACACATTGCTCGACATCAACAACAACGAGTAATCAGAGAGCCGTGGGCAGTGAAGAGGACAAAAACAGGAAGACTGGCTGCAGTAGCTAATTTTATGTGCTAACTTGGCTCAGCAGTGGTGCCCGGATATTTGGTCAGACTCCAGTCTAGATGCTGCTGTGAAAGTATTTTTTAGATGTGATTAACATTTGACTCCATAGATTTGTAAAAAAGCAGATGACCTTCCATCATGTGGGTGGACCTCAATCTAATCAGTTGAAGGCCTTAAGACCCAGGTTTCCGTGAAGAAGGAATTTGGCCTCCAGACGGCAACATAGAACTTCTGCCTGAGTTTCTAGCCTGCACATTTTGGGCTCAGGATTCCAATATCAACTTTTCCCTGAATTTCCAGCCTGTGGGTCTGCCCTACAAACTTTGGACTTGCCAGCTCCCATGATCACAAGACCAATTCCTTAAAACCAGGCTCTTTCTCTCTCTCTCTCTCTCTCAGTCATAACACACTGGCTTATGCTATTTTGAACTTGATACTATACATTAGAGATTAATAATGAGAGATGAGAATGGAAACAGGTAGCAAACTAGGTGCACATATCTGCTGTCCCTCCCCACATTCCCAAATCTCATAAAGTCATGGAGCAAGAAGAAAAGGAGGAGAAGGAGGAAGAGGAGAAGGAGGAGAAGGAGGAGGAGGAGGAAGGGAGGAGGAGGAAGAGAATCCATAATGGCACCAGAGAATAAGTCTAATCATTGAACCACATTGTTTTTTGAGAAGAACTATAAAACAAATTGTTGAGGGAAAGGAGAGCATGTTCACCTAGTTCAAAATTCTAAAAAGTATCAAAGGATATACAATAAGTTTTCCTCCCATCGCTGCTCCAGGCAATCAATATCAGTGTGTGGTGGTGGTGATGGTGACGGTGGTGTGTGTGTAACCTCCCATATCTATATTAGGCACGTACAAGCATATAAATTATATTCCATTGCCCCTTTTTTGTATAAATAGTAGCATGCTCCACATACTGCTCTGCACCTGGTCTTACTCATACACACACATAAAAAGCCTTCTCATTTTTCTTTACACCCACATAACCATGGGGACCCACCATAGCTTACTGAACCACTGCACTATCAATGAGCACGTTTCCCATTGTTTGCTATTATGAAATAATGCAGTGAATAACTTTGTCCACATGTCACTTCCTAAGTATGCAAATATATCCTTAGGATAAAGTACTAGAAGTGAAACTGCTGGTCAGAGAATATCCGTATTTGTAGACTTGATAGATAATTGTCAAAATGCCTTCCTTGGAGACCTGTAATTTTCATTCCCGTCAGCTATGACATGTTATCAAACCGTTAGAGACTGGTCAATCTAACAGGTTAAAATACAGTATCTCAGTGTAGTTTTAACTTGCATTTTTCTTATTTATGACTGAGCTTAAGCATTTTAATATATTTCCAAACTATTTGTATTTTTCTGCGAATTGTCCATTTCTTTACCTGCTTTTGTTGTTGTTGAATTGTAGATACGTGTGTGTGTGTTTATATCAGCTGGCAAAAGTTCTTCATACAGCATGCTTTTTTGACTGGGATAAAAATTGTAAAGATTTTTCCTCAACTTACCTTTTGCTTTTTAATTTTGCTTATGGTAGTTTTGTCATGCAGAAATACTGATTTCTTTTGCATGGATCAGAAAAATTGAGAAATCCCCTGGAAAACAGAAAGTGGATGGTATCAAATTAGGAGAAACAAGATCAGAGAAAACCACAGTAAAAAACCAGAAAAGTCCTGCTTTGGAGGTGGGAATGGTTTTTCAACGGATCAAAGCTCAGAGTCAATGGACCTGAGGAATGGGGGGTCCTTGGGTCAACCATGAGGATATTTAATTTGAAGCAACAGGGCTGGTGGAATACTCTCTCAGCTCCTCTTGTGCTGAGCAGGGGTTACCAGTGGCGTTGTCCCCAGGATAAAGCAGTGCCTGGGCACTGGGGCCGCAGGGGCAGATTGATGTCTAGGCAGCAAGTGACACCAAGGACAGACATGAAGACCTCATAGCAAAAGATCCACATAGAGGCCCCCCCCATACTCTGGGCGCGGGGAGAGGCAGGGGCACACTCTCATCCCCAGAACCTGCACCTCAAAGACCAACATGGGGGCTTCCCTGGTGGCTCAGTGGTTAAGAATCCGCCTGCCAATGCAGGCGACATGGGTTCAAGCCCTGGTCCGGGAGGATCCCACATGCCATGGAGCAACTACGCCCGTGAACCATAACTACTGAGCCCATGTGCCACAACTACTGAGCCTGCGTGCCTAGAGCCCAAGAGCCCCAACTACTGAGCCCACGCACCTGGAGCCCACACGCGGCAACAAGAGAAGCCACCGCAATGAGAAGCCCGCGCACCGCAACGAAGAGTAGCCGTCGCTCGCCACGACTAGAGAAAGCCCGTGCACAGCAACAAAGACTCAACACAGTCAAAAATAAATAAATAAATAAATAAATAAAAGACCAACATGGTTCACAAGCCCAAGGAGGAGAAGGCAGTCAAGAGTCAGGAGGTAGCTGAGGAAAACCAGTACCCTAAAAGAGAGTAGCAAACTCAACAACAAGAAAGACTGATGTCTGGGGAAAGAGTGAGCACAAAGGGAAGAGTTTAAATGCATATGAGTAATTGCTCCAGAATGGCTAAGCACATGGGCTCAGGAATCAAACTACCTGAAATAAATTCCTAGATCTACCACTTTCTAGATGTGTGGATGGCATTGGGCAAGGTAATTAATTTGTGCCTCGATTTCCTAATCTATAAAACAGGGATTTAAATAATGCCAATATCATAGGATTATTATGAAAATTAAATGAGATAATCCATGTAAAAACACTCGGTTAAGCAGGTAATAATAAGTGCTCAATAAATATTAGATATTCTTTTATTATTATTATTATTATTATTATTTAGAAAAAAAACAAGAACCGGCTGTGGTAGAAAAGCAACCATTTGAGAATTTGTAAATTTAAATCAAATTTATGGCAATTTTTTAAATGAAAAAGATGAACTAAAAAATACAATGGACACAGATCAAAAGGGAATCAGTGACTGACATTCTGACCAGTGTACCCAAGAGGTAAGGGATGGCATGTCAAGGGCCCAGTCTTTAACTGGCCTCCCTTCCTTCCCCTTCATGGCGGCAGAGCTTTGGCTGGCACACCTGGAGTGGGGAGTGGGGGTGGAGATTGGTGTTTCTGGGGCTAAGCTTTTAGAAAGCAAGGCCAAGAGTTTGCTTAACTATGGAAGGACTGAACAAATAAGCAGATACAGCGAGGAAAATGGAGCCAGGTTTCTTACTGTCATAGAAGGGAGTTACAAATAGGGGATGAGGAAGGAATGGTGTGAGAATGGAATTAGAGGTATTGATGCAAACTCATGGATTTTACAGATCCATGTGTGTATGCATGCATATACACACACAGGCATATACATACATAAATGCATTTATTTCCTTGCTCTGTCTCCTCAGAGGGCCTAGAACCAATTATACCCCAGTAGCAGTAAGCATACCTAGCTCCCCAATCTTGGTTTCTGAATACTATTCTCCACTAAAAGGAACTGGGGTTCCTAAGAAAAATGGGTTGATTCCAGGGTTGGGACAGAAAAGTACAAGAGGAGACAAGAATATTTCGTTGTTCCATAAAGTAAGAAAATGTTCAACCAATGCCAGAGACATACCAAAGGACACAGGAACCAACTGAAGTGGTCAAATCTCAAATATCATCAAATATGTCTTGAGACTGAAAAATATATAATGATACTAATAGATTATAATCCATTGAATAAAACAAGAATTCACGAATCCACACTGATATAAGTAAATTTTAAATATAAATAGGAGAAAAGGAAAAGGTCTCCCTTATGGTTGAATGCCAACTAAATATGGAAGGAATAATAAAGTTAAAAAATCATCAGTGGATGATCAAATTAGTACATAAAAGTTTGATGAAGAACCAGAGATTTAAAGAATCTCAAAGTATCTCCCCCACCACTCCTAATTTTTTATTAACTACAAAGGGAAAAAGAGTAACTTTACTAAAAGGAAATGTATCAGGCAACACATTAACCAAGTGATCAAAGTTAACATATATATTTACTTATTTATTTATATTTATTTCCTATTTGTTCTGTTTCTCTGGAGAACCCTGACTAATATAATTGGTTACAACACTTAAGAATGGAATAAAAAAAAAAAAAAAAGAATGGAATATTCAGGGGACTTCCCTGGTGGCGCAGTGGTTAATACTCCACGCTCCCAATGCAGGGGGCCGGGGTTTGATCCCTGGTCAGGGAACTAGATCCCACATGCATGCTGCAACTAGAAGTTCACATGCCACAACTAAGGAGCCCATGTGCCCCAACTAAGGAGCTGGCGAGCCACAACTAAGGATCCCGCCTGCCACAACTAAGACCCAGCACAACCAAATAAATAAATAAATATTTTAAAAAAGAATGGAATATTCAGTAAACCAACATCCTGTGTCTTCTAATACCATGAACTGAGAAGAATACATTATTTCAGTGATATTCCTGCCAAAAACATGTAACCTGAATCTAGTCATGAGGAAACGTCAGGCAACACCAATTGAAGAATGTTCTACAAAATACAAGAAATTCAGGCAAAAGAAAGGTACAGGAACCTTTCAGATTAAGGAGACTAAAAAGACATGACAAGTGAACTCAATGTGTGATTCTGGTTGGATCCTGGATCAGGAAAAAACAGTTATAAAGATTTTGTTGAGACAACTGACAAAATTTGAATATGGACTGTGGATTAGAAAATAGTATTGTATCAATGTTAAGTGTCTATATTTTGAAAATTGTACTATGGTTATGAAAGAGAATGTGTTTGTTGGGAAATGTACAATAAAGTACTCATGATGTCTACCACCCATTCTCAAACAGTTCAGAAAAAAAAAAGCGTTTCAATCTATCCATCTAGGAGTGACAAAGGAAATGGAGCTGAGAATTTCCTGGAATTTTTTTTAAAGACACCAGATCCAGGAATCTCAATAAATTCAAGCAAGGTAAATGGAAAGATATCCACATTTACATATATCCTACTGGAACACCACTAAAAAAGATCTCTTAAACAGCTGTAAAGAAAAGAAAAATAATGTGTCAAACTGGCAGAGTTACAACTGACTTTTTGAAAGCAATAATGGAAACCAGAGATAAGTAAGGAAGAGTCTGTTAGGAATACAGGAGACCCCTGAGGATGTCCTTAGTTTACCTTGCCCTCTGATTAGGGTCAATGGAAAACTATGACAACCCAATCCAGGCAGGCTTAGTAATGGCCAGACCCTTTAGGAATGAAGGCTTGGGTCACCCTACCACATAAAGAACCATGACCAGCTGAGGTGCTTGCCGAACGCAAAAGGAACTACAGAATGAGTAGTAGAAGAAGGTAGTTATAAATACCAGCTACAGTCATGGGACCAGCTACAGAAATGATGCCTGTAATTATCATGAATTTTGTTACATTCATTTTTTCCATATGGGAACCATTTGTCCCCAAAGCTTATTTTATTATGAAAAAAATTAATTTTGTTATGAATACATTTGTGTGTATATACACGTATATTACACAAATATCTTTGTCTTCTTTCCACTCTTATTTCCTTTTATCATGTAACATAAGATGTATTGACTTTATATCAGTATTATTAATTTCACATCATAGTATCTGAGTTGTAGGATATCAGGAGAAGAATAAACATCACTCAAGGATTTTACCTCCACTTCTGGGGAAGAAATTAGCATGTTTTCAGTTGTACATAGGGGAGTTGTATCATGTCGTCAGAGTTATGATCTCATTATTGTTTTTATTTAGAGATTAAACATAGTTTAAGGAGATGTATATGGGTGCCAGGTTCACAAGGGGTAGACTTGTGATGGTCAATTTTTATGTGTCACCTTGACTGGGATAAGGGATGCTCAGATAGCTGGCAACATAGTATTTCGGATAAGTCTGTGAGGGTGTCTCTGGAGGAGATTAGCATTCGAATCTGTGGACTGAATAAGGAAGATCACCCTCACCAATAAGGGTGCCATCATCCAGTCCAATGAGGGTTTGTAAAGAACAAAAAGGTGGAGGAAGGGCTAATTCCCTCTCTGCTGCCCTCTGACTTACTCCTGGTTCTCAGGCCTCAGACTGGGATTTAAATTACACCATTGTCCCCACCCCCTTCTCAGGCCTTTGGATTCAGACTGAATTACACTGCAGGCTTTCCTGGGTCTCCAGCTTGCAGACAGCAGATCCTGGGACTTCTCAGCCTCCATAATCGTGACAGCCAATTCCCATAATAAATCTCCTCTTATCTCTCCTCTCTCTCTCTCTCTCTCTCTCTATATATATATATATACACCCACATATATTTACTTATTTATTTATATTTATATCCCATTGGTTCTGTTTTTCTGGAGAACCCTAATACAGTTAGTTACAACAACTGAGAGTGGAATATTCAATAAATACAATAAATAGCACTTGGGACAAATGGCTCCCCATATGGAAAAATAAAATTGTGTCATATGCCATATATAAACATAAATTCCAGATGGATTAAGGGGCTAATTTTTTTTAAGGTACAAAAGCATTATAAAAACACAAAAATTATTAATTGTGGAGTTTTTCTTAAGCAAGACACAAAATGCAGAAGCCATAAAGGAATAGATTGTAAGATTTATCTAAAATGAAAATCCAAAATTTAAATTAAGTAAAGGACATCATAAGCAAAGTTAAATGACAAGGGATACAGTAAAAGAAAATATCTACAAATCAAGAAAAAAGGCGAACCACTCACTAGAAAAACAGGCAAAAGCCGTACATTGAATGGGCAATAAATACCTACAAGAAGATGCTCAACCTCACTGGTAACGAGGGAAACCCAGATTAAAGAGTTATTTTTTCTTTCGCCAGACTGTCAAAAGCAAAATGAAAAAACCCTGATATATTACCTTGGCTCTTTCATTTATGCCACTGGTGGAAGGGTACATTGGTAAAGTCTTTTGGAGGGCGATTCAGTGGAATCCATCAACACTAAAAGTTAACTCCCTTTAACTCAGCACCTCACTTCTGAGAATCTGCCCTTCTGAATATCTACGTACGTGCACAGAGATGCACGCAAAAGGATGTGCGGTCCATCACCAGAACTGTGAAATCTAGCACTGCCCATCCCAACCAAAATGCCTCTGTGTGTCCTGTCATGCAAGCATCCTCAAGACCTCAACTCATTTTGATCAGGGAAAAAACAAATCGTGTCAACAATTACCCATTTCTCTAAAACTGAAAGAAACCACACACGTACAGTTGCATGTATGTGATACGTGTAGGTAACTGTCTAGAGAAAGGGCTATAAGAACATACGCCAGTCTGGGAGGTGGTGGAGAGAGATGATGACTTGCGTCAAAGAGGATGTTCATATTTTCTTCCAGGACTTTGGTGCTGCTTGACTCATTCACACCGCAAGTGGAGGGAGAAGGTTTAAAAAGTAAACTGTTCCATAGTACACAGAGCAGTGTTCCCAACTGCCACTTGCAAAGGAAGGGGGTGTTTTCAGAACTTACAGCCATCCGTTTCTAGATCCCTCCCCTAGCTGAGTGAGCGCAGTCTGGGTTGGGAGTTGTTCTCAGGGCTCTGTGAACTGGGCATCTATCCTTGTGGACATGAGTGAGCCAGGCTCTGAGTGGGCATAAGACTCCACGCGTGAACACCCCAGTCATTTCCCTTAACCAGGATGTCTCACCCCTTCCCCGCTGGACCCCGACGGCCCAGTGCTTCCACCCACCCACGCTGCTGCATCTCAAACCCAAGGCTGGCCTTTTTTAGGAGCAGTGAAACAAGTCCTGATGATGGTAGTTTCTGGGCCTGAAATTTGTCTCCTGGAGGAGAGTAAGATCAACCAAAGTGACAAGCAAAACCAAGAGCGGGGGCAGCGGGTGGAGCAGGATGACGACTGTGGCCTTCATTTCCTCCAGGCAAAGAAACCTCAGAAGGCTGAGGTCAGGGCTTCCCAGCATTTTCGCACTGAGGCTTATTGGGAAATTTCAAAAGTTGCCACCCACACCCTGACCCAGGAGGGAGAGGGGACTCCTTCTTCAGAGATTGGTTGGGTGTTGTGTGAGACCAAGTACCCTGCAGAGGTAGGAGAGACTGGGAACTGGTTCCCCCTCTGGGCAGTTAAAGTGTTGGGAAGTCAAAATTTTAATCTTCAGAAGTTAACATTTGAGTGTAGATTTGAACAGATGAAGGATGAAGCCATGTGGATGTCAGAAGGAAGAGCATTCCAGGAACAGCAGTGCAAAGGCCCTGAGGTAGGATCATGTCTGATGTGTTGGAAGTACAGCAAGGAAGCCACTGTGGCTGGAGCTAAGTGAGTAGGGGGAGAGTAGAAGAAGACTAGATAGGACAGGAAGGGAGGAAGGTGAAGAATGAGAACTGCCTTGACATCTTGTAAGGACTTTGCCTTTTATTCTAGATGAATTAGGGAGCCATTGGCAGTCTAAGAGGCAGGGAGTGACTTGATCCAGCTAAGGTTTAACAGGATGGCTCTGGCTGCTGTGTTGAGAACAGACTAAAGGAATAAGGGGAAAGCAGGGGGTCAGTGAAGTGGCAACTGAAGTAGTCCAAAAGAGAGATGGTAGAGCTGAGATTTTCTTGACAGAGTGGCCGGCATCACTTGGAGGGCCTGTGATACTCTTGGGGGACAGGGACTCCTTAGAACAAGTGATGCAATGTGCATACCACTTCTCTGTGTGTTGCTACGCCTTGAAATTGTTACTTCTGTTAGTCTGGGGTGGGGCCTAGGAATTAGCATTTTTGCACATTCCCAGGTGATACTACTATTGGTCTGGGAACATTGACAACCACTAGCTTTTTCTTCCTAGCACTGATGAAAATGTGCAATTGATGTTTATCATACCTCCTCAAGGAAGCTCCTTAGTCACCCCTGCGTCCCAGGGCCAACCATGATGCCTGGCATTAATGTCTTGAGCTTGGCTCTGGGCCAGGCATGGTGCTACCTGGAATGAAGGTCTTGAGGATCCCTGGTCTGAACGGTTGGAGATAACTGGTGATGAAATTTCCAGGAAGTGGTCATTAGAGGGAAGACGTTAATTATAATAACAACAACAATGGATGTGACACCCACCCACTCCGGTGTCTGCCTAGGTGTTTTACTGACATCTTCTCCAATTAAATCCTGTAAAAGCCCTGTGAATCTGGCATTATCCCCCTTATTTTATAAATGAGGAAACCAGAGGCTCAGAGAGTTTAAGTAATTTTCCCAGGGTCACACCACTAACAAGTACCAGAACCCAGCCAGGCCTGACTGCCAGAGAGTTCCGTGCTCTGCTGACACCACACTCTACCTCAGGAAGTCACTGATAAGAGGAGATTGCCTTGAAGACAGGGGCTTCCTTACATGGGGACTGTGAGTCATTTTAAAAAATGCCGGGAAGATGCCATCCTTTAAAAAAAACTCCTACTGTCTGAATTGAGAGCCTGTTCACACAGCACATCACCAGCCCCAAGCCCTTCTTGACAGATCCCTGGTCCCCTAATAAGTAGCAGTGGCTGCCCCAAGAGAAGTATTTTTGCTGACCTTTGTGGCTTTATCGTTCTCGGGTGGAGCACTTTTCCTCAGCCCTCACCCTCTTCTCAGCCTCCTCCTGTAGAATGGTGGGCACAGTATTCTGTGCTGGGGAGTTGAGGTTTGACAAATCAAGGCTGGTTTATCTCTAAACGCAATCCATCCCTCTCAGTAGAGAAGGAGAAAATCAAGTTCCAGGACTTCCCGCCTCATCAGCCAGGCTCTTCCCCCACCCATCCCAGAGGATAAAAATAGCAGCCTCCCAGGGCCTCACTGCTCTTGCAGCAACTGTGCACTGAAGCTGGGCCTGGCCGGAAGCAGCTGTTCCCAGAGGCACAGGCCTGGTGGGAGGCATAGGGTCAGGGCAGGGACCTGCCCACAGGGGCTAGGTGACCCGGGCCTGGCCGGGATGCTTGGAAACCTCACGAAGAGAGGCGGCACCTGGAGCAGGTTTGACCGCGACACATCAATAAATACATCACGAGGTGCACCAGCTCGCTGGTCGGCCTTTAAAAGAGACGGTGTAGGGCTTCCCTGGTGGCGCAGTGGTTGAGAATCTGCCTGCCAATGCAGGGGACACGGGTTCGAGCCCTGGTCTGGGAAGATCCCACATGCCGCGGAGCAACTGGGCCCGTGAGCCACAATTACTGAGCCTGCGCGTCTGGAGCCTGTGCTCCACAACAAGAGAGGCCGCGATAATGAGAGGCCCGTGCACCGCGATGAAGAGTGGCCCCCACTTGCCGCAACTAGAGAAAGCCCTCGCACAGAAACGAAGACCCAACACAGCCATAAATAAATAAATAAATAAAACCCAAAAGTTTAAAAAAAAAAAAAAAAAAAAAAAAAGACGGTGTATACGTGATTCTTAACGTCTTTCAGGGACAAGGACTCCCTAGAACAAATGAGGAGAGGTACATATCACTTCTCTGTGTGTGCTCAAGCCTACACACAGCACACACTGAGAGACAGACACACACTTTTGCACACAACTGCATATGGGGGGGGGGAGCTGTCAACGTCCAGCATGGACCACGGGTTGACAGCCCCAAATTCAGGTTGATTATAGAGACGCAAAACGATTATAAAAAATAAAAATTTGTAACGTGTAGAAATAAGGTTAAAGTTTGCTCAATAAGATCTTCTTGGAAAATAAAAGTATATAATATATATCCATCAAAACAGACACAGAAATGTTAATGTTGACCTCCGTTGGTAGGATAAAAGGTCTTTTCTCTTTTTCTCTCCAAATAAAAAGCATGTTTCTCTTTTGCCATCAGAGCGGCCGCATCCAGGCATTTCCATCCCGGGGTGTGTGTGTGTGTGTGTGTGTGTGTGTGTGTGTGTGTGTGTGTGTGTGTGTGTGTGTGTGTGTGTGTGTGTGTGTGTGTGTGTGTGTGTGTGTGTGTGTGTGTGTGTGTGTGTGTGTGTGTGTGTGTGTGTGTGTTAGTTACAGACAATAGACAAGCAAACATCAGGCTGGTAACAACGTGGGGCGGGGACGGGCTCCTTTACAGGGTGACCGGGGAGCCCTTCGCCGTCGGAAGACCTGGAAACCCAAAGCGCTACTCGCCGGGCTCGGGCCCGCACGGAGGAGGCGGTGCGTGCGTGCGCGCTTTCGAGGCGGCGGCGGCGCGCGCACGCGCGCCACCGCGGCCCGCCTCCCGCAGCGGAAGATGCGGCCGAGGAGGCGGCGGCGGCGGCGGCGCGCTCCGGCGGTCTGAAGCGGCGGTAGGCTGCCACGGGCCGGCGGCGCGATGAGCTGGGCGGCCGCCCCCGGCTCGGGGCTGTGAGGGGCTCGGGGCCGGGGGTGGGCGGCGGCGGCGCAGCGGGTGGCCCACGCTTCTTTTCGGCGGCGGCGGCGGTGGCCATGCGCAGGACAGCGCGGCCGGGGCCGCCGGGCCGGGGCCGCCTCCCGTGGACCCGCGGCCTGAGGGCCCCGCCGCCGCCGCTGCTGCTCCTGCTCGCGCTGCTGCCGCTGCTGCTCGCACCAGGCGCCGCCGCCGCCCCTGCCCCGAGGCCGCCGGCGCTCCCTCCCGCGTCCACGGGGCCCAGCGTGAGCCTCTACCTGAGCGAGGACGAGGTGCGCCGGCTCATCGGTGAGTGGGGCCGCCTGCGCCGGGGCGGGCAGGTAGGGTCGGGCCCCGGTGCTTCCGGCCGCCGGCGGCCCAGTCCGCGCGACCTGGACCGCGGGCGGGCCGGCCCCAGCGCCCCGGGTCGCCTCCGGGCCCCGGCCTTTGCCTGCCTTGCTGGCCGGGAGGTGTGGTCCCTGCCCGGCCCCCGCCCTGGGCCAGCCTTCCGGCCTCCCCCGCACGCCGCGGAAAGATCCGGGGACCCCTCGGCCCCTGGCGATCTACCCCATTCCAGCCTGTTTACAGCCTCTTTAGCCTTTCGCCTTATTCCCTAGAGGCAGACTCTTCTTCCCTGCCGCTCCAAGTTTCTTTGACCTTTCCTCAACGTGTCACTCTGGGGCCCTGGATTTTGGATACTCGAAATCCACGTTTTATTTAGGTTAAATCTGCTGTGGTTTTGATGCTGCAGTAGAGGCCACACTACGGTGCTCATACTTTCTGGTTATCGTAGTTTTTTGTTTAGTTTTGTTTTGTTTTTAAATGAGAGACAGAGATTGGTTATAAGGGCACTACATGTTCGTGGCAGTCTCCAAATCTTGGGACCGATAAGCGTATTTTACAATAGTGAATGAATCTCCAGGTAGCCGACCTTTTAGCTTCTTCAGTACCTTTTTGGTTTTTGTCTTGGATGTGTTGGAGTTTGGACTGATCCTGAATTTCTGGGCCACTCTTCTACTTAGAATACCTTGTAAGAAAAGGAGAACTTGGTTTTGGGTCAGTTGGTGGTTCTGTGCTACCTAATTAGCTTTGTCATTGGGGAATTAATTTGAAAAATGTGACTTTGTGGATTCTGGAAATGACCCCTTAGAGGAAGGTCTGATAGAAATGGCCCCAAATGGGAAGTCTTTGGTAGTTGCAGATAGCTAGACATTCACTTTCTTTTGTGTATTATAGGCCAGAAAACCACATTTTTTTTTCATCTTTATTTCATCTCAGATTTTTGGTGCGTCTAAGTGTTTGAGGGGAAAAATTATTTTTTTAAGCATCCATTAGCTGTCATTTTATTCAATTTTTTTTGTTATAAGACTTTCTTGAGGTCTACTGAAGTCCACTCAGTGTTAAAATGGAACTGCTTTTAAGCAGGCTGTTTAGACATTGTTATATATACGGATTTGTCCCCTTTAACCAAAGAATGCTGTGTTTTTATAATGTCCTGCCATTCTATAATCCTCTTTTTAGTCTAGCGGAATTAGCTGAATTTAATTTAGCTAAATTAAAATAGCAAATTGGATTAGTACTTGAAACAAGACTAAGGTTTAGGAAAAATAATGAATGCTTATAAATTGACTCATAACATTAATTTTAAAAATATTAATGTATTATGCATGGTTTTGTAAAGGTTTTTTGGTTAAAAGCGTGTATATAATTTGTGACTTTGTTTACATGTAAGAAACTAATTGAGGTAGGGGACATGGCACAACCAGAGGCTGACATTGATTGAGTGCCTGCCATATACTTCCCCCTGCATGTTTTATACACATTATTTCCTCTAATTTTCTTGTGACCCAGTGAGGTGAATATCATTATTCCTCTTTTAGAGATGAGCAAAGTGAGACTTTAACTTGCTCAAGGTCACACATTTAATAATCTTTTTTAAAAAATAATCAAACATAGTGTTGACATAGGCCACAACAAGTTTCAAGTTGCAAGTTTCATTGAATGAAATAAAGGTATTTATTTAGAAGTTTGATTATGGCATGGTGGAAAAGAAATCATTGCTAATTAATACTTGAAATGATGTATTTGTTACCTGATTGATGAGCATCCAGTTTGTGCCCAGGAATGAGCTGTTGGGAAGAGGGGAGGGAGGATTTCCTTACTGATCAACTTTGGTCCACATCTGGGACAAGGGGAACCTTCAGTAGTATTTTCTCTAATGCAGACAGAGTTGACCTGTTACAGTGGGTCTCTTGACTCTCCATCCTGCCAGATCCAGGTCCTCTCCTTCCTTCCATCTTCCTCATCTATTCTGACTTTATTTTTTGGCTGCCCCTGGCTGGGGAAGAACAATTAGGTGGGACTGAGATGTATATCAGGCATACTGATTTCTCAGAATGCAGTTTCCCACAGGAACTCTTATGCTTATGGTGTTTAAGACTACTTGAAATACTTTGTACCGTGTTTTCATATCATTATGGGTTAAATGCCTTCTGAAAGCTGACTTGGGAAACTAACCATCACTTTATAATATTTCTAAGACAATGAATTTGCAATTCCAAGTGTGAGACTTATAAATGAAGTTGGTAGTGACATCTTTATAAATTGAACTGATTGTTCTTGACATGAGAATAAGTTGTTTTAATCTAATTCGTATATGCACATAGTTAAAAAAAGAAATCAAATAGTGCTAAAAGACCTCAAATGAAAAAACAGCAGTCTTCTGCCTTTGGCCTTTTTATCTTCCAGGCCCTGCTTTCCAGTGGAAGCTACTATCCCAAGCTAGCTCTTTTTTTTTTTTTTTCCCTGTTTTTTTTACTTTTCATATTTTGAAATCAATGTAGAATAAGCATTTCACTTCCTAGTATCATAACTGAGCAGTTGCCCTCTTCTCTTGCCCAAACCCCCCCAGTATAGTTACATCATTTTTGGTAAAACCAGCAGTCTGTATTTAGATTGTTGTGTATATATTTATATTGTAAATTTTTATTATACATTATTATATGTATACATGTACATATACGTACACACACACACATATATAAACTCACTTGTGAGTTAAATAGTGACCCATGGTTATGTTTTCTTTTCCTGTATGTTATTGTTTTTCCTGGAGCAAATAAGTGACTTATAAACTTTTTGAGTCTTTGCTGTATCTATGGCTACATTCTCTCATACACTCCAAGAAATATGTTAAATGCCTTTTGATATTTTTTTTCCAGGTAACACATCAAATCATCTATCACTTTCACTTGGTTTCCTCTTAGAGACTCCCTGCTTTGGAGCCTTCCATCCTCTTCTTCCAATCTGGACAGTAGGATTATTTTTCCTGCAGATTCTGTACTCTTCTCTCCTGTCTTGGAGCCTCTGTTCCCTGGATCTTCTGTCTTCCTTTTTCTTTGTTTGCTTCATTTTGCTAAAGTATATCCTCAGTAGCTTACTGAGAAGGGTTGCATGGGAGGTAAATAATTTGAGGCCTTACATGTCTGAAGGTGTCTATCCTATCCTCATGCTTTATAGGTGATTTGGCTGAATTTAGAATATTAGACAGAAAAATATATGTATATTTTCACGATTTTTGGTGGCATTTTTACACAGTTTTCTGGCTTTAAGGGTTTCTGATGAAAAATCCAAAGTCATTCTGATCCCTTTTTTTCCTTGTGTGTTTTTTTTCTTTTTTGGTTGTTGTTGTTTGTTTGTTTTCTGTTTTTTGAGCTTAGGGTCTTTGTCTTTAAAAAAATTCTGTAATTTTATCAGCTTCTGTGTGGGTCCTTCCTTCTGTTTGTGGTCCTTCTAGGCTTAGTGAGCCCTTTCAATCTAGAGACTCATATCCTTCAGTTTTCAAAAATGTCTCTTACTTCTGATAATTTCCTACCCATCACTTTTTTTTGTTTGTTTCTGAGATATCTATTGGTTTGGTTATTGACTTTTCTGGAATTGACCTTCAGATACTCAACGTATGTTGCCTCTTATTTATATCTCTATGTTTGGAGGTGGGAAGAGGGGGAAATTTTCTCAATTTTGTCTTCCAAGCTCTTTTATTTTTAAAATTTTAATGATGGTGATTTTAAATTTTAGAACTCTTTTTGTTCTCTGTTTCCATTTCCATTTCATTTTATTCTAATTTTATGGATGTATTATCTTCACTTATCTTTGAGGCATGTGTTTGTTTTTAATTTTTTCTGTATGTTTAACATTTTTAAAATATTTCTTCTGCTTCCTCCAATGTGCCTGTTCATTTCAGAGTTCTTTTTCTGTTCATTTAGATAGTATCTGTTGATCCTTGGCTGTCTATAATTAAGAGTGAGATGCTGAAAAGTTGATTAGGGGAGGGCAAGCTTGTGGGTGGGTAGGTGGGTGGTCTTCTGGCCTCCCTTGGAATGTGGGTGAACTTTTCATTGGGAGTCCCCCCGCACACACACACATCAGCACCTTCACGTCTTCTTTGGGACTGGTCAGTGTCTGCAGAGAAGACACCTGCAGTCTGCTGCCTCTGGTGTGCTTGGTGGTACACCAGCCTCCTGCCTCTGTGGTTCAGTTTCTTCAGAAAAACTTTGGGTCTCTTGCTGGACCTGGGGGCCCAACTGCTTTGAATGCCCCTCATCAGAGGCTCCCCCTTTGACAGGCCAGAGCCTCAGGCCAGCCTTTGGTGGCCCTTGTTGCATCCAGGGCTGAGTCCCTCCAGAGGTCCTGAGAGGCAGTGACCACTCCTTCAACTGCTTCCCATCTTGCAAAAGTTTGTTGAAATATATGTTGCGTTGTCTTCTTTCCCTTTCTGTGTTTGTGGTTTAATGTCTTTGTGATTTCATTACTGTCATTTTAGAGGAGTCCTAGCAGGATAGGGGTAAAGGCAAGTGGTCATTCCACAATGTGTAAATGGTTGGGCTTTGACTATTGAAGAGCTGGTGATGTGTAGTTTTTTGGTGCTAACAATATTAGGAAGAGTAGTGGTGGTGGTCACAGAAATGGTTGACACTTGAATTTAGAGTGCTGCTGACGTGTGGCAGTCTTTTGCCTGTGTCAGGTACAAAGGTAATCCCTGTTTTGGTGTGTATTGTTACTTCCATGATATAGATGAGGAAACAGATTTGCAGGAAGTATGTAACTAGTTCATTCCTTGGTAGTAGGGCATGCAGTCTTGATGGAAGTCCATCGGTATAGAGACTCCAAAAGCCTCAGAAGCTTTATGTGGCGTCCCTGTGTCCCCAGGCCCTGCTTAGGCTGCAGTGTAGGCATCCATTTCTCCGTTTTACTGATGAGGACTGATCTGGGGACCTTTGGGCAGTGAGTAGAGGGCCAGGTCTTGACTCAGTCTGGAATCCATATTGCCTCTTTGTCAGCTCTGGAGGAGCTGTGATTAACCAAAATGCTTAAGGAGTAGAATCGGCAAGCCTGCTGCCACATGTGCTCATTTGTGGTCTTGATTATTATCTGCATTCTCTCCTGTTCTCTATCTACTTGATAATTCTAATAGCTGAGTTCCCTGGAAGTCCAGAGCTGGTGAAATCAGTCTGTGTCTGGGGCAGTACTAGGGGTGTGGGAATAAAATGCTGATGGGTGGGGGGTATGATATAAACTGGTCATGGCAGCGGTGATGGTGGTGATAGGGAATCTGTAGGAGTCGGGGGAACTTCTGAGAATAGACTCCGCCTCACACCAGTTAGAAATTCACTTTGGATAACTTGCCTCTCCATTAAAATAAATATCCTCTGAAAGAGTTAAGCATTGTTCACATCTTTTTAAAAATCAGTTCAATACTAGTTGAGATCATTGCTCCCCAAATCAGTCCAGTAAAATTTTTGAAGCCCGACCAAGTACCATATATTGTGGTAGAAAATGGCAATTCAAAATTACTGAATTCCTTTTCTTGAAGAACTCAAAATTTCGTAGGGGAGGCTAACAGTTGTATCTACAACTATAACACTGAGATAAGAGTTATACTGCTGATTGATATAAGTTGTTGTGGGAATGATTACGTTTGACTGTAGAAGGAGGGGGAGTGGAGAGGCTTAGGGGCTTTCAGGAATGTGTTCCAGGAAAGGAGACATTTGAGCCTCATCTTGAAGGATGAACTTGAAAGACAGAAAAGAGGAGTATTTCATGTCAGGCAGAGAAAATAGCGCGAACAAAGCCATAGCTGTATGGAAGCAGATGTGTGTGAATTCAAGGAGTAGGCTAAGGTGAGAAAATTTGGCAAAACCAGGGAGTGGCAGAATATAAAGCTGGGAGGTAGGTTGAAATTGGGTTAGGAATTTGAAGTTTATTTTATAGGTAACGAGGAACTGTTGAGCTTAGGAAAGGCGAGTACACAGAGAGGACTGGGTTATAGAAAAGACAGCTTCGGCCCCAGTGAAAAGGGTGGCTTGAAGACTGAAAAGCTGGATCTGGGAAATGGGACAGAGTCAGCCTTGTGCTGGTAAGAGGAATCAACTAGGGCAGTTGAGGGGGGGTGGGATGGATTTGTGAGGAATTTTCTGGGAGTTTGGAGAAGACTTAGTGGAGGACACCTGAGGGCTAAAGAAGAGGGAGGAGTCACAGAGGAATCTGAGTTTCAGATTTGGGCAGCTGAACTGAAGAACTCTTTTTGGGAAATGGTTGAGGAAAAAGAAAGATGAGATGAGCCACGTGTTCCTCTCCTCCCAGCACCTCTCTTCCTCTTCAACCTCAGGCCAAGTGTTTGGGGGAGGGCAGTGAGGGTGTCCTCTCTGCTGGTGTCTGGCATATCGTGCCACTGCCCAGACTTTGAGAAGGTGGGTGCTGGTGGAGGTGGGTTAGCACCTTGCAGCACACTCTTAATCCTGGGTGTTTGGGTAGGATTGGTGGCATTGATGCAGCATTAATCTGAATCCATGTGTTCTTCACTGGGAGAGCAAGACTGAGACATTGTGCAATTGTGGGTTTTGAGGGTTTTTTTTCCGTCTTCATGCTACACATGTGGGAGAACTCTGTCCAGTTATGGCTAACCTGTCCCCTGTGAGTCATATCCTGAGTTGACTAGTCAGTTCTGAAGGTGCTGTCTGAAACACTGTTTGGATTTTAAGGATCATCTTAGAAACAGATGAAACATGTGGGTATTTTTTTGAGCATCACAAATTGAGAAGTTCCACAGCATTACTTTTGGGGTTTTAACACAGTTATGCCAGCGTTCTGAAAAAAACTTGCCAGCTATACATACTAAAACAAAACAAAACAAAAACTTGACATGAAGTAGAGCCATTAGCTACTCTGAAATTATATTATGCTTAAAAGGATGCTTTTTTGTGTTATTGTTGATGTACATCAAGTACAGTGTTTTCTAATCAAGATGTTATTAAACAGCTTTCATTTATGTAGGACCTCTAAAAATGTGGTGTGCCAAAACAAATGTGTGTATTGCTGAATTAAGTAATAAACACTTATTAATTGATTCTTCTTAACTGTGCCCAGCAAGTGACAGTGCTGAATGGTAGAATATTTCTGAAAAGTAATTTAATAGGTCCCATTCTTGTTCATAAGACAGATATGTTGTGTCTTGTTCATAAATAATGAACATGTTCTTATATAAATATGTCTTGCTCTGTGTCAAGTATTTCACATATTTTATTTTATCAACCACTGGAAGTAGATGGCATTGGCATTTTTCTATAGATAAAGCTGAGGCTCTGGGAAATTACAGAATTTGCTGGAGGTCACAGAGATGTCTAGGGCTATATGACTCTAAAGTGCATGCCTTCTCTACTCTGCTGCCTCTGAAAGTTAACAGTTTAGTCTTTATCTAACCAGATTATCTGAGGGGCTTAAACAAAGTACAGATTCCTATACTTACTCTGAGCAATTTGTTTAGGAGATCTGAGATGGGGCCCAGCCAGTGAGGTTTTTGAATAGCATGTTGCATGCATTGTAAGATGTACGGCTTTTTCACATTTGAACATCTCTGAAATTGGAACCATTTTACAATCAATGGTGAATCACCAGTTAATTGACAGCTTTTTTTCTTTCTTAGTGGCACAGAAAATAATGGTGCATTTTAGATTAAATGAAATGTAGTATTGTAACAAGGTGATTTTTTTTTTTTTAATAAATTTATTTATTTTTGGCCACGTTGGGTCTTTGCTGCTGTGCGTGGGCTTTCTTTACTTGTGGCGAGCGGGGGCTACTCTTCATTATGGTGCGCAGGCTTCTCATTGCGGTGGCTTCTCTTGTTGCAGAGCACGGGCTCTAGGTGCGCGGGCTTCAGTAGTTGTGGCACACAGGTTCAGTAGTTGTGGCTCGCGTGCTCTAGAGAGCAGGCTCAGTAGTTGTGGCGCATGGGCTTAGTTGCTCCGCGGCATGTGGGATGTTCCCGGCCCAGGGCTCAAACCCATGTCCCCTGCATTGGCAGGCGGATTTCTTAACCACTGCGCCACCAGGGAAGTCCCAACAAGGTGATACTGTGAAGGAGACAGACATAATTTGCCACCTTTCCTTTTTTTTGGGTACCTGTCACAACTTTCTTTCAGAGTTGTAAAATTCACTGGTGGTAAATTATTTACTTGTGGTAATGGCTGTGTAGTAATGTCCTTGCAGGGAAGGCAAATGATGGCAGTGAGATATTACCGTTAGGTTTAAGAACAATGGCAACTCACTTTTCAGCTAGGAAGTTGCTGGCAAGAGAAATATCAGTGGTTCTCAACCTTATTTTGTGAAAGCCTTAGGGCCTTTTCCTAGACAAGGGTGTGGATCCCACACATACTAAGTTTTGCACACTGTGATGGAGGTTCTTAGACTTTGAGGACCTTACAGGACCCCCTGATGAAAGCTTATGGGTACATCTGAATCCCTCAAAAGCTGGTTCTGGAAGGGGGCATCTATTAACATTCTGTATTTCATCCTAGGATTCTTTGACCTCCTACGTGATTTTCTTTCCTTCCAGTTTTATTGAGATTTAATTGACATAAAGCATAAAGCACTGTGTAAGTTTAAGGTGTCCAGCATAATGATTTGACTTACATACATTATGAAATAATTAACCACAGTAGGTTTAGTGAACATCATCATCTCATATAGATAAAATACTAAAGAAAGAGAAAAAAAATTTCATTCCTTGTGATGAGAACTCTTAGATTTCCTCTCCTAACAGGGTTCATATATAACATATAGCAGTGTTAATTATCTTTATCATGTACATTCTATCCTTAGTACTTATTTATCTTATAACTGGAAGTTTGTACTTTTTGATTACCTTCATCCAACTCCCCCTGCCCCCTGAATTTAAAAAAAATTTGCATACATTAAGGTTTATTCTGTTGCAGTTATATGGGTTTTGACAAATGCATCCACTATAGTATCATATAGAATAATTTTGCAGCCCTAATAAGTCCCCTGTGAAGGGGGGCATTTATATTTATTAATACCTTTCCTTATATTTTAAATAAGTTTGTTTTAAAAAATGTATTTATTATGTAAAATTTCAAACATTCAAAAATAGACAGAATAGTATAATGAACCTCTATGTATCCATCATCCTGCTTCAACAGTTATCAGCTCATGGCCAGTTTTGTTTGGTCTATACCTCTCCACTCCCCAATCTGCTCCCTTGTCCTACTCCCCCTCATCTTCTGCTTGGATTATTTTGAAGCAAACTCAGACATAAAATTTTGTAAAAAATTTTTTGGTGTGTATCTCTAAAAGATAGGAATTCTTTAAAATTTTGTAATAACTATTATCACACCTAAGAAATTAACAGTAATTCATAAATACCAAATATCTAGGCTTAGATCTTCCTGATTTCTAAGTGAATGTTTATGTAAAGACTCTTGCCTGCCACCTGTTTCTTCCCTTGTCCCTGCTCCCCACCATACCACCGTTCAGTTCCTTTGGTGCCAAGCTTTTCTCACCCTAGGGTCTGCATTCGATGGTTGCTCTTCCTTATGTACTTTTCCTAGATCTTTACATAGCTGGAGCCTTCTAGATCTCAGCTTAATGTTACTTCCTCAGAGAGCCTTGCCTTCCTAGGGTTGACCCTCAGTGCCACTCTGTTCTGTCACACTGTTTTCTTTTTTTTTTAAATTAATTAATTAATTAATTTGTGGCTACATTGGGTCTTCGTTGTTGCGTGCGGCCTTTCTCTAGTTGCGGCGAGCAGGGGCTACTCTTCGTTGCGGTGCGCAGGCTTCTTATTGAGGTGGCTTCTCTTGTTGCAGAGCACGGGCTCTAGGCGCACGGGCTTCAGTAGTTGTGGCTCGCGGGCTCTAGAGTGCAGGCTCAGTAGTTGTGGCGCATGGGCTTAGTTGCTCCGCGGCCTGTGAAATCTTCCTGGACCAGGCCTTGAACCCATGTCCCCTGCATTGGCAGGCGGATTCTTAACCACTGTGCCACCAGGGAAGCCCCCACCCTGTTTTCTTTTAAGTACCTGATACTTTTGTTGTTTCCATTTCCCTCTGTAGGAAGGCTAATTCTGTTTGAGTAGAGACCTTTTATATTGTTCCACTCTGTATGCCCAGCACCTAAATCAGTACCTGGCATATAGTAAGATAGGCAGTGAAAGTTCAGTGAATGAATAAATGAATGAATCATATTTTCTTTTTTTTTGTTGTTTTTTTGGATTCACTATCTTGTGCCTTACTGGGGTCATCATTCTCTTGATCATTTCCCATTGCCCGCTAAGTTATTATCCAAAAGGGGATTGGACTGAACTTATGAATGTAAGTTTAAATAACTTAGTTTTAATAGCTTATTTCCTTTGAAGTTGCCTAATTTTCCCAAGTCTCTGTCCCCTGAACCCCCCCTCTGGATAAGGTGCCCCCCGTCTTGGCTTCCATAGCTCTATACCGTGTACAAACACATCTGTGTCACTGTACCCATCATGTTCTATAGTTTCCCTACTGCATTAAGGCTACCTCATGGCTTGGCACATAGCTGTCTCTCAGCAGACTGCTGGTCCACACTACAGTTGAAGGATGTAAAATATTCAAGGGAGATTCTGGCAAAATAATTAAAAGCTGGAAAACAGAATTTATAATCTTTTCTTCTGAAATGCTAACCTGCTGTTAATCCTAGCCAGTGTATTTTTTCATCTCCTACATTGCAGTTTTCATCTCTAGGAATTTGATTTGGGTCTTTTTATATCTTCCATGTTTCTACTTAACTTTTTGTGGGGTACAGTTACAATAGTTGTTTTAATGTCTGCTGATTCTAACATCTGCCAGTTCTGGGTTGGTTTCAGTTGATCTGTCATCTATTTGTCTATCTACTTATTTTGCTTTTTTACATGCCTGGTAGTTTTTGACTAGATGGCAGACATTATGAATTTTACCCTGTTGGGTGCTGGATATTTTTGTATTCCTGTAATTATTCTTATATTTTGTTCTGGGACTCAGTTAAGTTACTTGGAAGCAGTTTGATCTTTTCAGGTCTTGCTTTTAAGACTTGTTAGATAAGACAGGAGCAGTGCTCAGTGTAGGTCCAATTATTCCCCACTACTGAGTCAAGACCCTTCCATGTACTCTCTCCATTGACCTGTGACTCATGAGGTTTTCCAGTCTGGCTGGTGGGAATAGGTGATATTCCAAAATGTATGAAGTGCTATGCACTGTTAACCTTTTATTTTTTCTCTGTCCTTGTGTAGTTTCCTTATGCATGATCAGTACTCAGCTGAAGGCTCGAGGGGCAACCCTCTGCAGATCTTGGAAATTCTCTCTCTGTGTAGCTCTCTGTTCTCTGGTACTTTGTCCTACGTACTCTAGCTGTCTTTGTCTTTCTGAACTCTCATATGTTTTGTCTGTTTTTTGATTATTTCAGACGAGAGGGTTAATCTGGTCCTGTTATTCTATCTTGTCCAGAAGTGGAAATGGCCAAGGATTATCTTTTTGATTGTTTGCATCTTTTCTAAAGTTGTTTAACTCCTTAGATTACTTGTTAAAGGAGAGAATTTAGTCTAATTTCAAGAAAAAGCTCTAAGGTTGTATACCTACGCATGCATGCACATGTGCACAAATGTGGGTTTATAGTAGATAACATGGTGTGGGAAAATATTGGATTTGGAATCTGCATATTTGAGTTTTAAGTCCATCTCCTCCTTCTGTTATATGTGGGTAGGCAAGTAATTAATGTTTCTGAGTGTTGGTTTCCTCATACATGAGATGTATAGCAGGATGTCTGTTATCATATTGCCATAATGTATATGAAAATGCTACATAATCCTCAAAATAATTTATTTTAGTTGTTGGTGGGGGATTTGTATGTTTTTGGATAAAAACTCAAATCATAGACTGTTAGAAAGAGAGGTCACTTAGACATCACCTGGTTGATTGTCTTGGGTAGCAACATTTATCACTCACTGAGCAATTACTTATTGAATGTACACTAGGCCTTATTTTAGGGGCTTGACATGTTTTGGTGAATAAAACAGATATAGATTCCTGGCCTCATGGCACTAACTTCTAGCAGAGAGCTAAGTGACTTGCCTTAGAAAAGAATTCAGGTAGCTTTGGAACTGGACTCCAAGTTAGCACTTGGAGTTGCTGGCAGGGAGGAACGATGTTTGTGAGTTCTCCATTGTGCTTTGAGCCCCTGGCCATAATAGCCAACTCTAAGTTACTAATGGCCTCCACGGCTGACTGAGAGTGTGTGCTCCTATTAGGAGTTGGCTATGAAAGAAATTGAATGGTAGTTATGTCAAACTGTGAGTAAATTACTCCGTCTCTACTCTAGAGCTGTACTTGCAATGCATGCATGAGCTTGGTGAGATCATTTTCTTCTTTAAATAGTGCAGGAACCAATGATAAATTATTTTCCAGAGTATCATTTTACCAGATACTAGAACATTCTCACGCTATGGCAGGGCATGCTTCATATTTTATGTTATAGTGCTAGAGATTATGGGTTATGTTTTTGTTACTTACTATTCTTACATAGGAATTGGGGAGCACCTTTATCATCTCTGCAGTTGTGGTACAAATCACATCTTTGGGAGAATTCTTTTATGGATTTTTTTTTTAAGATGACAGCTATATTAATTGGATGTGAAATATTGTTCCCTGATCCTGTGTTTTAGTGTCAGCCCTCTTTATAATTTCTTACCCATCTGCTGTAGTATTTTCAGATGGGGAAGGTGATGGTATTATTTGAGTCATCCATTTGAAATCAAAAGTGACAATACTCGTGAAGAGAAAAAAGAGTGACCACACTCTCCCTTTGATTCCACACAACTTCTGTCAAAGGTCATATCATCACAGGTACTAGAGAGGCAAACCTGAGCACAGCATTTGTGATGGAGAGCTTTGGGTTTCCATTTTCAGGGATCACTGAATTACAGTCAAAGTTATGTACTGAAATGGAAGATACGGGAGGGGAGATGCTTGGTACTGGAATAGTTGTATCCTGTAGCCTGATCTGTTAAAGCAGTGGCAACTAATAGCCATTCCAGTGGATTGTTTTAAGTGAGCTGTTGATTTTGATCACACATCATGTATTCTTCTTAAAGTGGCAAAGTGAGGAAAGGTGCTCAGTGATTGCAGATGCTGGCTTTTCCTTGAGAGGATCAGGAGGTTCCCTTCCTTGACGCTGACCCCCTAGCCACTTCTTAGGGACCAAAGGATGGACCACTTGCCTTTCCTTTGAAGAGGCCAGTTTTAGGCATGGGATGAGGAAGCAGCCTGTAGGAAGGGGGTGGAGGGGAGGGGCATATTTACTTTGTCTTCCATTGTTGATGTCTTATTTCTCTTAAAAGCTCACTTTAATTCTTTTTATACTCTCTGTGTGTACATGTGTACTCTCAGCCCATTTCTATCCAGACACTTATGGTTGCAGGAGAAATGTAGGAGGAAAATCTGAATGGGCAGAGATCACATGAAACATCTCACTTAATCTACAAGAATATTGTTTAAACAGCTATGGGGATTGAAGATTTATGTGCTTTTTCATTTTTAATTATGAAGATAGGATGCCCCTTTCCTATAGTCTAACATTTGTAAATTCCCTTCTTATGATGTAGTTAAATATTAGGTCTCAGCTAATTTTCTAGGTATAATTTGACTATAGCTAGGTTTATGAGATTTTGATGGACAAATTGTTACTTTATTATATTTATTTCAGTTTGTTAGTTCCCATAAACCAGGAAAATTTGAAGTAAGAGCTCTGTATTTATTTAATTTCAGCATTGATTAAAATACAGAGTATTTAGTGGTTTCATACATAGTAAGTGATTTTGGCTTTTTTTCTCTGGCTTGTATACCACACTGTCCTCAGAACCTAGAAGATTATTTTGACTAAATACATTTTTAACTTAAGCTTTGACTAGCATTTGGAAACCATTGATGATATCATAGAATAATAGAGTTTTGGCTGACATTTGGAAACCATGGATGATATCATAGAATAATAGAATTTTGGGGCTGAGGAGGGACTTTAACTTTATCTGGTTTAACTCCCTTGTTTTATAGTTGAGAAAATTGATGCCTGGAGAAGGTGGTTAAATAATTGATTGCCAGAGGTCACTCAGCTGCTCATTAGCAAAAACTCTGCTTTAGTTCTGTTTCTACAACATCACTTTTGTTTTTCTACCTTAACTGATTCCTGATGTTTTCTTTAAAACATCATTTCCCTTAAAATCTATCTTTGATGTAGTTGATTTTTATCTACAGCCAGCCATTCATGCGTCTAACATTTGAGTACCTACAAATACCCTAAGACCCCAGCCTTCCTTGTGAGGTGTGTAAGGTAGTGGGGAAGACAGACATGTGAACAGCTCCTGGAATGTATTTTGTTATGTGCTGTAAGGTGGCTCTTTTTTAAAGGGACGTGGTTTGGTCATTGGCACTAATCGACCATTGTTGTGGCCTTAGGAAACCAATAGTTAACTTTTAAAATCGTTTAGAATAATTTTTAAACTACTGTGTTATTTGAACTTGAGCTACACAGACCAGGTCATGTAGAACACAGGCCTTGAATTAAGCTTGAGCTTTTTTTAATATTGTTTAGGGGAAAATGAATATTCCTTGATGGATGTTGAGAGTTTTGCAGAAATAACTTTGGATTTTCAGCTTGGAATTTGGGTTGTTTAAAAATAACTTATGAACAAATGTCATATTTTCTAACAATAGAGTAACATTCCTACTTTGCTGGAATTGGCAGTGAGAAATTTAAGTCTGATTATTATAGGCGAAGAACTGAAATGTTTTTCATCTTAGGTTTGAAGAGAAAAATTCTATACATTCTAATAACAAAATGCTACCTCTTCAATCCAGGGCTGTTCGCCCTTGTTCCTGCCTGCCTTCCCGCAGAGCCCCTTTCCACCTTCCACCCACTCTAGTTCGCCTGCTCTGTCCTCTGTTCTGCTGGTCCTTTCAGTTTTATCTTGTAGGGCTCCAGTTTTGTTTTGAGGTCTCCTCTGACTCTTTCATAGTGCTGCTTTATCTCTTGAGCTTAACTGAAACCTGATTTCTTCTTTTTTTTTTTTTTTTTTTTGTCCTTGCCCTTTATTATTTATTTATTTATTTTTTTAAACATCTTTATTGGAGTATAATTGCTTTACAATGGTGTGTTAGTTTCTGCTTTATAACAAAGTGAATCAGTTATGCATATACATATGTTCCCATATCTCTTCCCTCTTGCATCTCCCTCCCTCCCACCCTCCCTATCCCACCCCTCTAGGTGGTCACAAAGCACCGAGCTGATCTCCCTCTGCTATGGGGCTGCTTCCCACTAGCTATCTATTTTACGTTTGGTAGTGTATATATGTCTATGCCACTCTCTCACCCTGTCACATCTTACCCCTCCCCCTCCCCATATCCTCAAGCCCATTCTCTAGTAGGTCTGTGTCTTTATTCCCGTCTTGCCACTAGGTTCTTCATGACCTTTATTTTCCCTTAGATTCCATATATATGTGTTAGCATACTGTATTTGCTTTTCTCTTTCTGACTTACTTCACTCTGTATGACAGACTCTAACTCCATCCACCTCACTACAAATATCTCCATTTCATTTCTTTTTATGGCTGAGTAATATTCCATTGTATATATGTGCCACATCTTCTTTATCCATTCATCCGATGATGGACACTTAGGTTGCTTCCATGTCCTGGCTATTGTAAATAGAGCTGCAATGAACATTTGGTACATGACTCTTTTTGAATTATGGTTTTCTCAGGGTATATGCCCAGTAGTGGGATTGCTGGGTCGTATGGTAGTTCTATTTTTAGTTTTTTAAGGAACCTCCATACTGTTCTCCATAGTGGCTGTATCAATTTACATTCCCACCAACAGTGCAAGAGGGCTCCCTTTTCTCCACACCCTCTCCAGCATTTATTGTTTCTAGATTTTTTGATGATGGCCATTCTGACCGGTGGGAGATGATATCTCATTGTAGTTTTGATTTGCATTTCTCTAATGATTAATGATGTTGAGCATTCTTTCATGTGTCTGTTGGCAATCTGTATATCTTCTTTGGAGAAATGTCTATTTAGGTCTTCTGCCCATTTTTGGATTGGGTTGTTTGTTTTTTTGTTATTGAGCTGCATGAGCTGCTTGTAAATCTTGGAGATTAATCCTTTGTCAGTTGCTTTGCTTGTAAATATTTTCTCCCATTCTGAGGGTTGTCTTTTGGTCTTGTTTATGGTTTCCTTTGCTGTGCAAAAGCTTTTAAGTTTCATTAGGTCCCATTTGTTTATTTTTGTTTTTATTTCCATTTCTCTAGGAGGTGGGTCAAAAAGGATCTTGCTGTGATTTATGTCATAGAGTGTTCTGCCTATGTTTTCCTCTAAGAGTTTGATAGTGTCTGGCCTTACACTTAGGTCTTTAATCCATTTGGAGTTTATTTTTGTGTATGGTGTCAGGGAGTGTTCTAATTTCATACTTTTACATGTACCTGTCCAGTTTTCCCAGCACCACTTATTGAAGAGGCTGTCTTTTCTCCACTGTATATGCTTGCCTCCTTTATCAAAGATAAGGTGACCATATGTGCGTGGGTTTATCTCTGGGCTTTCTATCCTGTTCCATTGATCTATATTTCTGTTTTTGTGACAGTACCAAACTGTCTTGATGACTGTGGCTTTGTAATATAGTCTGAAGTCAGGGAGCCTGATTCCTCCAGCTCCATTTTTCGTTCTCAAGATTGCTTTGGCTATTCGGGGTCTTTTGTGTTTCCATACAAATTGTGAAATTTTTTGTTCTAGTTCTGTGAAAAATGCCAGTGGTAGTTTGATAGGGATTGCATTGAATTTGTAGATTGCTTTGGGTAGTAGAGTCATTTTCACAATGTTGATTCTTCCAATCCAAGAACATGGTATATATCTCCATCTATTTGTATCATCTTTAATTTCTTTCATCAGTGTCTTATAATTTTCTGCATACAGGTCTTTTGTCTCCTTAGGTAGGTTTATTCCTAGATATTTTATTCTTTTTGTTGCAATGGTAAACGGGAGTGTTTTCTTAATTTCACTTTCAGATTTTTCATCATTAGTGTATAGAAATGTAAGGGATTTCTGTGCATTAATTTTGTATCCTGCTACTTTACCAAATTCATTGATTAGCTCTAGTAGTTTTCTGGTAGCATTTTTAGGATTCTCTATGTATAGTATCATGTCACCTGCAAACAGTGACAGCTTTACTTCTTCTTTTCTGATTTGGATTCCTTTTATTTCTTTTTCTTCTCTGATTGCTGTGGCTAACACTTCCAAAACTATGTTGAATAATAGTGGTGAGAGTGGGCAACCTTGTCTTGTTCCTGATCTTAGTGGAAATGGTTTCAGTTTTTCACCGTTGAGGACAATGTTGGCTGTGGGTTTGTCATATATGGCCTTTATTATGTTGAGGAAAGTTCCCTCTATGCCTACTTTCTGCAGGGCTTTTATCATAAATGCGTGTTGAATTTTGTCAAAAGCTTTCTCTGCATCTATTGAGATGATCATACGGTTTTTCTCCTTCAATTTGTTAATATGATGTATCACGTTGATTGATTTGCATATATTGAAGAATCCTTGCATTCCTGGAATAAACCCCACTTGATCATGGTGTATGATCCTTTTAATGTGCTGTTGGATTCTGTTTGCTAGTATTTTGTTGAGGATTTTTGCATCTATGTTCATCAGTGATATTGGCCTGTAGTTTTCATTCTTTGTGACATCTTTGCCTGGTTTTGGTATCAGGGTGATGGTGGCCTCGTAGAATGAGTTTGGGAGTGTTCCTCCCTCTGCAATATTTTGGAAGAGTTTGAGAAGGATAGGTGTTAGCTCTTCTCTAAATGTTTGATAGAATTCGCCTGTGAAGCCATCTGGTCCTGGGCTTTTGTTTGTTGGAAGCTTTTTAATCACAGTTTCAATTTCAGTGCTTGTGATTGGTCTGTTCATATTTTCTATTTCTTCCTGGTTCAGTCTCGGCAGGTTGTGCATTTCTAAGGATCTGTCCATTTCTTCCCGGTTGTCCATTTTATTGGCATAGAGTTGCTTGTAGTAATCTCTCATGATCGTTTGTATTTCTGCAGTGTCAGTGGTTACTTCTCCGTTTTCATTTCTAATTTGTTGATTTGAGTCTTCTCTCTTTTTCTCTTGATGAGTCTGGTAATGGTTTATCAATTTTGTTTATCTTCTCAAAGAACCAGCTTTTAGTTTTATTGATCTTCGCTACTGTCTGCTTCATTTCCTTTTCATTTATTTCTGATCTGATCTTTATGATTTCTTTCCTTCTGCTAGCTTTGGGGTTTTTTTGTTCTTCTTTCTCTAATTGCTTTAGGTGCAAGGTTAGGTTGTTTATTCGAGATGTTTCCTGTCTCTTGATGTAGGCTTGTATTGCTATAAACTTCCCTCTTAGCACTGCTTTTGCTGCGTCCCATAGGTTTTGGGTCGTCGTGTCTCCATTGTCATTTGTTTCTAGGTATTTTTTGATTTCCCCTTTGATTTCTTCAGTGATCACTTCATTATTAAGTAGTGTATTTGTAGCCTCCATGTGTTTGTATTTTTTACAAATCTTTTCCTGTAATTGATATCTAGTCTCATAGTGTTGTGGTTGGAAAAGTTACTTGATACGATTTCAATTTTCTTAAATTTACCAAGGCTTGATTTGTGACCCAAGATATGATCTATCCTGGAGAGTGTTCCATGAGCACTTGAGAAAAATGTGTATTCTGTTGTTTTTGGGTGGAATGTCCTATAAATATCAATTAAGTCCATCTTGTTTAATGTATCATTTAAAGCTTGTGTTTCCTTATTTATTTTCATTTTGGATGATCTGTCCATTGGTGAAAGTGGGGTGTTAAAGTCCCCTACTATGATTGTGTTGCTGTCGATTTCCCCTTTTATGGCTGTTAGTATTTGCCTTATGTATTGAGGTGCTCCTCTGTTGGGTGCATAAATATTTACAATTGTTATATCTTCTCTTGGATTGATCCCTTGATCATTATATAGTGTCCTTCTCTGTCTCTTGTAATAGTCTTTATTTTAAAGTCTATTTTGTCTGATATGGGAATTGCTCCTCCAGCTTTCTTTTGATTTCCATTTGCATGGAATATCTTTTTCCATCCCCTCACTTTCAGTCTGTATGTGTCTCTAGGTCTGAAGTGGGTCTCTTCTAGACAGCATATATATGGGTCTTGTTTTTGTATCCATTCAGCCAGTCTGTGTCTTTTGGTGGGAGCATTTAATCCATTTACATTTAAGGTAATTATCGATATGTATGTTCCTATTCCCATTTTCTTAAATGGTTTGGGTTTGTTATTGTAGGTGTTTTCCTTCTCTTGTGTTTCTTGCCTAGAGAAGTTCCTTTAGCATTTGTTGTAAAGCTGGTTTGGTGGTGCTGAACTCTCTCAGCTTTTGCTTGTCTGTAAAGGTTTTAATTTCCCCATCAAATCTGAATGAGATCCTTGCTGGGTAGAGTAATCTTGGTTGTAGGTTTTTCTCCTTCATCACTTTAAGTATATCCTGCCACTCCCTTCTGGCTTGCAGAGTTTCTGCTGAAAGATCAGCTGTTAACCTTATAGGGATTCCCTTGTGTGTTATTTGTTGTTTTTCCCTTGCTGCTTTTAATATGTTTTCTTTATATTTAATTTTTGACAGTTTGATTAATATGTGTCTTGGCATGTTTCTCCTTGGATTTATCCTGTATGGGACTCTCTGTGCTTCCAGGACTTAACTATTTCCTTTCCCATATTAGGGAAGTTTTCAACTCTAATCTCTTCAAATATTTTCTCAGTCCCTTTCTTTTTCTCTTCTTCTTCTGGAACCCCTATAATTCGAATGTTGGTGCGTTTAATGTTGTCCCAGAGGTCTCTGAGACTGTCCTCAGTTCTTTTCCTTCTTTTTTCTTTATTCTGCTCTGCAGTAGTTATTTCCACCACTTTATCTTCCAGGTCACTTATGGATTCTTCTGCCTCTGTTATTCTGCTATTGATCCCATCTAGAGTATTTTTAATTTCATTTATTGTGTTTTTCATCGTTGCTTGGTTCCTCTTTAGTTCTTCTACTTCCTTGTTAAATGTTTCTTGCATTTTGTCTATTCTGTTTCCAAGATTTTGGATCATCCTTACTATCATTATTCTGAATTCTTTTTCAGGTAGACTACCTATTTCCTCTTCATTTGTTAGGTCTGGTGTGTTTTGACCCTGCTCCTTCACCTGCTGTGTGTTTTTCTGTCTTCTCATTTTGCTTATCTTACTGTGTTTGGGGTCTCCTTTTCACAGGCTGCAGGTTCGTAGTTCCCGTTGTTTTTGGTATCTGTCCCCAGAGGCTAAGGTTTGTTTAGTGGGTGGTGTAGGCTTCCTGGTGGAGGGGACTAGTGCCTGTGTTCTGGTGGATGAGGCTGGATCTTGTCTTTCTGGTGGGCACGCCCACGTCTGGTGGTGTGTTTTGGGGTGTCTGTGGCCTTATTATGATTTTAGGCAGCCTCTCTGCTAATGGATGGGGCTGTGTTCCTGTCTTGCTAGTTGTTTGGCATAGGGTGTCCAGCCCTGTAGCTTGCTGGTCATTGAGTGAAGCTGGGTCTTGATGTTGAGATGGAGATCTCTGAGAGATTTTCGCCGTTTGGTATTACGTGGAGCTGGGAGGTCTCTTGTGGACCAGTGTCCTGAAGTTGGCTCTCCCACCTCAGAGGCACAGCCCTGATGCCTGGCTGGAGCACCAAGAGCCTTTCATCCACATGGCTCAGAGTAAAAGGGAGAAAAAATAGAAAGAAAGAAAGAAAGAGGATAAAATAAAGCTATTATAAAGCAAAGCTATACAGACAAAATCTCACCCAGAAGCATACACATATACACTCACAAAAAAAAGGAAAAGGGGAAAAATTAATATATCCTGCTCCCAAAGTCCACCTCCTGAATTTGGGATGATTCGTTGTCTATTCAGGTATTCAACAGATGCAGGCACATCAAGTTGTTTGTGGAGTTTTAATCCGCTGCTTCTGAGGCTGCTGGGAGAGATTTCCCTTTCTCTTCTTTGTTCGCACAGCTCCCAGGGTTCAGCTTTGGATTTGGACCCGCCTCTGCGTGTAGGTCGCCTGAGGGCGTCTGTTCTTCCCTCACACAGGATGGGGTTAAAGGAGCAGCTGCTTCGGGGGCTCTGGCTCACTTGGGCGGGGGGGAGGGAAGGATATGGATGGGGGGCGAGCCTGCGGTAGCAGAGGCCGGCGTGACGTTGCACCAGCCCGAGGCGCGCCGTGCGTTCTCCCGGGGAAGTTGTCCCTGGATCACGGGACCCTGGCAGTGGCGGGCTGCACCGGCTCCCGGGAGGGACGGTGTGGAGAGTGACCTGTGTTCGCACACAGGATTTTTGGTGGTGGCAGCAGCAGCCTTAGCGTCTCATGCCCGTCCCTGGGGTCGGCGCTGATAGCCGTGGCTCGCGCCCATCTTTGGAGCTCGTTTAGGCGGCGCTCTGAATCCCCTCTCCTTGCGCGCCGCGAAACAAAGAGGCAAGAAAAAGTCTCTTGCCTCTTCGGCAGCTGCAGACCTTTTCCCGGACTCCCTCCCAGCTAGCTGTGGTGTGCTAACCCCTTCAGGCTGTGTTCACGCCGCCAACCCCAGTCCTCTCCCTGCGATCCGACCGAAGCCCGAGCCTCAGCTCCCAGCCCCCGCCCGCCCTGGTGGGTGAGCAGACAAGCCTCTCGGGCTGGTGAGTGCTGCTCAACGCCGATCCTCTGTGCGGGAATCTCTCCGCTTTGCCCTCTGCACCCCTGTGGCTGTGCTCTCCTCCGTGGCTCCGAAGCTTCCCCCCTCCGCCACCCGCAGTCTCCGCCCGCGAAGGGGCTTCCTAGTGTGTGGAAACCTTTCCTCCTTCACAGCTCCCTGCCACTGGTGCAGGTCCCGTCCCTATTCTTTTGTCTCTGTTATTTCTTTTTTCTTTTGCCCTACCCAAGTACGTGGGGAGTTTCTTGCCTTTTGGGAGGTCTGACGTCTTCTGCCAGCGTTCAGTGGGTGTTCTGTAGGAGCAGTTCCCCGTGTAGGTGTATTTCTAGTGTATCTGTGGGAAGGAAGGTGATCTCTGTGTCTTACTCTTCCGCCATCTTCCCACAGCTCCTGATTTCTTCTTGCGAGTGAAATTTTCCTCATAATACTTTCTAGTCACTGGAAGTCAGTTTTAGTACGCTCCCTCCCCATTTATGGGGCAGGGGTCAGCTTTTTTTCTTTTCTTTTTTAAAAATAATAATTTATTGGGTGAAATTCACATGACATAAAATTAACCATTGTAAAGTGAACAAATTATTCAATGACATTTAGTACATATACCATGTTGTGCGACCACCAACCCTGTCTAGTTCCAAAACATTTCCATTGCTCCAGAGTAAAACTCCTCTCCCGTTAAGCAGTTTTTTCTCATCTCCCTCTTCCCTCAGCCTCTGGCAAGCACCAATTTGTGTTCTATTTCTGTGGATTTATCTATCCTGGATATTTTATATAAATGGACTAATACAATATGAGACCTTTTCTATCTGGCTTCTTTTATTTAGCATAATGTTTTGGGGGTTCATTCACATTGTAGCATGTATCAATACTTCACTCCTTTCTGTGACGGAATAGTATTCCATTTCTATGTATATACCACAGTTTGTTTTCTTCCTTCATCTGTTGATGGACATTTGGGCTGTTTTCACATCTTTATTGTGAATAATGCTGCTATGAACATGTGTGTTAAGTACTTGATTGAGTACCTGTTTTCAGTTTTGGATATATACCTAGGAGTGGAATTGTGGGTCATGTGGTTATTCCATGTTTAACTTTTTGAGGAACCACCAAACTTTTTTACAGTGGCTGAGCCGTTTTGCAGTCCCACCAGCAATGTACAGAAGTTCAAATTTTTCCATGTCCTTGATAACACTTGCTGTTTTCTGTTTGTTTGTTTGTTTTTTAATTAATGCTATCCTATTGAGTATAAAGTTTTACCTCATTGTGGTTTTGATTTGTATTTCCCTAGTGACTGCTGGTGTTCATGTGTTTGTTGGCTATTTGTGTGTCTTCTTTGGAAAAATGTCTTTTCAAGTCCCTTGCCCATTTTTAAATTGTCTTTTTGTTGTTGAGTTGTAAGAGTTCTTTATATATTGTGGATAGTAGACACTTACCAGATACATAACTTGCAATATTTTCCTCCATTTTCTAGGTTGTCTTCACCTTGATAATGACTCAATGCGCAGTTTTTTTTTTTATTTTTTAACATCTTTATTGGAGTATAATTGCTTTACAATGGTGTGTTAGTTCCTGTTTATAACAAAGCAAGTCAGCTATGCATATATATATATCCCCCATATCTCCTCCCTCTTGCGTCTCCCTCCCACCCTCCTTATCCCACCCCTCTAGGTGGTCACATAGCACCGAGCTGATCTCCCCGTGCTATGTGGCTGCTTCCCACTAGCTATCTGTTTTACATTTGGTAGCGTATATATGTCCATGCCACTCTCTCACTTCATCCCAGCTTACCCTTCCCCCTCCCCGTGTTCTCAAGTCCATTCTGTACTTCTGCATCTTTATTCCTGTCCTGCCCCTAGGTTCTTCAGAACCATTTTTTTAATATATGTTAGCATACGGTATTTGTTTTTCTCTTTCTGACTTACTTCACTCTATATGACAGACTCTAGGTCCATCCACCTCACTACAAATAACTCAATTTCATTTCTTTTTATGGCTGAGTAATATTCCATTGTATATATGTGCCACATCTTCTTTATCCATTCATCTGTCGATGGATACTGAGGTTGCTTCCATGTCCTGGCTATTGTAAATAGAGCTGCAATGAACATTGTGGTACATGACTCTTTTTGAATTATGGTTTTCTCAGGGTATATGCCCAGTAGTGGGATTGCTGGGTCATATGGTAGTTCTATTTTTAGTTTTTTAAGGAACCTCTATACTGTTCTGCTTAGTGGCTGTATCAATTTACGTTCCCACCAACAGTGCAAGAGGGTTCCCTTTTCTCCACACCCTCTCCAGCATTTATTGTTTGTAGATTTTTTGATGATGGCCATTCTGACTGGTGTGAGGTGATACCTCATTGTAGATTTGATTTGCATTTCTCTAATGATTATTGAGGTTGAGCATCCTTTCATGTGTTTGTTGGCAATCTGTATATCTTCTTTGGAGAAATGTCTATTTAGGTCTTCTGCCCATTTTTGGATTGGGTTGTTTGTTTTTTTGATATTGAGCTGCATGAGCTGCTTGTAAATTTTGGAGATTAATCCTTTGTCAGTTGCTTTGTTTGTAAATATTTTCTCCCATTCTGAAGGTTGTCTTTTCGTCTTGTTTATGTTTTCCTTTGCTGTGCAAAAACTTTTAAGTTTCATTAGGTCCCATTTGTTTATTTTTGTTTTTATTTCCATGTCTCTAGGAGGTGGGTCAGAAAGGATCTTGCTGTGATTTATGTCATAGAGTGTTCTTCGTATGCTTTCCTTTAAGAGTTTTATAGTGTCTGGCCTTACATTTAGGTCTTTAATCCATTTTGAGTTTATTTTTGTGTATGGTGTTAGGGAGTGTTCTAATTTTATGAAGTCCAGTTTATCTAGTTTTCTTCTGTTGCTCTTGCTTTTAGTGACATATCTAAGGATCCATTGCTAAATCCAAGGTCATGAAAATTTATCCCTATGTTTTTTTCTAAGAGTTTTATAGTTTTAGGTCTTATATTTAGGTTGTTGATATATTTTGAATTAGTTTTTGTATATGGTGTGAAGTAGGGGTCTAATTTTCATTCTTTTTGCATGTGGATATCCACTTTGCCAGCACCATTTGTTGAAGAGGCTGTTCTTTCTCCATTAAGTGGTCTTGGTGCTCTTGTCAGAAATCAGTTGGCTAAGGACTTGCCTGGTGTTCCAGTGGTCAAGACTCCACGCTCCCAATGCAGGGGTTCGATCCCTGGTCAGGGAACTAGATCCTGCATGCCACAACTAAGAGTCCGCATGCTGCAACTAAAAAAAAAAAAAAAAAAGATCCCACATGGCTCAACTAAAGATGCCGCAACTAAAGATCCCGCACATGGCAACAAAGATCCTGTGTGCCACAACTAAAACCCAGCACAACCAAATAAATAAATAAATAATTATTTTTTAAAAAAATCAATTGGCTAGGAATGTATAGGCTTATTTCTGCACTCTCAGTTCTATTTCATTAATTTAGCTGTCTATCATTATGCCAGTACCACACTGTTTTGGTTTCTGTGGCTTTGTGGTAAGTTCTGAAATTGGAAAGTGTGACTCAACTATGTTCTTTTTCAAGACTGTTTTGGCTATTGGAGGCCACTTGCAATTCCATATTAATTTGAGAATCTGCCTTTCCATTTCTGCAAAAAAAGGGGTTAGAATTTTGATAGGGATTACACTGATATATCCCTTTGGGTAGTATTTCGACCTTACCAGTAGTAATAGTAAGTCTTCCAATCCATGAAGATGGGATGTCTTTCCATTTATTTAGGTCTTCCTTAATTTCAACAATGTTTTGTAGTTTTCATTGGATAAACCTTTTATCTCCTTGTTTAAATTTATTGTAAGGTATTTTATTCTTTTGGGTGCTATTATAAATGGAGTTGTTTTCTTTTCTTTTTTTAAAATTTATTTAATTTATTTATCTTTGGCTGTGTGGGGTCTTCATTGCTGCACGCGTGGGCTTTGTCTGTTTACGGTGAGCGGGGGCTACTCTTCGTTGCGGTGCGCAGGCTTCTCACTGCCGTGGCTTCTCTTGCTGTGGAGCACGGGCTCTAGGCGTGAGAGCTTCAGTAGTTTTGGCTCGCAGGCTCTAGAGCGCAGGCTCAGTTGTGGCGCACGGGCTGAATTGCTCTGCGGCATGTGGAGTCTTCCTGGACCAGGGCTCGAACCCGTGTCCCCTGCATTGGCAGGCGGATTCTTAACTACTGCACTACCAGGGAAGCCCTGGAGTTGTTTTCTTAATTTCCTTTTTGGATTGTTTATTAAGGGACTAGCTTTTATCATGCATTATATCCTTTTTTTCTTACTTTGATTTTTGATTGTTTTGCCCCAGGACAGTGACTCAGCATCCTCGTCTCTTTTGATATCATTGAGATTTATTGATACTTTATGACCTTTGACCCATTAGGGTTGTTGCAGCCACTCAGTTGCAAGATGATCCTCAGTGACTATACCCTGACTTGTTTTCATTATTTCTCTCCCTTTATCCCAAAGGATATTAAAATCTACTGTGATTTTTTTTTTTTTTCTCAGCTGTTACTCCTTTGACCATGCTGGTGTCCCGGTTCTCAGGTCTCTTTTCTAAATAAGGCACTCATTGAAATGGCCACTTTGGACTTGGTCCTTTTCTCAGCCCTTGGAACTTCCTTGTTCTGATCAGGACACCCCAACCTACTTTCTCAGTCACTCCCCTCTACTAGAACCAGGCTCCGTTTCCTGGTCTCTTAAGGAGTTACCCTTTTCCTGTCTTGTGCCCAGCTGGCTCAATAAAGCATCACTGAATAAACTGTTTCCCTCATTGCCTCTCTAACCATTCCTCACTGCCCACTTCTCCTCTGCGGAGCCTACCACACCACTCCCAGACAATGATAAGCCCTGCTGTCTACTACCCCTGCTTTGAGATTGCATTTAATTGTTATTGTCATATTTGAAACACTAATAATTAGAAGCAATTAGAAAGAAGTAGATTATCTAGATTCTGTCTTCATTGTCTTTCACTTTTACTTAAAAATTGTTTTGAGCGTGATGGGGAAGGAAAGAAAAAAGATTATTCAGAAATAAACGTATGATAGTCTCTATAGATTTTATCTTTTTCTAAAAATCAATTTGTTTAAAATTCTTTTTATTTTATTAACTTTATTTCCTGATTATCAGAGTAAAAACATACTGATAGGCCATTTGGAAAGTGTGCAGGACCATAAAGAAGAAGAAAAGTATATGTTATTTAACTGTGCATTGGCAGTCTTTGGTAAATATCTTTCCAGTATTTTTTCTATGTTCTCATTTTTCTTTATGTAGTTGAAATCTTAGAACATAGGTAACTCTTTGAGATAGATGGTACTTCACAATCTATAATGTTATGTTTTCCCTCACTCTCTGTCTTCTTACCTGTGGTCAGATTGTGGCCTATACGTTTTCTACTATACGAAACTGACTGTGCTTTTCATTATAGCTGATCACTTTTTCTAAATCTCTTATTGATGCTTTGAAAGAATTGAATTTCCTTTAGAGTACGGTCTTGGTGTGTCTGCATGTCCACTCAGCCATATTAATTATGGATGGAGATACACATATCAACATGCTAAGATCAGTCATAGACTGATAGTTTTGTACCATGATTATACTTAAATTGGGTTCTCTTCATATTTCTATTATTTTGGGAAGATTGTACTTACATTGGGTTCTCTTTGCATTTCTAATATTTGGGGAATTTTTTGGACTCCTTACATTTTGATTTAGAGCTATATTCATGATGATTATACTTGAATTATTATGTATTATGTAAACCTCAGTATAAAATGATTACCTCACGTTAGAAATAAAAGTGTTATTAATCTTTCAGTATGTTTTGGAGTAACTTTTTTGGGGAAGGATACATAATCGGTGTATTTTTTGAGAATCTGTTGTCTTCACGTATGATGAGAATTTGTCTGGGAATGTAATTCTTGGCCCGTTTGTGATTTCCCTGAAACCTATAGCTTTATTGCCTTCCCTGTCACCTTCAGGATTTCCCATGTTATCCTTGTTCAGACAGTGAGCATGGGTAGTCCAGGGATTTTCTTCTCATTTCAGCCCCATTGTCACTGTTGCATGGTGAAGTTCTTTTTGAGCTTTGAACTTTTCACTGTGAGCTTTTCAGTTCATAGTGCTTTGCCAAATTTTACCTTTTGGTTGGGTATTTTAAGGGAAAGTTGAAGGAAGGTGTTTTAGTCATTAGTAAATTATTATTACTAGTGTTAATCTTGATATATCAAAGATATTATCTTTACCAATGTGATTTTTTAAAATTGAATTTTGTTGTTTGAGGGCTTTCTCTCTAGCTTTTACTGGCCTTCATGGATTATTCTAGGCAGTATTTGGGTTTTTGTTTAGTGAATTGCTGTAGCTGTATGCATATTTCTTTAAACATGTTTTTGAAAGCTAATTTTTATTTTTCCCAGTTTAACTTAACTTTCATACGAAATTTAAGAAAAAGAATAAAAGCATCACCCATAATCCACCATTTATAATCAATCACTGTTCATATTTTTTGGTATTCTTTTTTGAGAGATGGAACACACACATTGTGCGTATACATGTACAGTTTTTTTTTAAATGCAGGTCCTCTTTTTTTTTAACCTTTTTATAAATTGAAGTATAGTTAATTTACAGTGTTGTGTTGGTTTCAGGTGTATAGCAAAGTGATTCAGTTATATATATAACTGAATATATATTCTGAATGTATATATATTCTTTTTTAGATTCTTTTTCCATTATAGGTTATTACAAGGTATTGAATGTAGTTTTCTGTGCTATACAATAGGTTCTTGTTGTTTATTTATTTTATATATAGTAGTGTGTATATGTTAATCCCAAGTTCTTAATTTATCTCCACCCCCCATCCCCTTTGGTAACCATAAGTTTGTTTTCTATGTCTGTGAGTCTATTTCTGTTTTGTAAATAAGTTCATTTGTATCACATATAAGTGATATCATATGATATTTGTCTTTGGCTTACTTCACTTAATATGATAATCTCTGGGTCCATCCATGTTGCTGCAAATGGCATTATTTCATTCTTTTTTATGGCGGATAATATTCCATTGTATATATATATATACCACATTTTCTTTATCCATTCATCTGTTGATGAACATTTAGGTTGCTTCCATGTCTTGGCTGTTGTAAGTAGTGCTACTGTGAACACTGAGGGTGCATATACATGTACATTTAACTTTAATTCACCAGACATTTATTGAACACCTATTTTATGCAAGGGAACTATTCTAGATGCCAGACATTATTAAAGTTTTGCTGTATATAGTTTGTATCTTGCCTGTTCTTATTTAATGTTACATTCTAAGCAAAACTCAGTTCATTAAAATTTATTTGTAACAGTCCTGTTCATGGCTTCATAGTCTTTTTCAGTGTTTTTTTAGTCATTAAAACCTGTCTTCAAAGGGGAAGCTCAATATGTCACATGGATGAACAGGAGAGATTTGACTGAAGGGGTATAATGGCTTAGAGTACCACCTCTCTCCTCCAAAGAAAGAGAAATTGTTGAAAACTGTTGTTCTCTGTTATGGATATGTTATAGTTTATTGATCACTGCTCTATTGCTGGTAGTTTATATTGTTACTTTTCTTCAATTTTAAATATTATTTTGATTAATATTTTATACATAAACATTTGGATCTATATTTGGTTTTCTTAGGATGAATTTTTTGAATTGGACTTACTGGGTCAGAGTATAAATATTTATAAAGCATTGATATATGTTCACAAATTGCTTGCTTGCCACACCCTGCCTAACATTCAGTATTGTATTTAAAGAACATAAGCATTTCTGTTACAACATCAAATACGTTAAAAAAAAAAAAAACATTTAAGGTTTCCAAGTCACTGAAAATAACAGGACTTATGGGAAGAATAAGGTTAAGGGCAAACCATTCAAGACCTCTGCAGTTTCAAACCAGTTACTAACAAAAGCATAATTGGTACCTTATGAGATAACTTGGACAGCCTGGTCAAACCACTTAGGGTGGCTGAGGCTGCTTCAGAGGAGAGTTTAAGATGTTAAAACATAATAAGTTGGAAATCGCTGGCTTGCATGTTCTTGAGATAGTGCAGATGAGAGCAGCTTTCCAAGCCATTGGGGCTGCCATAGAGTTGGACACAAGAGAAAGTGCAGCTTCCTAGGTCCAGGAACCATGCAGAGACTGGTGGTGCTCCTCTGAGGAGAGAGCCCTGCGTGCAGGTGCTTATTTTTAGTTTTCTTAAAATAGGGCTGAGAGGGCTCCTGCCTGGTGGTAGCTGAGTTGAGTGAGGGTCTTTTCCTTTTCCACTGAAAGTTATAATTCTTTACCTGCTCTTCCAGTTCCCCTTGCCTGGGAAAATTCAAATGTAAACTGACAATTTCTGTGTTGTACTGTTATTATTATTTTATTTACTAACCACTTATAAGCTAAGTGGTGTTCAGGAACCTGTCTTATGACAGAACAAACTGTATTTGCTAATTTGATAGGTGAAAATTTGAACCTAATTTTAATGGCTTCTTTGAAGAAATTCAAACCATTCCAAACTAGGAATAACTACCTGAGTTAATAAAGAATAGCTATTTCAAAACAAATGCTTTCAAAATCTAGTCAGGAAACAGCAACTCTGTTTAACGGTTGTATTACAGTTTCAATACCTCAATCTAGGGTAGTGAATTTAAAATTTTCAGTTTATTTTGGTGGCCATTAAGACATGGATCACAGGGCTCCAAACTGTCAACAGCTTATGTATATTACTTTATTTGTTGAGCATAGAAGTCATGGTTTTGTAGTGACTCACTTGTGGGAATGACTTCATTCAGGATTATGCAGCATTCAGTTATAACACCAGAGAAGACAAGGAGTAGGGGTGTCAAGTCAAGTTCAAGATTGGCTGTTTTCAGGGTAGGGTATGCATGTCTTGATATAGGCTGTGGGAGAAAGTCGAGGGTACTGGTAAGAAAGTAATTGCGGTAATTGGCGTTGAGGCCAGTAAGAAGAAAATAAGGAAATAATTGCTGTAATCAAATGGGAGAAACAAGAGGATTATGGACACTGGAGATATTATGAGCCCACAGAACAGCTGTTGTAACAATAAAGGGAAGGAGCTGAGGAGCTACTAACTATTGAGATAATTACAGTTTAAGATTTTGGAGGTAGAGCAATTTATATATTGTCACTGTCCATAGAAATGGGTTGCTTTGGTATGGATGAAGGTTGTTGGAGTTGAGGAATAAAAGGGTTATTGAAGGTTGGGTTGAGAGTGGGTTGGTCTCAAGTACATTGGGGGTCTGCCATAATAAGTCACAGGATAAGGGTGTATAGAAATTTCATAAACTGGTTCCAGAATCCTCAATGAATGAGGTAGCTAAGATACTGGGAAGGAGCTTTATGTGGAGTTGAATTTACAGAACTCCTAGATGTTCTTGACACTTTGAACTGTGTCTGGAAAATTTAAATATTTACACATCGTTGTTATTACCAGTAATAACATTATAACTGTTATTTATTAGGAACAGAATTCTTCATTTCCCTGTAAATGATGTTTGAAATTTAAATTTGGAAGTTGTTGATCACTTAAGATTAATTCTTTTTTTTCTGAAACTTTTTATGTTGGTGATAGTAACATTCTATGGTATGCAAGCTTTTTGAGACTGGAAAAGAGAAGTAAAAACTTGTTGACTCTCTTTTTCCCTCTTTAAAAAAATTTAGGTAAACTTTACATACAGTGAAATGTGCAGATACAGTTGGTCGAGTTTTGAAAAATTCATACACCTATGTAACCACACCCCCGTTAGATGCAGAACATTTCCATCACCCCAGGAGGTTCCCTTTGTAATCAGTTCACCAATCTCCCTCCCAACCCCCTCCCAAGCAACCACACTGATCTGATTTCTGTCACCACAGATTAGTTTTGCCTGCTCTAGAACGTTATATAAATGGAATTATATAGGATGTACTCTGTGTACAGCTTCTTTGACTCATATTGTCTGTGAGATTCATCCCTTTTGTTACAATCTCAACAGTTTATTTTCATTGCTGAGTGGTATTCCATTATATACACAATTGGTTATTCATTTATCTGCTGATGGACATTTGTGTTGTTTCCAGTTTTGTCTATTCTGAATAAAAGTTCACATATGAGTTTTTTTGTGGAATCATATGTTTTCATTTCTTTTGGATAATTACCTAGGAGTGGAATTACTGGGTCTGAGTAGGCATATGCTTAACTTTATAAGAAACTGCCTGTTTTCCAAAGTAGTTGGACATTTTTACCTTCCCGGCAATGTATGAGAGTTGCAGTTGCTCCACATCCTTGCCAACATTTAGTCATTCTTGTGAGTGGAAATGGTATCTCATTGTGATTTTAATTTGTATTTCGCTGATAACTAATGATGTTTAGCACCTTTTCATATGCTCATTGTCTGTTTACATATCTTTTCTTACAAAATGTATGTTCACATCTTTTGCCTATTTTATTTAATTGGGTTGTCTTTTTATTTTTGGTTCATAAGAGATCTTTATTTATTCTAGAAACAAGTCCTTTTAGGTATATGAGTTGTGAATATTTTCTCCCAGTTTGTGACTTGAATTTCATTTTCTTAATATCTTTTAAGGAGCAGAAGTTTTTAATTTTAATGATGACCAATTCATCAATTCTTTTTCTCTTTGGGTTTGTAGTTTATTTGGCCAGTCCAAGAAATCTTTGCTTAACCCAGGTTGTGAAGATAATCATTTTCTTCTAGAAGCTTTATACTTTTAGCCTTTACATTTAGGTCTGTAATCAATTTCAGATCAGGTTTTGTGTGATATGTAAGATAGGGCTCAAGATTTTTTCCCCCATACCTTTATCCATTTGGTTTAGCATCACTTTAATTGAATTGCCATTGTGCCTTTGTTGAAATTCCACTGACCCTTACTTGTGGGTTTATTTTTGGATTCTGTTTTGTTCCATTGATATATCTATCCTTATACCAATACCACACTGTCTTGATTACTCTAGTTCTTCATCCTGTTGTGAAATAGGATGATAACTGGAATCCTTTCATTACCTATGAGGTAGTGTGAGTCTTCCAACGTTGTCTTTTTCTTTTCTTTTCTTCAAGATTATTTTGGCATTTAAATTTCATTTTAGAGTTAATTTGTTTCTTCAGAAAATCTGTTAGGATTTTGATTAAGATTACTTTAAAGCTATAGATCAATTTAAGAAACTTGACATCTTAACAGTGTTGAGGCTTATCTAAGAGAATGGTATCTCTCCACTTACTTAGGTCATCTCTAATTTTTCTTAGTCATGTTCTGTAGTTTCCAAGTAAAGAGGTCTTATCTTTAGTTAGAATTATTTCTAGATAATGTTTTCTTTTATGTTATGGTATTGATTTTTAAATTTTATTTTCCAATTGTTGCTAGTATATAGAGATACAAGTAATTTTTTGAATATTGGCCTTGTATTCTGAGGCTTTGCCAAATTCATGAATTGGTTTTAGTAGGATTTTATTAATAATGGATTTCATAGTGTTTTCTCTGCACACGTAATCCTGTCATCTGTGAATAATGAACTATAGTTCATCCTCTCTAACTTTTATACTTTTTGTCTTATAAATTGGCTATGACCTCCAGCGCAAGGTTGAATAGAAGTGTTGGAAGTGGACATCCTTGCCTTGTTTCTCATCTTAGAAATAAGAATTTAAATTCACCATTGAGTATGATGTTAGCTATAGTGTTTTTGTAGATACTCTTTACCAGACCGAGAAGGTTTATTTCTCTTCCTAGTTTGCCCAGTTTTTTTAAATCATTATTAGACTTTGAATTTTACCAAAAGCATTTTCTGCATCTATTGAAATGATCTGGGTTTTTGCCTTTTATTCATTAATGTGTTTAATTATATTGATTTTTAAAGGTTTACCTTTTATAAACACTTGGTCATGATGTATTAACCTTTTTCCATATTGCTGGACTCAGTTTGCTAATGTTTGATAGAGAATGTGTCTGTGTTCATGAGGGAAGTCAGTCTAATTTTCTTAACAATGTTTTAGTCAGGTTTTAATATCAGTGTAACATAAAGTGAATTAGGAAGTTCTTTCTTTGACTATTTTCTGAAAGAGTTTGTGCAAGATTGGTATTAGATCTTCCTTAAATGTTTTGGTATAATTCATCTGGACCTGGAGCTTTGAGGGAAGATTTTTAATTATTTGGATTTTTAATTTCTTCTTGTCAGTTTTGGTAAATTCAAGGATTTTTTTATTTTATCTAAATTACTGAATTGTCATTAGGTTGTTCATAATATTCTTTTTTTAACATCTATAGGATTTGTAGTAACGTTGCCTCTTCCTAAATATTGTTAATCTGTGTCTCCTTTTTTCTTATTTATTTATTTATTTATTTATTTATTGCTGCGTCAGGTCTCAGTTGTGGCATGCGGGATCCTTTGTCGCGGTACGCGGGATCCTTTGTTGCAGTGCGCAGGCTCTTCGTTGCGGTGCGCGGGCTTCCCTCTAGTTGTGGCGCATGGGCTCCAGAGCACGTGGGCTCTGCAGTTGCGGAACGCGGGCTCTGTAGTTGTGGCGCGCCGGCTTAGTTGCCCTGCAGCGTGTGGGATCTTAGTTCCCCAGCCAGGGATCAAACCCGAGTCTCCTGCATTGGAAGTCCGCGTCACACTCTTAACCACTGGACCACCAGGGAAGTCCCTACTAATCTTTTCAAGTAATCATCTTTTGACTTTATCCTTATGGTTAATTTCTTTATTGTGGTATTTGATCAGAGAAGGTAGCCTGCATTATTTCAAGTTAGAATCCATTTTAAAAAATGTGTATGGGTCTAATTCATGATGAACCTCCCTTGTTTCATGTTTCATAATTACATTGTTCAAATTATATGTCCACACTAAATTTTTATCTGTTTTGATCTTTTGTTTTCTGAAGGATGTTAGTTTCCAACTATGATTGTGGATTTATTTCTTCTTGATTTTTTTTTTTTTTTGGCTTTCTATATTTGAAGCTCGTTTGTTAGTTGTACTACTGTATCTTATGTTTTTATGAATATGAACCTTTTCTTACTAATAAATTCATATTAATTAATGAATTTATTAATATAAAGTCTTTCTACCTTGAGTTCTAATTTGTCTCATGTCAGTACTGCCATATTTACTTCTTTGTTTTTCTCCCCCTTTTAACCTGGCATATATTTTAAAATTTTGTTCTAGGTATTGTATATCTCTTGTGAACAGCATCAATCTAGACTAGAGTAAAAAAACATTTTTAAAAACAAGCAAAATTTAAGCTATTTACAATTATTGTGTTTGCTGATGGCCTTCTTTGTACCCAGCTTTCTTGTTGCATTTCCCTCCTACCTCTCTCCCACCTTCTTACTTTCTTTCCCCTACCCTCCTTTCTCCAGCCCCACCAGTCCTCCCTCCCCAGTTGTTTGCTAGCACTTCCTGTTCTGCTGGCAGGGAGAGCCTTTTGCAGATGGCCTCTAACTTTCTCTCATTGCATTTGGTTTCCTCTATAGGATCAATAAAGCAGTGCTACTCAACCAGTGCAGCAGCTTTCCTCTATGTAAGCCTCAAATCTCATTTCTGAATTAATGATTGTATTAGATTCAGTTCAGAAATGAGAAAACTAATTTTACAGGAGAAATGCCTATAACAGAGTTATTCATTTCTATATCTGTGTCTTAGGAGGTGTGAGAGCCTCACCTTGACCTCTTTGCATACCACAAGGTGTTTTAGACTCCTGGTATAAGGCTCAGTAAGTATGAAATTTACATTTCAGTTGGCCTCCCCTGTACCTTTTTCCCTCCCATGTGTGGAATATGTGTCATGCATTACTAGAGGGACACCTAGTCACAACTTTAAATAACAGTAAATCAATTGAGAGAACTTACTCCCTGCCTTCATTCTTCCAGTTCTTTTGGGTTATCATAGAGAAAACCTCTGATTCTTTACCTCTCTCAAACACTTGCTATATTATCCCCTTCCTCCCTTTTGGTAAACGATGAGCTGGGCTCAGGCTCACTGCCTTGGTGTAGGCCACAGTATTTAGCTAGAATTTAGTAATGTTTTGTTTTCCTTTTAATTGATTTTTTTTTTTTTGGTTACCTTGTATTTTTTCACAATAATTACTGGTTTTCCACTCAAGATGGTGATTAAATTTTGCCTTTAAAATTTTTATTTTAAGAAGGGGTATCACAAAATTGAAAAATGTGATGTGTGTTGGAGGTTGGATGTGACCTTGGGCAAGAAAGTGGTATGGCAATGAGTGAGATTTGAAATCTCCAGCTTTCTCAGGCATCTCGATTATTTCTCTTTTTATCTGCAGTGCTAACTTGTCTAACAAGTGTTTACTGAGCATCTGCTTTGTGCAGAGGACTGTCCCAAGAATACGAGAAGTATGGTGTTCTCCACCTTGTAGTTCAGGTTGGGAAGAAGATGTGTGTCTGTGTGGCAGTGGTGTGAGTGTACCTTGGTAACATGCCCTCCAAGCAGCCAGCACGTCGTACTGACAGAAGCCAAGGTCATCTCTGGCTGGGGTCTTGAGGCCTTGGTTCACACTAATATTTTCACCCAGGTGCCTATCTCTCTTCCTAAATCCTCATCAGTTTTGTGGGGTTAAGGGGCTTTTGTTTGTAGGCATTTCTCTGAGAAGGTCTGTTTCCAAAAGGAAGTGTACCACATTGGTGGTTCTTGGAAGACAGCGTGGCTCCCAGAGTTCTGGCTCCAGCACCCTTGTGCTTAGCTGGAGGACCACTTAATTGTCCTGAGTCTCAGTTTCTTAATCCTTGTTGGCGATGATGAAATCCCGTGTTCTTCCTACTTTGTAAGGCAGCACACGTGGGATATGTTTGTGATGTGCATTTGTACATCAATGTTATTTTTATAATAATCAGTATTTGAAATACTGATGGTTAATGCTTTTGAGGGTATTATGGGCGTTTAATTTTTTTCTCTATTTTTTTTCTAGGTCTTGATGCAGAACTTTATTATGTGAGAAATGATCTTATTAGTCACTACGCCCTATCCTTTAACCTGTTAGTACCCAGCGAGACAAATTTCCTGCACTTCACTTGGCATGCAAAGTCCAAGGTAAGAGAGCAGTCAACCAAAGATGCCAAGACAGGACCACCCAGGCCCAGAGGCTGAGGCAAGGACTGTATCTGAGGAATGGGCTGCCAACCGCACAAGGGGGTCAGTAGGTGGTGGGCTGTAGCAATACTGGATCTTTTCAGATTTCTATTTTAAATCTTGAGCCTAGTCCTTTAGACTTTCTCAAATCCTTGAAAATGAAGGTAGTCATTATTTATGTGACTAGCTTATGGCAGAACACTTACATCTGTTCAAGCTTTTCAAATAGGGATGTAGCTCTAGCTTGAAGAGGGGACAGTTGGACCTGTTAATGACTATGCTGTTATGATGAAGTGATATGAGTGAGCAGTGGGGGAATTTGTAAGTTAGGTGTTTCAGACATGTTTGAGGTATTGGATATAGTTCTCCCATTTATGGAGAAGTGGTAAAAGTCAGGTACAGCAGACGTAAGCACCTGTGTGTAACTATGACGAACCTCTTGCCTGGTTTGCTTGTTGCTGAATTCTTCACATTTCTTCTGACTGTCTGGGCTCCTCTAACATGATAAGTTTTCTCTTAGGTCAGAGAGTGAGAGGCTGAATGTAGAGCCCACCTCCCCCGATCAACTTCAGTTTCTTTTGGCAGCATTATATGTAAGCTTCTGAGTAGGGTTTTATTTGGGAAATAAAAATAGTTTTTGCTACTAAAAACGAATAAGAATACCTTCTGTACAGTTTATCTTAAAATTATTATAAAGTGGTATTTGTTCTTATACTTGTTGCAAGTCATTTAAGTTTGATCACTTTAATATAGCTCTTTTTTTGTCTATTTAGAAAACAATAATGGTTATTAGGAAAATTCAAATATTATAGAATTGTTTTAAGAACTGTTAAGACTTTGTACCTCTGTACCAAGAAGTAATCATTGTTTATAATTTGGTATACTTCAAAGCTCATTTCTTTTTCCTTTTTAAACAAAAAGGGGATTTTCTAACACATGTGTTGTACAGTGTTTTTCCCCCTACCTGATACTATGTCTTGGCATCTTTCCATTTCTCTACTTTCAGATTTAACTCAGTCTCTTTAATATATATATAACATGTATCATATGGATGTACGATGTATTGTTATTTGTTAAGTGCCTCATTGACGCATGGATTTTTAATAGCATTTTACTATTTCAAACAATGTTTCCTTTCACTATTACAAATAGTTTCTTCACTTCATTTGGCAGGCAAAATCCATGGTAAAAGAATGGTAAAAACAATTGGTAGTTCATCTTTTGTTGCTGTTTCTAACTTTATTATTGATGAATATAGAAACAAAAAATATGTGTGTTTGTGAATGTTTATGAGTATGTATGTATACATACATTAAGAACATCTTAATTTGTTCAGAAATTTTTGTGTACTTTTGGCATTATTTCTGAGTAGTACATTGTGACCAGGAAGTGAAATGACTGGGTCAGAGACTGTGCATGATTAAAATTTTGATTGATATCGCCAAATTCTTTCTCCCTTCCCTCTCCCAAGATGGTACCAATAAGCCAACATTCCTTACAAAGTGAATAAGAGTGCTTATTTCAATTCACCATTTAATGCTAAATATTTTAGGTATATTTGTTTGCCAGTCAGATAAGTAAAAATGATTATATAAATATGCATATATCCACATTATTATATATACTCACATGTACATTAGAGAAACGTACACACATACACATACATGCATTAAAACATAGCTGCAGGAATGCTGTGATTAAAGTTGAGTTAGCTTGGATCCTGGGTAAAGCGTATGTGCCTTGCTGTCTAGAGCACCTCAACTGTCCAACATTATTGCCTTGGGGTATCCAAATAGGGGGGTGTTCTTTTAGGAGTGGATAGATCTCTTTAGGGTGAAATCTGCAAAAACAGAGGGAGAAAATTCATGTGAACTAAGAACATATAGTAGATGGTAACTTGAATATACTGAAGGGCCAGCATAAGTGATATAGGTAATTCAGAAAAGGTTCACCTGAGACATTTTAATCTGAGGTCTGTTAGTTTGAATGGGTAGGCACCTGGACTCTTCAAGGAAACAGCTAACACATTTTTCAGTATTCTTATATAACATTGTGTGATGTTATTTGGGGCAGGTAACTTTTAATTTTGATATAATTTCAAACATAGAGAAAATTATAAGAACAGTACAAAGAATTCTCAAAGAATATCCTTTACCCAAGTTCACTAATTGTTACTGGTTTGCTCCATTTACTTACTTTATCATTCATTCGCTCATTCTCCCCATCCTCATGCACACACACTTTTTTCCGTTGAACTGTGTGCAAGTGAATTGCGTGCATTGTGCCCCTTTACCCCTAAGTATATCAGTGTACATTTTCTAAGAACAGGGTTAGGAACTTAATATTAACACAATACTATTATCTAATCTACAGAACTCATATTTCATCAGTTATCCCAATCATGTTCTTTATAGCCCTTTTTTCTCCTGTGGCCTTTCTTTGTGTTTCTTGACTTTGACATTTAGGAACATACAGGCCAGTGGACTGTCCCTCAGTTTGAGTTGTCTGTCTGAGGTTTCCTTATGGTTAGATTCCGGAATGTCTCCTTGGTGGTAACACTACAGCATTGCTGTCCTCCACAGTGCACACGATGTCAGTTTGTCCCCTTACTGTTGATGTTAACTGTGATCACACAGTTCACCAGGTTTCTCCACTGTAAAGTTCTCTCCTTTATAATGAACAGGTAATCGTGGGGAAATAATTTGAAATTATATATTAAAATCCCATAACGCAACACCCTTTCAACCACTAATTTTTGCACCTGTGTTTAGAACTAGGTTTCACTTTTAGCCAGTGTGATTGTTTCCTCTCACTGGAAGAGGTGATCTGCACTAGGTAGCCATTTGGTGGTAGTGCTGTAGAAGGAATTTAAACATTTGTGGAGTGGCAGTCTTGAATTTTAAGTTCCCTTGCAACTCTGAGATCCATCGTTTCTGTGAATCTTTCAGGCAGAGAAGCTTTTTATATTCTCCAAAAAATTGATGGTTAGTCCTTTGTTACTTTTCCTATCTTTAATGTTGATGAATATGAAAACAAATAATACATATATTTTAAAATAGTGAAAAATCTAATGAAATAGTAGAGATTCTATTCTGGGTAAGCTGCTGACTTTGAACAGGATGTGATTGTTTCTGGGACCACTTGGGAAAAAAAAATGCTGATATACCATGAGAATATTTTCTGGGCAAGTGTATGAGTAGTGACTTATGAATAAAAAGGCAGTGTAGGATGTGGCAGTTAGAATTGAACAGAATTAAACATTCTCTTATTCATTCGTTTTTAAAAATATACACTAACTTTTTTTTTTTTTTTAATTTGGAGTGAGTTTCAGGGGTCTGACTGCTGATAGTGGGTGCCTGAGGAGTTTTAGGAGCCTGTCGCAAGGAGGAAGTAGGAGTGGAGGAGAGTAGATAGAAGAAGGGGCTCAGATGAATATATATGTTTGAGTGGGAAGCAGTGTTGGTGTGGGTACATGTTGGATTAGGAGGAGCCTTGGTACAGCTGTACTGTCCTTTCATGTTCTTCACATTATCTTGTAGAGCATACTTTCCAAACCACTTCTGTGGCGGGTATTAACTACCATCATTAGTGCACATTTGGCCTGCTCTTGCTGGTATGATAGTCCTCGTAAGGCAGAAGCTCCCTGACTTGTTGGAGGCCATCACATTTATTTACACGTCGAGGCCAGAAGCCTAGAAGGGATCCTAGACTCCTCCTTCACCTTCCCAGTCCAGATTATTCTCTCTCATAATTACACCTTAAATTCGTTTCCTATCTCTCTCGAGACTAATGCCTCATCCTTAGTTTGGGCTTTCATTGTTTCTTAACTAGATACAGAAATAGTCTTCTAACTGGTCTTGCCTCTGGACTGACCTCTTGCTGTACCCCCCGCAAACCTGCCCTAGGGCTCTTGGTTGCCACCAGAATAAAGTTCTATTTCTTAGGGAGCCTTCATGATCTCATCCCTGCCTTTTCTTTTTCTGCCTGCCCTCCTGCTAATTGTTTACTGCCATGTTTTTGGGGGGGGGGTCTGGCAATTTCTGGAATGCCCTGTGCCCTGTTACATTGCTGTTGTTTGCTCTGCTAGAAATGCCCTTTCCCCATTCTTTACCTCATTAACTCTTTTTATCTCAAAACTTATACTTGGTGTCACCTCTTTTTCATCTATGTCAGGTGCCCTTTTCTGTACCCACAGTGACCTTCTCTTTCCTCCCTCATAGCCCTTATCATACTCTAAGAATATTTTAGTAGTTGATTTTCTTCTCTGTCTCCCTCCAAGGTGCTGAGCATGTTAAGAGTAGGAACCTCTTTTTGTCCTCTGTGGCCCTTGAGCCTGGTGTAGCACCTGGTAGTTAGTTACAGGTATTCCTTAACCGACTATGGAAGAGATGCACAGGTAGAAGCCACAGGGCACAGCTCAGCAAATGGGGAACTTCTGAGCAGTTAGAGCTTTTCAAAGTTAGAATGTGCTGCTTTAGGAGTGGTGGATTCCTGTATCTAGAAGTGTGAAAACATAGGTTGGGTACATTTGACAAGCTAGTTGACAAACTAGTTGCACACCTGGGATTTTCCAGATATTTTACTCTGAATAAAGTTGTAAATTTGGAAAAGTGAATGGAATTCATAGTTTGAATATATAGCTAAACTTATTTCACAGTTCATCTGTAGCAGGTGTAAGAATTTAGAGGAAAGTGCTAATCATGTTATATCTTAAAGTGTTTTATAGTAAAAACCTAAGGAATGTGTGTACGTTAAATCTAATTTCATGTTCGGCCTCCATTGCAGCTCCTAATTCCAGTTTTAGGTCATAATCTCTTCAGTGATTTTAGCACAGTTGTTTAATTGAAGTTTGTCTATTTTAAAAGTTAATCTTTTGAGTATTTCATTTATGCATATGGTACGAAATGCAAAAGGCATAGGGGTATACAGTGAAAAATAAATCCCCTACACCTTCCTAGAACCATCCCCAAGCAATCTAGCCACCTAGTTCGCCTTCCATTGGCAACCACTGTTACCTGATTCTAGTCTCCCCTTCTAAAGATAGTCTGTGCATAGATAAGCATCTCTGTGTGTGTGTGTGTGTGTGTGTGTGTTTGTGTGTATTTTTTTGAAATGGGAAAATCATGCAAGGGGCTAGGAGAGACATGTTGGAGAGTTCTTCAACTGATCATGTTGGCTCTGGGATGCAATCAGGAACTTTCAAAAGGAGGGCCATGGCTCCCAGGCTCCAACACTTTGTAGTTCTTGCTTTTTGAGAATTGCCAGAAGATGAGGTATTTGCTTCCAGAGATCTCCAGGCTTCTTGGTATTTCACTTCACATTGTAGATATTTTAACATTAGTTTTAACACATCAAAGCTTTTGATCATAGTGTTCTTCAGTGTATACGTGATTCTGTTTTATCTTGCCAAACAGGTTGTGGTCTTCTCAGAGGCTGGAGCTGTGTCTTATTCATGACATTGTGTCACACTGCCTTAGTGAGTGGTTGGTAAATATGATGGGTTAATTGCATTTCCAGATGGGATGAGAACTCTGGTGTTGCTTCTCTTTCACAAGGCCACACACTCAAAAAAAGAAAAAAAATACTACTGGTGGCTTTAACGAATAAGTAGTTTCTTCTGTATTCCAGGACATTCTCCAATATCCAGAAAAAAACATGCAACTGCATCTGTTAAGTGTCAGTAGATATTTTAGATAGCTGAAAGGCAAAAATATACCAAAATGTAGCAGAATACAATCCCCGCTCACTCCCATCCCATAGCTGTTCTCTGGTTTCAGGAATTCATCATTGTCAGGAGGGTCTGCAGGGAACTTGTCCAGAGTTCCTACAGCAGCCCTGGGGCTCAGCCTGCTGTATCGCCTGCAGAGTGGGGTTTCTATGAGAAATGCAGCACTTCGGGTAATTTCAGAGAAATTAAAAGCCTATTTGGCTGTAGACAAGTGTATTCACTTTAAATCTGTACTGTGTTCCAAAAGGAAGTGGCTTTACTCAGCAGCTGCCTCTTTGCAATTGCCATTTGTTTCCAAGTAAGGGAAGATTACCAAAAATGTTTATTTCTTAGCTTATTCAAATATTTATATATTCTCTAGTTTCTTTTCTGAAGTATTTTGGCTCATTCTTTTTTCTGATAAACAACTGCTGTTCAGATTTCCTTTTGTTCCAGTAGATTATAAATGTTAGCTTTAGAGGAGATCTGTTTCTTCAAAGGATCATTGGCAAGTGAGATTCGATATAGATCGATACATGCCAAAATAGGAAAAAACTGGCCTTTAATAATTGGCAGTTTCTAACCCCAGAAACTGCAGTTTAAAATTTTATATTCTGAAGGTTCCTGAGGGAGAAGAGAACTGCTTTGGAATGCCTTTCATGTTTAGGCAGTGCATCAAAAAAGGGAGGAAGCAAAGGACAGGCATGGTGCTTTCACACTTCTTTTGTTCCAGGCTGCTGTTGGCCAAAGGTTTGGGCTTTTCAGAAATCTTACTCAGCCCCTTCACCACCTCTCTCCGTGCCCCTGACTCTACCCAGCTCCACTCACAAGCTTACTTCTCTCCCTCCTGCCCTTCTCCGCCTCCAACCCCTGGCTGCACTGAGACTCTCCAGAGCTAGTCTTGTTCCTGCCCTCAGCACTGCAGTTAGGGCCTTTGACCCTGTTTGCCACTGGCTTTGTCTGCTGCCCCAGGGGTTCTGGTCCCTGGCTAGCTGTGTCTCTGCTTGCAATAACTGAGACCTAGAATAAAGGAGACAGCAAGTGTGGGGAAGCATAATAAGTTTGGTTTTGAATCTGCTGCATTTGAGAGCTGTAAGATTATTAGGTAGATATGTCTAGTAGGTAATTGGGCATATGGGAGAAAATGAAGATATAGGAGAGAGAGAGATGAGTTGATGATACAAAGTCCCATCAGTGGTGAAGTGGGCTAGAGCTAGTATACTAGGAGAGAAGGGTTTATCATTTGGAGAGGAGAACAGATCTCTCCTTGGGACTGGTGTGCAAAGGTTGAGGGTTCTAACAGATCTGCCTGGAGCTGAAAAGAAAGGCAGAAAGGGGGTTCCTGTGTGCCAGCCGAAGGGGACAAGAGCATCGTCTGAGAGAAGGGAAGTGGGGAGGGCAGCAGGTGGTGACGCTGTGGATCCTGTGAGATTTGGAGTGAGAAGACTAGGGAGAGAGGGGTGATTGGGGAAGGGATTGCTGAGCAGGATTAACGGCCTGCCCTGAACCTGGGGATCATCTTTGTGTAGGAGCAACTTTCTCTTCCAGGTGTGATTTCCCCCAGCAGTGCTGGCAGCAGAAGTAGAGTGAGAGGTGGTCAGAGTCCTGATGGCAATACGACTGTGTCGGTAACTAGTCTTCTTTGGGGCACAGTCTGTGGGAAAGTGAAACCAGGTCACTAGCTAGGCTGGAGAGGATGGAAATAGCTTTATTGGCTTTTGCATCCCAACTATGAGCATAGCCCTTGGCTTACAAATGTGCTTCATAAATGTTGGTTGAATCAGAGTGTTGGAGACAAAGAACCGGTTTTATAGGAATCAGATGTTATGATGGGATCTTTGATAGAGTGGGATTTTTGCATTTGTTTTGGTTATGGGACAATTCTTCAGTACATAGGAACACTGAATGTTAATATTGAAGCCATCGGGAAGATGGCAGGAGACAGAGTGAGCCAAGCGCCCAGGCCTCTGCAAAGTCCCTGTGTGTCACTGATGATGATGGCGTGAGAGATAGCCGTTATGAGTAGAAGTTGGGAGCTTCAGAGTATAGGGGGTTTTGCATGCGGAAGGGGTGTGTAGGACCTAATGATCCTGAAAGAATGCTGACTCTGCTGTCTAGGCCCTGAGGGTTGAGGGTTAGGAAAGCCAGGCTGGGGGAGAAGGTGGGGAAGACACCTGTGAAGAGGCTGAGAGTATGGGAGGCTGTTCAGAATAGTGGTGTTCCCAAGATGTGGGACAAAACAGAAGGGCTGCAATATTGTTCTTGGCAGGGCATAGGAAAGCTTGTGTCAGAATCTGGGGCCAGGAGTAGGCTGGTGCTTATGGGGAAGTGCAGCAGGGCATAGGGTAGCTACTCTGGAATGACTGCTGATGCCACTGGGGTCTGCGTTTATTAGAGGGGACCTGTGCCAGACTGACAGGTGTGTCATATTAATTATTTTATTTGATCCTCATAACATGGTTGTACTAGCCTCATTTTATAAAAACTGAAACTCGGAAAAGTTAGTAATTTACCTAATGGTCACACAGTCTCATGGTTCTAATCCAGTTCTTGCTGACTGTGCTTAATTTTTTTTTCATGCACTTGCCCTTCATGTATTGCCCTGTTTAGAGGTAGCATGGATATAGGGATATAGTCAATGCATTCTCTTAGTCAGTGAGTATTGCTGGGAAAGCCTGCTCATTCTTGGCCCAGGCTTGCTAGGCTGCAGCTCTCTCGCACCCCCTGGTGGCAGTGACGGTATTTCGGCACGCTAAGATGAGAGGGAACACTTCTAGCCAAGGTGCCACTAAGTCACTGATGTGCAGCAGCAAGAACATTCCCTTTGTTATGAAAATGGCACTTACCAAATACAGCCTTTAACAATTGTTTGTATACCTATCTTAACTGTAAAGCAATACTTTAATATTTGCATACCCCCTACAGCTTTCTGGGACTTTCAAGTAGAGTGTGAAAAGAGAAACCCAGAGGGGGAGTTACAGTCATTGGATTGAGCCCTTCTTATCCATGGTTTAAACACCTCCTGACCCAGTTAATACTCAGGTGTCCATCCGTTCTTTTATACTCTGGAAGGTTACTCTTTCCCTGTTTCCTTTCCTCTTTGTTAAGTCCTTTTTTGTTGATTTTCTTCATTAGCATATAAACATGTTTGAGTATCTCCCATTGAAAAAAGAAGAAAGGCTTTGAAATCTACCCCACCACCCACCTCCAGCCCTGCTCCCCACCTATTACCTGATTACATTCTTCCTAGTCAAGTTTCTTGAAGAATGGTTTCTTGAACCTCTTTCCTACTACTGTTTTCCTAACCCACTGCCCTTTGGCTTCTGCCAGTCCCAGCCTCCACCAAAAAGCCCTTGTGACCACTGAATGGGAGAGGGGTACCATTCTTATTGAGTCCCCGAGGGCAGGACAAAGAGTAACGAGAAATATAAGGCCTCATTGAAGGTCTTGAAGGTGGTAGCCGTTCTGAATTCCACCTGTTGCTTTGCAGTTTGAGCTCTTTCTTTTCATGAACATCTCTCTAGCAACAGGACTATATTTATTGATTGATGCTGATTGGTTCTATTAAGCCACCTATGTAGGCCAGGTATTGATAGAGAATATTGGTGTTCCCAGGACATCTTCCTAGTCACCCCTCTTCCTTTCCTGATTCTGAATCACTTGAGAAATAGATCCAGAGGTTAGATGGGCATCCAAACATAAACTTTCTCAGTGGTGAAAGCTGGACTAGAGAATGTGGCTTAGATATTCTATGAGAAATTTGTACCTTGGAATCTGCTTGTGAGGTGAGTGGATCTGTAGAACAGACCTTCATCCACCAGTCACATGCAGGCCCTCAGAGCTTGGCTTTTATCAGATAGAGAAGACATTGGTGACTAGTCATGGTCTGTAAGTTATACATCTCAGCTCCTTGGCCCTTCATATCTATCTGCCTCTCCAGGGCTTCTCTGTCAGCGGCTGTGGTCCTCAGCAGAATTTCTGAATCCTAGATGGCACATTGTACAGGAGAGTGGTGGTACTGTTCTGAGCATGAAATAGAGGGTGGCTTACTGGATTGAATTTCTATCCAATTGAAAATTCCTAGGAACAAATGAACAAACATAACAAGACAGAAACCGAGTCATAAATACAGAGAACAAGCAGATGGTTACCAGAGGAGAGAGGGTAGAGAGGGAGGAAAGAGATAGGTGAGGGAGATTAAGAGGTGCAGACTTCCAGTTGCAAAATAAAAGAGTCAAGGATATGAAATTTACAGTGTGGGGAGTATAGTCAATAACTAAACAATATCTTTGTGGTGACGTATCTTAACTAGACTTATTTTGGTGATCATTTTGAAATGTATAGAAAAAAATCACTGTGTTGCAGAAACGGAACTAATATAGTGTTGTAGGTCACTTATACTTCAAAACAAACAAACATACAAACAAACACATGGAAAAAGAGATCAGATTTGTGGTTACCAGAGGAGGTGGGCAGGGGGAATTGGATGAAGGCAGTGAAAAGGTACTACAAACTTCCAGTTATAAGATAAATAAGTGCTAGGGATATAATGTACAACCTTATAAATAGAATTAACACTGCTGTATGTTATATATGAACATTGTTAAGAGAGTAAATTCTAAGAGTTCTTATCACAAGGAAAAATTTTTTTCTATTTCTTTAATTTTGTATCTATATGAGACGATAGATGTTCCCTAAACTTATTGTGATAAGCATTTCATCATGTATGTAAGTCAAATCATTATGCTGTAACCCTTTTAAACTTATATAGCGATATATGTCAATTATATCTCAATAAAACTGGAAGAAAAAAATAAACACACCCCCAAGACAGTAGTAATCTAATGGGTCATGTAAGAGGTAACGCAGTCTGGTGGAGAAAAGTCTTAGAATCAGACGCAGCTGAGCTGGATTCCCACTCTAGCTACTTTGCATATATTCAACTTCCCTGGCTTGGTTTCTTCAACTGTTTAAAAAAAAAGGAACATTCCTAGCACTGTTTCTGGCAATTTGGACTTTTTAAAAAATAGCTAGATTATTTGTTCTTATGAAAGGCTCATGCATTCATTAGTTAATGACCTAAATCAGTGAGGTCAAGCTGTTGGTGCCCTTTCTGTTATCACGTATCCAGTTTGTTTATTTCTCCATTTTACAGGTTGAATATAAGCTGGGATTCCAAGTAGACAATTTCGTGGCTATGGACATGCCGCAGGTCAACATTTCTGCTCAGGGGGAAGTTCCACGCACTTTATCAGGTGAGTCTCAGTGACAGAGTTTAACATACTGTTTTTAACCGTGTCCCATGTACTCTCAAAGAACAGTTAAACTACTGATAATGTAGTGTTCTACGCACACACGTAGGTATCAGATGCGTAAGTACTTTGAAAAGTAATTTTTTAAAATAGGGATTATTTGGACTGTTTAAACCATTTCCTCTTTTCCGTCTCCTCCAGAACTGTCTGCACTCAGCTCTCCTCTGTCTCCTTATATGCATTGTTGGCCCCCAGCTGGGTCCCTTTGTCTGGTCTTGTTTCTCTTCCGTTAGTTCCCACACTGCAGCCCTGGCAATCACTGAACACTCACTTCTGACCATGTGATATCCAGCCCCTTAGTGCCCCTACCCCAATCAGCTGAGTACATTGCAGACTCCCCAGCCAGTGTGCTGTGTTTACCATCTGCCCCTGCCTGCCTGTCTAAACCTTATTGCTGCGTTTGCCCCAGTGTTCCAGCAGTACCATGCTACATGTAGTTCTCAGAGCCATGCCTTTGCACATGCTGGTCTCGGTATTTCGAACCATGTTTTCATCTTTCCTGCTTGTGAATTTCTATTCATACTAAATTTTCTGCAAGACTCAGAATCTGTACTCTCCTTTTCCTGCTTCCTCTCCCTCCATTTGTTAACTCTTCTGTATTTAACTGTTTTGAACTGATCACATTGTCTTGTAATTCTTTGTCTTTGTCTCTCCCTCTAGCCTGTGCCACCCTGAGGGCAGGAGCTGTCTTTCAGCTATCTACCCTTGGTGCCTAGCATAACATCTGGAACAGGATAGGCACTCAGGACATGTCTGAGTAAATCATTTAAGTGTCATATTTACACCAATTTAACTACTTTTGAGCCAGCCTTTTGAGAGAGGCTCCTGAAGATGTGAGATATAAAGAAAATGAAAAATTTTAAAACTTGACAGTATAAGCCCCAGTGTTATGGAACTTTTTTAACAGTCTTACTCACTGTTATTAGTGACATTCATTAATCTAAGCTTTAAGAAAACATGGGAAGGCTGGTTAGTTTTTATGGGCCAGTAAAGAAATTAAAAAATGCCCATATTGTTCATACGCTGATATAGATGGTAGAATGATGTATTCTAAATTTGTAGAAAAAGAGTCTTAAACTGAAAGATTGGAGAAAAAAAAAAAAAAAAAAAAAGGATGTGCACCAAAATCTGTTATCCCCTTGCTACATTAATTGATTAAAGCCGATTTCTGTTTAGAAAGGTTTTTTTTTTTCTTTTTAATTCATAGTTGAGAATTTATCAGTTTCATTTACAGGTTTATTTTTAATCTCTTCATTAAGAATAATACATAATTGCATTTTGGTGGTGAATTGTCTTTCCTTTTTATCAAGTAATTTTTGTTGTTACTGTTGATTGTGACTGGTGAGGTAGTAGGGTTTGCCTTATGATTCTGTAGCTTTACTATATTATAATAAGAGAACTTATGAGACAGATTGATACATTAAAAATCATGAGCAAATTTGAAAATAATTCTCTTCCTTTATGTCTTGGTTTGTTCTTTAATGCTAACTTTTATATCTGTAATGAATGAAGTACCTAATGTCCGAAGTTGTGTAGTCTAAACATAAGTTCTCTGAAAGTTTCTGCTTAGTATGTTATGTAAATGTATTATTTTTAGTTTTATTGCAACAAAAATAAATTCTAAGTTATTCAATGGGCATTAATGTTGATTTTTAGAAAATTAAAATATTTTTTCTTTTTTTAAACAGTGTTTCGGGTCGAGCTTTCCTGTACTGGCAAAGTAGATTCTGAGGTTATGATACTAATGCAGCTCAACTTGACAGTAAATTCTTCAAAAAACTTTACAGTCTTAAATTTTAAACGAAGGAAAATGTGCTACAAAAGTAAGGAATTTATTTACCAAAGTATGTGTTTTATATAAATGTGAGAAGCTCAAAAATAGATTTTGTCACCTTTTTACAGATTTGTGATCAAATCTTGATTATAGTTGCAAGTGAGAAAAGAGAGCACTAACTGATGATATTCCGAAATAATCACCGAGATAGCTTGTAGCCAGGAATTTCATTCAGGCCCCACTCAGTTCCTGCTTTCTCAAAATCTTTATCAGAATTGCTAAGGACGTTTTCCTTTAGGAGTGTGAAATAGCACTAGTGGCTGAAGAGGTAAAGAAATCAGGTAATTCTGATAGGGACCCCTGAGTAATGGGGTGTTAATTATGAATTACTGTTATGTAGAAACATTGCCCTGGGGCCAGAAAGACCTGCGTTAGAATTACAGCTCTGCTCTTGACAGGATATTGGAACAGGTTTCTTAACCTAAGTCTCAGTTTTTTTCATCTGTAAAATGGCATAATAACCTGTTTCAAGAGGTTGGTTGGTTGATTTTAGATTAATTGAAGCTACTAACCTGAAACTTAGAATACCATATGTGGGTACTTAATACATGTTGGTAGTTTTTGAATAATCTGTTACTCAAGAAATTACAGTGGATATGAAAGAGCTCCAGCATACTAGGTCATAGATCAAAGAATTTTAGAATTCTCCTTAAAGGTTATCTAGTCCAACCCACTCACTTTAAGTTCCAGAGAGATTAAAGTGACCTGAATTTACAAAGTCACATTGGTAGAGCTGGTTAGTATCTAAGGTAGGGGAAAAAAAAAGCTAAAGAAAACCCCGCTAAACTTGCTGAGTGCCTGCTGTGTTCCAAGTACTTTACACACATTAAACCCATTTAATGCTTATAGCAGCCCTAGGCAGTAGGTTCTCTCCTTATCTCCATTTTCTGAGGAGGAAGCTGAGGCTCAGAGAATCCAACCAACTTGCCAAGGCCGGACAGCTCAGTGGTGGAGCTAGGTTGCAAACCCGTGCTCTTGCTTTTTTGGCTTCTTTGGCAAACTGTCTCTTAACACATTTCCTAGTCAAAGTTAGTGCTGAGTGTTATGAGAACGCCTGAGGCCAGCACATGAGTTATAATGGCTAATGTCCAGGTAACATGCCAGTAAAAAAGCTGTACTGCATTAGAACGGGCATTTTTTAAGCTCTAATTTAATCTTTTAATTAGAGTAAATATAAAGTAAACAGTTACTCTCCATGTGTATTTTTCCCAGTTTTATTGAAATATACTTGACATACATCACTGTATAAGTTTAAGGTGTACAGCATAATGGTTTGATTTACATACATTGTGAAATGATTATCATAATAAATTTACTTAGCATCCATCATTTCATATGGATACAATAGAAAGAGAGAGCAAAAAAATAAAAAAAATTTTTCCTTGTGATGAGACCTCTTAGGATTTACTTTCTTAACAACTCTCACATATATCATACAGTTAGCATATTGTGTTAAATAACATATAATGTACACCGTGCTGTACGTTATATCCCTAGTGTTTATCTTATAACTGGAAGTTTGTGCCTTTTGACTACCTCCTCCAGTTCCTCCTCCCTCCTGCCTCTGATAATAACAAATCTGATCTCTTTTCTTATGATTTAAAAAAAATTTTTAATTCTTTAGATTCTGTATACATATAAGTGAGATCATAGAATATCTCATAGTCTTTCTCTGTCTGACTTATTTCACTTAGCGTAAGACCCTCAAAGTCTATCCATGTTGTTGCAAATGGCAGGATTTCCTTATTTTTTATGGCTAAATGGTATTCCATTATGTGTGTGGTGTGTGTGTGTGTGCATGCACGTGTATTTTCACCACTTCTTTATCCAAAATGGACATTTTTAGTCTACGGCCACACCACCCTGAATGTGCGATCTCGTCAGAATGGACATTTTTAAAATGAAAAGTTAGTCCCTTGTTAGCTTTGGTGTTTTGATACATTTGTCAGTTCTTGCATATCCAGTTATACCTTCATGTAATTTTAAAGGCAAAGAAGACTTTAGAGACTCTAGTTCAACCTAGTTGTTATATAATATGAGGAGACTGGGACCTGGAGTGGTCACCTAAGCTTGCATAGGCAGTCAGTGAGGAATGCAGAACAGGTGGTTCCTGGCTCCTAGGGAGGTGGCGCTGCCTATACCATGGCACTTCATCTGTTAGTGCTTAAAGGCAGAATGTTGGACAAGTGTGGTGGGGGTCTGTGGAGCCCACTAAGGTTAATGATCAGCCGATATTCAGAATAATCCCATACCTTCTCCATTTTCTTTAATATGTACATGAAAATTAGCAGTTGATGTAATTTTCTATTCTGTTTTAGAATTAAGTTTAATATAGTACCACCCTTTTTATTTGGTGGTCATACTTCTGGCCACCCTAATCATCCGGTTTACATTCATGACTCTTTACTATGTGATCCTAATATATTTATATGGCTTTCCAGCTTACTACATTTTGAAAACTGTCTGCCACAGAAAGCATACATGTACTGTATAGAATGTTAATGGGTGCTACTGGGGAGAAAATTTTCCTTTATGAGGGTGTAAACTATTGGATCAGACAGGTTTTGTTACTCTCAAACTCCTTAGAGCCTTTGCACTCTGCTAATGTGCACTGTGAACCTCCACAGAGGTTATAGTATGTAGCTTTCCCCAGACTTCTTGACCACAGAAACCCTTTTTCATTGAGCATCTATCTGTAAGTAATACCCATTGGCTAATATAGGCATAGACTGTTGATTGATGAATATAGTGATGATTATCAGAATAGTAATGTAGCATTTATTATATATATATTTTTTAACATCTTTATTGGAGTATAATTGCTTTACAATGTTGTGTTAGTTTCTTCTGTATAACAAACTGAATCAGCTATATGTATACGTACATCTCCATATCCCCTCCCTCTTGCATCTCCCTCCCACCCTCCCTATCCCACCTCGCTAGGTGGTCACAAAGCACTGATCTGATCTCCCTGCGCTATGCAGCTTCTTCCCACTAGCTATGTATATATTTATTATCTTGCAACAAATACCTTGTTACCTAGTTCAGGGACTTCTGTTAGAACATAAAGCTATGTTAGAAAAAATTCAGAAAATATTATTTGGTATTTAAGGATTTTCATGGAAAAGAAAGAATTTCTAAAGCATCTTTTATCTCCTTTTTAATTCAGAACTTGAAGAAGTAAAAACTTCATCCTTGGACAAAAACACTAGCAGAACTATTTGTAAGTGTTACTGTATTATCTTTTTCCATCATTAGGGATGAAAAATGATGGATTGCAAATGAACATGGTTTTGTGTAGCTTGGATGTTTTGTGGTTTCCAGTTTGTCAAAAGATTAAATGATGCCATGCTGCTTATTTCACTGATGTTTTGTAGATTGGTATGTTCAGATGAAACTATTAGAATATTGAAAATTTTGTAAAGCAAAATTCTTACATATTTCATGTGATGTAAAAACTTTTATAAGCAAGAATTTATATCATCATTTCAAATGGTCATAATTAAAGTATGAACGTGAAATATGTGTAAGATCTTCATCTGTTTAACAGAAGGATAGAAAATCTAATTCATGGCCTGGATGTAACCCTCAGCTAGTTTCATCCAGGTGAAAATACAGGCTTAAATATCCACATTGTTTAAACCTACAGAGCAGAAACTTGAAGGAGATTTTTATTTTTTGATAATGGTTGTGTAAGGTAGTATAACTTAGACTTCTTTTTCCTTTTCTGACATGGATACATCATTAACTCTTACTCTTCCTGAAATCATTTTAATAGCAGTATCTTAAAATGTTACTAGATTCTTTGTATGGAAGTAAACTAAAACAAAATTGGGGGAGGGAATTTCAAGTATGCAGAAGTCAAGAGAATGTTTTGATGAACCCCCGTGTGACCATCACCCTGCTTCAGTAATGATCAACATTTGCCAGTCCTGTACCGTTGATTCCTTCCTCCTTTTTCAGTTGGGTGCGTGGGTGGGGAAGGATAGAGTAGTACTTTAAAGCACATCCTAGGCATCATATCATTTCACCCCATAAATGTTTCAGGGTAGGTAACTTTTTAAAAGGCCATTAAAAAAAAAAGCCACAATCACCCAACACCTATTCACTTGTATTTGATTTATCACATGTAACAAAATTAAGTCCTTAATATCTTCTGATAGCTAGTCCATGTTCAAATTAACCTGATTGTCTCAAATATAGTTTCTTCCCTGAATCAGTATCCAAATGAAGCCTACACACACTGTATTTGGTTGACATGTATTTTATATTAATCAGAAACCACCCCCTTCCCTTCACTGTCATTTATTTGTTGAAGAAATTGAATCATTTGTCTCATAGAATTTTCCACATCTGCATTTTTGTGGTGTCATTTAACATGTTTTTCTCTCTTCTAAACTGGTAGTTAGATTTTGTACTTCGTTAGGTTGAGGACCAACTCTTTTGGCTAGAATAGTTCATAGATGGTAGTATGTGCTTCCTATTTTATCTTTTTCATCGCCTCAAGGAGGCACAAAGTATCGGGTTGTCTCAAAGTAGACCATTTTTGAAGGTAAAATAATATGAGATTTGTCTGCCTTTTAGAAATATTTCATTTGGATTTGTCTTTGAGAAGAAAATAAAACTATTTTTTAAAATATTGCTGCTCTCCAACTTTACTTGTAAAATTCTGGTGATTTTATCCGTTTCTTTTATGCTATTAGGGTTATTATTTTTGACAAACAGAATACAGTATTGCGTATCCTTGGTCTCTGTCTGTCTCTTCCTTGCTCCCTGTCTCCTCCCCTCCCTTTTTGTGTATTCATCCATCTAACGTTTACCGAGAGGCTATGATGTGCCAGGTGGTATGATTGAGGCAGAGGATTAAACTGTGAACAAAGCAGACTCCGTAAGCCCCCAGGGCTTTCTAATGTAGCAGAGGAAATGGAGTTGCAGTACCAGTGACGACAGTATCTTATGGCAGTCTGTGACGAGGCCAGCACAAGGGGCTCTGGAAATCCTGAGGAGAGGGGCAAGTAACCTCCTCTGGGAATGAGGGTGAGCTTCCTGAGGAGGGTGGCATCTCGTCTGAGACCTGAAGGGTGACTAGGTGGTGGCAGGTGAAATGTCAAAGTGAGGGAATGGGAACAGTACATACACAAGCCTTGGAATTTGGAGGTAATCAGGCGGGGCGCATTTGGTGATCTGCCCAGCAGAGCGGTACCCTCTCCTCTGCCTTGGAGTGTGCTGAGATGGATACTGCCAACATCAGCCTTTGGGACCTTCCTTTCCCACCCCTTCAAGGTTGAACGGCCTGTGGCATTCTTAAGGAAAGTCATACCTTCATTCAGGCTGCTGTCAAGTCTAGCTGCCCTAGAAGCCATTCGGTCTCTCTGCATTGATCTGTTCTGGTTTATTATTTGTTGATTCAAAGTTTAACTTTTAGAAAGCAATCTTATTTTTAAGTTTTTGAAAGCTATGACTTTTATCTTTTGTCCTGACCTATCCCCATAACTCCACATTTGTATTTCTGTCAGTTTGACATCTCCACGTAGATGTGTACTAGGTACTCTTGGACAAAACAAAACTGTTGATTCTCTGTTTCCCCAACCCGCTTCTTTTTTCTCCTTGTAAAGGTACCTTATCCACCTAATTCTTTAAGCCAAAGCTTTGCTTCCTCTTTTTCTTTCTACCCCGGTTCAATCCATTAGCAAACTCTGTTGACTGCTTCCCAATCCATGAACTTCTCACCTTCCCCGTAACACTCTTGTCCAAGCCGCTGCTCTCTCTTTCTTGGACTGCTGTAGTAACCTGATCTGTGCCTGCTTCTGCTTTTGCCCCTCCCCACAGTATTCTTTATACAGCATGCAGAGTCATCTGTGTTTCTTGTGTTTTCAAGTATGATCGTGTGTGTCATTCCTTTGGTTGAAGCCTTGCAGTGACTTCCTATATCATTTAGGATAAAACCCAAATTCTTCACTAGAATTCTGATGTGAGTACTCATCAAAACTTACATGAATCTCCAGTTACACCAGTTCTGTTTCTATTTCTCTGTCTTCCATTCTGCTTGCTCTTATCATGTGGATCTTTGTTTCTGTGTCTCTTTCTCAGTTGCTCCTGTGTGTATGTGTATACATGTGTCTCTGTGTCTTTGAATTATTTCCCCTATTGCTGAGGCTTTCTTTCTTTTTGAATAATATTAAGGTGACTGTTATTTTATTTCATGAGTATAGTCTTGTTTTCCTGCTTTTATCTTTAAAAACAGATAAGCAAAATAATTTCTGTTACTCTCAAAAGCGAAAAAGATGAAAGGTTTGTTTGTTTGTTTTACCTGTGGGTCGCTCTACTGTATATCCCTCCCCCTGTGAGTTAGTGGTCATCGGCAACAAAGATGTCTGATCTCTCCGTACCAGGCGTCACTGTTGAGGAAGGGTCTGTAGAGCTTGCTGTCCAGTATGGTAATTACTTGCCACGTGTGGCTATTTAACATTAAATTAATTGAAATGAAATAAAATTGAAACTTCGATTCCTGCATTGTACTAGCTACATTTCAAGTGCTTAATAGCCACAGGTGGCCAGTGGCTGCTATATTGGGATGCACCCTATAGAGCATTCCCCTATTGGACAGCACTGCTATAGATGGTTTATTATATGTATACCACTTGTGAATTTTACTCATTAACCAAAAGTTCTATTTAAAATCCCTTTTTTACTACAACAAAAACACTTTTTAAATTGTGTGAATTTACATCAACAGGCTGCTGGTAACTGATCTTATCAAAGAATGGACACGTGAAATGAAAGTCTTTTACAAAGAACAGGGTGCTCGTTGTGTATATTGGGTCACAAAGCAATCGATGATATTTGTTTAAAAAGCTTAATGTGCTGTTCATTTTTATTTCAGATGATCCTGTACATGCAGCTCCAACCACTTCTACGCGTGTGTTTTATATCAGCGTAGGGGTTTGCTGTGCAGTAATATTTCTTGTAGCAATAATATTAGCTGTTTTGCACCTTCATAGTATGAAAAGGATTGAACTGGATGACAGGTATCGTATATATTTTGGGAAAGGAAAAAAATAAAAGCAGTTGTTTGCATTTACATGGGAGCCCACACACACCCATGCCCCCTGGTGCACAGTGGTGCAGGGGAAGAAGGGTGGTTAAGCCCTAGCCAAGGGAAAAAATACTGTCTTTTTGTTTCTCTGATTTTATTTTTAAAAATTTGTGAAGTCAGAAATTAGTTTATTAGTTGGTGGAGAAGTAGTAGAGATCAATTTTTTCCCCATCCCCTTTGACATGACTCTCTTCTAGACTCCTAGTACCTTTTTGAAATAGCCCTGTTTCTTCCTTCTAGTTTGTCCCTCCATCACTATCCATCCTTCTGTCCATCCATCCATCCATCCAATTTATTAACATTTATTGAGAACCTGCTATGATTTAAATCATTAGTTCTCAACCTGGTCGCACATTAGCGTCATGGGTAAGCTTTTAAAATACATCAGCACTTAGGTACCCCCTTCCAGAAATTCTGATGTCATTGGTCTAGGGTGGTGTTTGAGCATCAGTATTTTTCTTAAAGCTTTCTGGATGAGTCTAATGTGTAGGCTTTGAGATACACTGGGTTAGATATTATGCTAAGTGCTAGGAATAAAAAAAAAATAATGATATACTTCGTGACTTCAAGTATTTAATCTTTGACATTAACCCATAATTATAAAAGTTTGTAAATTTGATGATTGTGGTATGTGTATTATAGTGTGGGAATAGAACAAGTGTTTGTCCCAGCCTGGGTGAGTCAAGATGACCAGGAGGACATTATAGCCAGGATAGGGTGAGAGGTAAAGATGGAATGATAGACAGGTTTATTTTCCTAGTGCACAGTTCTCATTTCCCTCCTCAGTGATTCCCAGTTGCTGACTGAAGACATTCTCAGCTTCGTGACTTGGCTTTCAAGGCGCCCTCCTTTACAGTCTGGAGATGAGCCTGCCTTGTCTCTCATCCTTACTTCACGCTCCAGTTAAATGATTATTTGTTCCTCACTTTTGCCCTACACTTTGCCCTCCAGGACTTTTGTTCATGCTCTCCTTTGCCCACAGGGCTCCCTGCATTTTTCACTGGTTCAAACCATTCTTCACATTTCAACTCCATTGCCATCACTTTCATGAACTCTTTTTTAAGCCTCCCAACCATCAATTTCTCCCTCCTCTCTTTGTCTCTCTCTCTCCTTCCCTCTCTGTTTCTCTGTCTCTCTCTCTTTTTGGTAGCAATTATTTTGCTTTTTCCTTCTAAAATCAGTTTTTGTGTACTTGTCTCTCCTGCTAGAATGTAAGCTTTTCCCAGTTAGGGAGCAGTGCATCTTACTGCTGACTCCCCAGTCCTACATGGTGCCGTACGTACAGCAGGTAAGCATATGTGTGGCAGAAACAAAAGCACAAGGGGATGGGTATCCTGGTTGGATTAATTCCTGCCCCTAAGTACTCTCTGTCCCCTCTGTTACACTTTCTTTATCTGAGGAGAGAAAGAAGAGAGAGGAGGTCAGAGTGAGAAGGGAAATTCACGGATGGGGTGTTTCAGAGTATGTTTTGTATATATGGTTGTGTTAGAATCGGGTTTTGTAGAGAAAGAACTGAGGGGGAAGTGAAGTAACAGGAAGATTTTGATGGGACTCTGAGAGAGGATATGGCAGAGTTAGAGGTCACTGGAAGGCATGGCATTTAGTAGTCTGTCTTGGTAAACACATTCTCCTTGAATGCTTGCTGCTTGTGTGGGGGCGCTCTGAACCCACAGAGATCAGAGTTGTGTAAGAACTTCAGAATCCATGGGGCTTATACCTTTGCTGCTGAAATAATTTGTTACCACCCATGAATTGGTGTTCCAGTTCTCTAGTTTTCAGGCAGATGTTTCCAGACGTTGCCTGAATAGAAGTAGCTTTCATCATCACTTGTTTTCAGAGTACAGCCTAGTGGTTAAGAGCGTGGACATCTCTGAATTCTGGCTGTGCTACTTACTAGCTTTGTGGCCCAGATAGAGGAAGTTCTGTAGCTGCTTTATGTCTCAGTTTTCCTCATCTCTAAAGCAGAGATGATCATGGCACATACTTTGTAGGCATGTTGTGAAGTTTTAGTGAAATAAAAGTGTAAGCTCTTAGAACAAGCCCGGCATATAGTAAGTGCCATTATTATGATTTTTCTTTTCAGAAAGTTGCAGTGTGTTGGTAGTGATGGACTAATTTGTTCTTCAACTCTTTCCTATTCTACTAGCTGTTATTTATTACATGCCAGGCAAGCTAATAGTGGTGACTAGAAAGTTCCCATCCAGTAATCTAATAGAGACACTGCTTCTTCCCTCTGCGCTGGGGCCACTGAGATAACAATGGCTACCATTTCATTGAGTGCTATTTACCAGTACTGTACGAAGCACTTTACATGTATTATCTTATTTGACACTCACAGCCGCTTATGGGTATGGTACTGTCCTTGTTTTAAAGATAAAGAAACAGGCTTGAAGAGATTAAGTAACTTTTTCAGGGTTGCACTGCTAGGACCAGGGCCAAGCAACAGGAGGGACTCATTATTGTTGTAATAGCTGTATTGTAATAACTCAGTATTGTAATTGTATAAAGCACTTGTTATATGCCAGGCACTGTTCCATGTGCTTTACATCCATTAATCCTCTTAATCCTCACAGCAGCCCTGTGAGGTTTGATGGAACCCATGGCTCCATGGAATTGCTTGCACAGGGATGGTAGAGAGTTCTCCCATTCCTGACACTCAGGAGCCAGAGTCCTCTTACACACAGAGCTTATTTAGAGGCAGAGAATAAAACTGCCTGAGGTGTGCTCATGCCAGGGGCAGTTGGAGCCCACGTGTGTGACTTGCCCTCTCCTGAGACTATAAGCTCATCTTTTCAGTCTCTGTGTTGTGCCAGATGAGTGTATTCTGGAGATGCAGAGCTTTTGTAAAGTCCTTCCACAGAGGGATTGGTCTGCACCCTGTCTGTACGGTAGTCTTTCCCTGTTAGCTTGCAACTGTAGGAGAGTTCACTCCTTTGTGGGATACTTGAACTTGTTATTTGGCAATATCTTCATTTTCCATTATCTGCATTGCCCCATCACCCTTGCCATTACTGGTGACAGGGTCCCTTTTATTTCCCCTTATTCATTTCTGTATTCCCCTTATTCAGTGTCTAGCAGGTATCACTGAATGAATGTTGGCATGAAGAATCTGTTGAATGAGGGATGAGTAGAGAGAGACAGGAAACCATTCTGTTAGAGCAATAATTCTTTCCCTCTTTCAGTATATATCAGTAGCTCATGTCAGCAGCAACTCTTCTATGTGGTTTATAGCTTTCTATTCCAAGGAAGGATGTTTTTCTCTGTTTATTGATTGATTGATTCAGTAAGTGTTAATTGAGCTCTCACTAAGAGTTGGGCCCACTTGAGGCCTCTTGTGCCAGGCCCTGGCTTAAGTGCTGAGAAGGGAGGAGTGAACAAATAGGTATTTTTCCTGCCCTCATGGAGTTTACAGTCTGCTTGGGCAAGATAGACATTAAACCAGAAATCCCTGCTAGAATGTAGGTTTCATGAGGGTAGGGATCTTTGTTTCTTATGTTCACTGCTGTATCCCCAGCACCTAGCACAGTATCTAGCATCTAGTATACACTTAGTAAATAGTTTTTGAATGAATAATTAAATAAATGAATTACACAGAAAAATAGAGAAATATAAATTATAATAAGCGCTCTGAAGGAAAATGATGATCTTTGCCCTAAGTTCTAACTTCAACGCTAAAGCAGGGTTAATGTCTTCATAACTAATCTTACTTGCGTATGAAAGTCAAATGAGATAATTTATTTAGACTGGTGTTAAACTATTAAGTGCTAGCAAGTGTACATTTTTATCTCATTTTTTACCTCATGTGATGTAGATATTGAATTTAATAGGTATCAGGGGTTGATCCCCAACTGCTCCGTGCTTCTCTCATGACAGTAAGTCTGGGCTTTCAAAGGTTTGTTCTGATCGCTTAACATTAGTGCTATGCTCATTGTAGGGACCACTAAATATGGATGAGCGCATAACATCTTTGTATGCCCAAGCTTTTCAGGAATTCTGAGGTGGTACAAGAGTGCCACCTACTGTTGAGCTGCTGAAGAGAAACACAATAACTAGTAAATAATTTGGGGTCTGTGCATATTTATTCAACCTGTACGTTGGTTGCAGGTAATATTTAAATTGTACTTTCACGTGTATTATACAACTTAAGCCTCACAAAAATCCTGGGAGGTAGGTTTTCTTAGTCCCATTTTATGGGTAAGTAAATTGTATTCTATTATTTCCCCCCTCTTTGGGGATGATAATGCTTCTCTTCTCTCCCCATTATTGAATCTTGGACTTTTTAACAGATTTGATTTCCGACGTGGTCTTTGAGTAGTATGTACTCAGAACTCCAAAAACAGGTGCCTGGTGGTTCCAGGAATTAAGGATGCATAATATTGGTAATAATATGCATAATTAGTAATAATAATTTGTAAGTGTATGTTTGAGGGCAGGGCACTGCCCTAAAAGGATTATATTTTTCATGTAATCCTTTTAGCAACCTTTTCAGGAGGTAGTATTATGGTTATTTTATCTGCGAGGAATTTGAGGCTCCAAAAGCATTTTGCCTAAGGTCATACAGCTAGTTAATAAATGGTGGTGCTGGCAGTTTTGATTTCAAGGTTATGCTCTACATCTCTTCACTGTACTGTCCCATACCCACTATATGTGTAGACCTATATAGATCAATTTTTGAGTAGCATCTTTTTATCATTATGTGTTTTTTTAATCATCAGGTTATGAAAATACAGAACTATTTTGTGGGGTGTGGTCATTTAAACGATTTTCATATTTAGGAAATTTGGGAGCCTCTTATGGGACTCTGCTGATCCTATAGCTAAGGGAGGCATGGAAAGTAGACCTTCCTCCTGAGGGGATGGCATCCTGCCTGTGATTTCACTCTTCATGCTGAATTTCTATGCTTCACTTCTCCACTGCTGCAAAAGTACAAGGGCTGAGGCAGTGAAATTGGAATGTGTGCAAGGGTGACCCTGGGATAAGGTCGTCGTCCACTGACAAGACAAAAGGACATTAATCTGTAGTAGTCTTGAGTATGGGATTCACATTTATTTGAGCCTACCATTTTCTGGGTCTCCTCATTACTTAAAGAATATGGCATAATAGAATGCTTCACGTGCTAGAGATTTCTAATAAGTTCCGTAAATTCTAAAAAGGTTGGGATTGGGGAAGTAGAAGAAACAAAATGTATATGATTAAACAGATTTGAACCGGGTCGGAAGTCCCTTCCCAAGCTTTGAGCACGTTGGCATGTTTGATTTGCTTTCATACTCCATCATCTGTAGGCCATTTGATTTTGGACCATCATTAAAAGAGACCTGTCTTTATACTCCTTTTCTTAAAAGCAATCTCATTGAGAGGCATGAGTTCTTTTCCTAAGAGATGGTTCCCTAGCATAACATTTTGTGAGGTTCAGGACTGCTATCTATGGTGTCTGAGGAATACCACATTTGTGAATGACTATGATATGATGAACCTGCCTGGTGGTTGTGGAGGTAGAAAGGAAGGAAAAAAATAGAGCTCTACGTTATGAGGCAGATTAAAATTTCAATATGGAACATTTGTGATAGAGATCCATGCATTATTGTGATCTCCGTTAGGGTTTTAAGCTGGTTATAATGGCTACATGCGTTTTGTATGTATGGAAAAAAGAAATTTCTCATTGAAGCTGACTTGCCAAGTATTTCTCTCTTAAAAATTGTTTGCAGCATCAGTGCCAGCAGTAGTTCCCAAGGGCTGTCTCAGCCATCTACCCAGACGACTCAGTATCTGAGAGCCGACACACCCAACAATGCAACTCCTATCACCAGTAAGAGTTAATTTAATTCTAAAGATGGTTTACTAAAATTGTCTATGGTCTGTCTTTCCTTGGTCCTGTGTGGTTAGTTGCTTGTGGGACGTGTGCCATTCTGTGTACATATTATCTAACATGTACAGAATTAGGCTTTAACTTTTGCTTTCTAGAGCATTGACTGAAACATTCCAAAATTGGAGTATTAAAATTTTAGGTTTAATTGCTAGAATTAGTTTTGGGGAGGTTTCTATAGATTATGTTAAGAGGGCTGCTGAATCATCTCTATACAAATTCAGAAGGAGGATTTTCAGGTAGTTAGAATAAGCCACTGATCTCTATGAAGGCAGAGACTCAGATTTTAATGAATTATTTGATGGTCTCATGGGCTGTGGTTAGGACTTTACATTGTTTTCTGATCATGATGGGAAACTAGCTGCCATTAGAGTTGAGAATGGGGTCTGATTTCCTTTTTTTGAACAGGATTTTGATGAAAGTTTTTATACTGTAACATGTAGCTGTTTGGGGGAAAATAATCATTCTTAGAGTATAATTTAGACATAATGAGGACTCAGTCACCATACAAATAAGAAACTACACAATCATCAGGATAGACAGTGGACCACAAGTCAGGGCTCAACTCAGTGGTGCCATTGATTAATGAGGTTCTTGTAGGCGATTAACTATTATCTCCCCTGGGCTGACATTTACTCTCTAGTAAACTAAAATTAAAGAGTATCTGTTTGTCACCCAGTGCCCTCTTGTGGTCTTTCAGTACTGTTTCTCCTTAAGAAGTACCAGGATTCTTTGGAGAAACGGATGATTCCAGGACTGGGTCGGGAATGTGTAAGATAAACCTGGGACATGTGTTGAGCCAAAAATCCAGGAAGCTACTGAAGACAAGAGCTCCCCAAAATGGGACCATTGAGCATCAGAAAGAATAATGACTGCAGTGGATTGATGAAGTGATGTAAATGTGAAATGTAAAAATGGGTAAAAATCCACAAGTTCGTAATGATACTTTTTAGAAAAATCGGTCATTATGGGAGTTAACTAAGGCACCAATAATGCCTTACTCTGACAACTGGCTACCTGAACTATTTCACAATAACCAGATAGTGCTGGTTTATGAAGGAAAATGTTTTTTTACAGAAGAATCCCAGCTAATAAATGTGGAAGGAATGATAGAATTAGAAAATCATACTTGCATCCCCTAATAAAATACTTGATTCAGGAAAAGATCGTCAGTGTTTTAAACTATACGAACAAAAGGAAGTAGGGAACTTTACCATTTGAGGGATCAGAGTGTCACTGCCTGAATCCACTACTGAAACTTAGCATCATTAAAAGTAGGACAGCTAAGTATTTTGTGCTCCCAGATGGAATATTCTTGTCTCCCCTCCCCCTCCAAGAGTTAACCTGGATCTAATCAAGGCTGTAAAACTGACTTGCAATTTACAAGAAATACAGGGATAGAGAAACAAGTTAGATGACACTAGAAGAGGCAGATGCTGGACATTCTCCAGGATAATTGACGCAGTTTCTTTAATAAGATGTGGCAAGAAAAACGAAAGGGAAGGAGGGGGCACTCTAGCTTAAAAGAAATCTAAGAGAAATCATAACAGCAGTTAACATCTCCAAGGAAAGAAAGACGTATGTTCCTCAGGAAATATAATGATAGATGGGAGAGTAGTCCAAACTATTTATAAGAAACACATCATTGCTTTTAATGTCTAGCTGTCAAGATTTGCTCATTAGAGTCAATTCTTGATTGTGGATATAACCTTAAAGACGTAGATAAGTAATTTATTATATATGCTAAAAGCAAAATGCATTTTAAAAAGTCAGTGGAAATACATTTATTTGTTGACAAATTTTTTTATTTACCACCAGTAAGAAGTTTATTTGTTTTGTAGACATTACCTTAAGGAGATAGATACTTCATTTCTTATGTATGATAAAAACAAATAGTGCTTTTAAGAAAACCCAATGGAAGTATATTTGTCTATAAATAAAAAAAGAAAGGAGTGGAAAAAATACTTGAAGACAAAATAGCCGAGAGTTTTCCAAAATAACAAAACACAACAATCCACAGATGCAAGAAACTCAGAGAACTCCAGGAAGGACTAAACACTCATAAATGCACTCATAAATGCTCACATATGCACACGCACCTAGACATATCATGGTCACAGTGCTATCAGTGGAATCAGGCTTTGTCAGCCGAATCCATCCATTACAAAGTTCTCCAGAGCCCTTCATGTGGTTCTTCTCACAGCCACTGATGACCATTGTCCAGGTCCACCCATTCTTTAGGGATTTTTCTTCCCCAAAATACTGTTCCAGTGGGGTTACCAGTCCAATTTCTGCTTGCTAACACTAACTTTTATTCTGACTTTTTTTCTTGCAATGAGAATTTTAATTTATGGCCAGAAATTCTGTTTTGCTGTCATCATATTAAGAATGAATGGGAATTAAGGGAACCGAAAAACGAATATGAATCTCACAGTGGTATGACTAGGCTGTATGGATGCCAGAATGATTAAATCAATTACATATTTTTTTTAGAAAAGATATTTTTACAAACATCTCTTCATTCGAAAAGGTTTTTTTTTGTTAGGAGACTATATTAGAAAATCTTTGGAGAGAAAAGCAGTCCATATGAGGGATTAAATTAAATTCCATGAATCAAAGCTTGTTTCATTTGGCTGAAGAACAATTGAACTGGTAGTAATATAATATTATTTTTAGTGTTTCTTGTTTTAATTCTGCATTTTAAGATTTTGGGATAGGTGGGAAAGTGTTTCTTTAAAATTTAGTATGGCCTTCATAAGTAATTCTCCCTGTTCGTGTGTGTGCCTTTTTCCATTTATGATTCTTACATTGTTTCATTCCTGTGACTTGAGTCCTGAGGTTCTAACTGAACTAGTTGACCCTGATGCCATAATAAGGGTATTTATATTTCTTGGTTTGGCTTTGTTGGCTCCTCAGGTTATCCTACCTTGAGGATAGAGAAGAATGACCTGAGAAGTGTCACTCTTTTGGAGGCCAAAGCTAAGGTGAAGGATATCGCAATATCCAGGGAGAGGATAACTCTAAAAGATGTACTCCAAGAAGGTATCTATTATCTCAAAATCAGGTTTTCAAGGAAGATTTAATGTTAGTAGTATAAAAATTTTTTTGTTTCAGAATTTAAGAATTTGATCTCATTTTGAGTTTAAGGATAGAAAGCCGTGCACAATTTGTTTCCTCTATAACACTGATTTTTATTTTCCCTTTCTTTAGATTTTCAATTTGCCTTAATATGGACAGCTTTGGTGCAAGTGTTGATTTTCAAGTATATTAAGGCATGATTATTAGTGTTTGTCACCTTTAAAGTATATTTTCTGTTTAGTTCTTGTCTGAGATGATCACTACCTAGCAGGCCTCTTTGAAACATTCTAAGTAATTCTCTCTGTGATGGAAAGTGTATGGGTTCTAGCAGAAGGCGCATGCATGGGGATTGGAGTTATGCCCAACTTCCAATCCCAGTCCCACAATTTATTACCTGTGTGACCTTGGAGAAATCATTTCCTGTTTTCCATGTCCAGTTTCCTCTTCTCTAAATTTGGACTCCGTTGTCTACTCTTAGACATTTATGAAGATTAGATGAACTGATGTTCATTAAATGAACTAACACATGATAGGTGTTTGAGAGATAGTACCCTACCTTTCCCCTCTTGCTGGTCCTTGCTTTCTTTTTTGAGTTTCAGGGTATTGGCTGGGGAGAATGCTGAAAGAAGAAGACAGAAATTAATAATAAAATACTTTATTGAGCTCTTCAAGTTGTTAAATAGAGAATTACTTTTTCCCCCCTTCCATAACTCAGTTTGGAATGTTTTGGATGCATGTGAGTCATTCTGAATTCATCTGTTTGGTTGAGATGCTTGTAGGTCAGTCACAGCCAAGGGAGGGGCTTGAACTGTCTCCAGTGGCAAATAGTAATTAATGGAAGCAGATTTTTTTGGTGTTTTTGAATGTGTGAGGAGAGTCCATTTTTCTCCTTTGTCGTTGCTCTGAGGCTAAGCCTAGAAACTCATAAATGTCTCTATGGATACCCCATTACTGAGCTCCAGTGCTCCTGTCTATATCATTAGTTTATTTAGGATATTTCAGAATGAATTCTCATATATAGTTTAAATTTGGTATTTCAAAAGGCAAGATAAGATATTTTGTAATTAAAAAGAGCCTTTAACAGTCATTAAAAAACAAAGATTTGAGTCTTTTTATGCTAGGGCAGGAGTAATGTTGACCACATTTTCCCTTGTTATGTTTAAGTTGTATTGTGCCAGAAAGTTTTGTACTTATAATTTTATGAACGTTATCATATGATCTCAATAATTATTATTTTTCCTTTTAGGTACTTTTGGGCGTATTTTCCATGGGATTTTAGTAGATGAAAAAGATCCAAATAAGGAAAAACAAGCATTTGTAAAAACAGTTAAAGGTAGGATTTTATTTCCCATTCTGTTTCCATACTGCTTTTCTGTCTAAGGTGGCTTATGTCAGCGAAATTGTTTCAGATTTTCAGTGTGTGCCAGACCTTAATCAGTCCATGTTAATTTAGCTCATACAGTCTAACCTTTTAGGAGATTTGTGTTGTTTTCATTAAGGTATAGAAAATAGAAGCTAATAAATTAAGACATTATATATTTATTAGATTATTAGATTATTATATTTTATTATTATTATATTATTATTATTATTATTATATATTTATTAGATATTACTCAGGCTTCTAATTAAACTGCATCCACTTGACTTCATTTTTGCTATATCTAATATTATGTTTTTCCTAGGTTAAAATTCTTTGGTTTTTCCTTCTTAAAAAACATTGATAGTAGTTTTCCCTCCATCTCAGCACCCCCCCACCCCCAATACTGAGGACTTATAAAGAAAAAAAATGACCCCCAGACCCACTGTACCTTATGTGAATAGCTGCTATTTGCCTTTCTCTCACTCCCTCTCCTCCCTTTTTTTTGCTGTTATATATAATTTGCAGAAAATATCTGTGTGTGTGTGTGTGTGTGTGTGTGTGTGTATTATTTCTTGGTAGAGTTTTGCAGGTATAGCTGTAGTTGGAATTGCTGCCCCACAAGTTGTTTACATTTAAAATATTGATAGTTGTTGCCAGATTGTTTTCTAAAAGGTAGTGATAGTTTATATTCTCATGAACAGAATACCTATTTTCACATATTCTCCTTTTGGAGAAATGTGATGCTTAATTTTTCACTTACTGACTTCACTTATTGATTTATATAAACTTTTCAGTTAGAGATTCCCTGTCAACATATAACTAGACTATGTTTTTATATGGCTTATTGCCTAATACTGGTAAATTAGCAAGACCTTTTATAATATTAAAATTGTAATGGTTTATAATTGATTTGTATATTTAAGCTTTGTAAAAGCTTAAATAATTCTTAGATAAGTCTATTTGTTCATTTTAAGAGAGAAAATGTAATTTAAAGAGTGCTTAATGTCTGACAGTGTCTGATGTAAGTTGAAATAACTGGTTTTTAATTTTGGAAAAACAAATTTAGCATTCCAAATGCAGAAATTGAGGGCAAAATTAAATTCAGTTTTATGAGTAGGAGGTGACAGTTTTATGAAGTTCACAAAGTTAATTTATAAGAACTTACGTTTCTAAATTTAGTTAAAGGAATTCTTAGGAAGTATGAAGGGTTTATGTTTATTGTTTCTAAAAAGTTGGGTTGTACTAATCTAACAAAAAAACTTTAGAATTTGATTTCTTTTAATTTAGCAAAATTGCTTGTTTAAGGATGCTACAAACACACACTTTCTTCTTTCTAAACAGATGGTTTAACTTACTGTTAAGTGAGTAAGTTAACAGTTAATAAAATGAATTTAGTTTATTCATTCACTTCTCCTAACCCCAAAACACTTCTAAAGATTGATTTTTAGGTTTGGTCCCACTAGGTTTTCTGACTAGTTTTGAAGGATACTTTACATATTACTCTTTATAAATGTAAAATTTGAGCCCTAAGTTTAATAATGTCTGCCTTTTGTTACAGTTTCTCCATTTTGTAAAGGAAACATTCCCCCTTAACTCTAATATTTCTTCTGGGGTTTGTAAATATTCTATGGATAATTTAGAACTGGGCTACTATTAATTTGTTCTGAAGGAATGTTGAATTAACAAAAGAGGTTTCTGTGTAGAATTGGGTTGATTTAGGATTGGAAGTGGGGGGAAAGGAAATAATAGTGATAAGAAAACACAATGCAGATACTGGGACTGTTTCACAAGATAAGATTTCTCTTTCCGTGTACCTTTGAATTGTAGTCACTTGCTTGTTTCTGTGTCTTACCACTGTAATTATAATGTTCTCTCTGAGCTAGACGGAAACAAGAGAAAGCATAGTGAGTCCTTAGCCAAGATATGGTCATGATTTGCGTGGGAAACACAGAGGAAGTTTACCGACCACGGTATTTGCTTCAAAATTGTTAGATAACTCCACATGATTGAGTGTCTCTGAGATTTATTCTTTTGGAATGTTATTTTTATTTTTTAATTGAAGCTACGTAGAGTTGACAAAGTTCTTTCACAAATATGTATGCCTTGTTACATGCTATACAATTATAAGTACAGCTAAAAATGCAAAAATAAGTTTTTAAAAGATCAGTTACTTTACCTTTATTTTTTTATTTATTTATTTTTATATTTATTTTATTTATTTATTTGGTTGCACCAGGTCTTAGTTGCAGCAGGCGGGCTCCTTAGTGGCAGCTCACCTGCTCCTTAGTTGCAGCTCGCCAACTCCTTAGTTGTGGCATGCGAACTCTAAGTTACGGCATGTGAACTCTTAGTTGTGGCATGCATGTGGGCTCTAGTTCCCTGACGGAGATCGAACCCGGGCCCCCTGCATTGGGAGTGTGGAGTCTTAACCACTGCACCACCGGGGAAGTCCCTACCTTTGCCTTTAGGCATAAGCAGGAAATTGGAGTTTGGCTTCTTAAAAGTTACCATTTGTCACAGAGACTTAATGGATATTCCAATATAAATTTCCAGAGATTGAAATTAGGAATCTGAATTTCACACAGTGAATATTGTGAAATTGAATTCCATGAAGTAAATCAATTAATTTGAGGTTATTGGTGTTAAGTTCTTGTTTTCTTTTATAGCTTCTAATTTTTTACAAATTAGAAATAAGTAGGGTTTTTTAAAAATCATTTTGTTCTTGTAACTTTTAGAATGTAAATTATTGTATAGTATTCTTTTCAAATGTATACGTCTTAAAGATAGACCTTTCAGTATTTAAAATTATAAGACTAGGACCAGACTGGGTAAGGAATCCAGGAAAATGATTTTTTCTTACTAAATGTATAAAATTATTTTTTCTCCAAAGTTTCCTTAGCTCATTATCCAGCTCAAGTGTCCCTTGCTTAATAGAACATGCTTATCAAAGTTAAAACCTTAAAAAATTATGAAAAAAATGACACATCCTGAAATTACCTTTCATTTTACTTGGATCTCTGTACCAGTTGACAAGAAGGTAAACTCTTACCAAATGGGTACAGACCTCCAACTATTACTAGTTTTCAGTTCTAAAAAGATCCTTCCAGCCCCCAAATAGTTCTGGCCATAATTTTATTAACAGTTGTTTAGATTACAGAAAGAGTAAAAAGGCATATTCTGCCATTTACTAAATGTTCCTAAATTTTAAGCAGTTTTTAAACAACTAGAGTTTATTTCAGCAGACACTGAGATAAAGTGCTTTTTCAAAGAAGTAGCAAGTATTCCACGTCCTTGGCTTTTTGTCTACCCATTTTGTATTCCTACAAAAGTTTTAACTAAGTGAAGCTGTCTGGAAAGGGAACACTAATATCAAGTAATGAGAGAGGGAGTGATTCCACGGGTTAGTCTTGGAAGTAAATGAAATTTACTATTTCTCAGCTTTGACAGCTCCACTTTTAAGGAATGAGTGTATAATCATGGTGCCTGAGTTTAGTGGTCTGGATTTTACTGTTGGTTTAGCATTTTACTGGGTAGGGCTGGGAGGTGTATCTTGGCTTTGCCCATCTTTCTATCTTCTTCTCCCTCTTACTGCATTGATCAGAAGATCTATAAATTATTATTACTGTTTTATTTTATTGTTGACATACAAATCGATTATTGGCTTCTTTGAAAGTATTTTTAAAGGTATACTGTTAATTTTGTTTTTGATATTTAAAACCCATTTTTTTAAAAATTAAAACTCATTTTCAATTTTATAATGAAAATATACTATTCACTTAATGGAAATGTTCTTTTCAGACAGGGGAGAAAATCCTCTGTACTTACTGAAGTAGTGGCCCCTATAAGAGGAGGCATCCTTGTAGATTTGTGCAAATATTTAATGGCTTCAAATTCTTTTGAAGGTGCAGACTAAAGATATTGGTAAATTGCATTATCATGTTTTATTTCAAAAACATTGAACTAAAAGCCAGTTTTAGTTCTGTTTGTTACCTGGACCAAAAACCATGAGTTCAGAAGCTAAAAATAAAATGGAATAATCATGCTAATTTGGGCTGTTATATGAAAATTAAATCTTTTTCTACTAATATAATAGTAGTTCTTTTTGTTTGTTTAACCACATAGAGGTAAGAAGAAGAAAACAGTAAAATGCACCACAATCTCCAGTCAGAACTCCTGTGGTCATTTTTTTCTAATTTTATGTTTGTAAGGTTAGAAAGTTTAAACAGGACAGAAAGGTGCAAAATGTAAATTCTCGCATCTCTAAAAGTAACTCCCGTAAACAATTTCTTATGATTCCCTCTGTGAGTAAGAAGAAAAACACATCCAAATATATCTAATTTTCCAAATAAATTTGATTTTGAAATATAACTGATCGCACAAACACAGTTTTTCACCTTGCTTTTAAAATTTAATATGTCTTGCAGATTTTCCTCTGTCAGTACATGTAAATCTGACTTTTTTTTCTTAAGGTAGCTGCATAGTATTCTTACGTGCTAATTTAACTAGCTCTCTGTGATGGGCACTTGGGTCTTTTGTCGTTTTGAGTTTTTTTGCTGTTATAATTGAACAGTATTCTTGTTATGTTCTATACAGATGAGCTTTTGTGAGTAGACTCTTAGCAGTGGGATTGATGATGGTAAAAGGTATTAAAAATTGTGTTAGCTGTTGTTTCCCCCACCTGTTGATAAGCCTGTTTCCTCACACTCCTGCCCAAACTGGCAGGTGGCTGACTTTTGTGTCTCTTCCAGTCTGATGAGGAAGATGGCATCTCCTAGTTTAATTTGCATTTTTTTACTGAGGAGTGAGGCAGAAAGTCGTTTTTTTAATTTTGCTGGTCATTTGTGTTGTTTTTTTAGTAACCTATGTGTTTATATCCTTTGCCTCTTTTTCAGTTTTTTTTCTTATCGTATGAGTTCTTTAAAGAAGGGGGAAAAAGACGAAATCAGCCCTTTATATGCCTTATGTGTTACAGATATTTTTCCAGCCTGTTATTACTTTCTCTACTTTGTTTCTGGAACCTTACTTAATTTCTGATTTTTATGTAGTCAAACTTATCCTTAATGGCATCTGTAAATGTTGACCTTGTCAGTGAGACTCTACCTACTACAATAGAATTTTAGGCTAGACCTATTTAGATTTGCCTGTAACTTTTAATGAAATTTACCATACAGTCTGAGATAGTTACTTACCAATACCAGAAAATATTGATGTCATATGTATAATATTATCATACTATATATGACAGTGTCTTTTTCTTTATGTAGATCAAGCTTCTGAAATTCAGGTGACAATGATGCTCACTGAAAGTTGTAAGCTACGAGGTCTTCATCACAGGTGAGAGGAGAAACCACCCAGCATTTAAGTGTTAAGCATGGTAGCATTGTATGCTACATTTTTAAGAATGTTGTAATGTGCTCTTAATAGAAAGCATTTCTGGAATAACTTAATTTATTTTTTCCTGAATATAAAAGTGAAAATGCATGCTCATTGCACAAAATTTAAAAACACAGTAAAATATAAAGAAGAGTATGTAAGCCCACATCTGGATAATTGTAGCTGAGCTTTCAGGAAAGAGTTTATATTTATGTGCATCTTTCCCTTTAAAAAGTAGGATAATGATATACGTATGCTAAAAAATATTTGTTATGAAATGTTGAACATGTAGAGTACCAAAGAAAAGAATAATAAACACCAATAAGCCCACCTCCTAAATTCATTGGTGGTTAACATTGCCATTTTTGCTGTGCATGTTTATGTATCTATCATCTATTTAGGTAGATATAGGTAGATATTTGCAAGTGTGGAAGTATTTTAAACTAAATTGGATATCTCAGCACTTTCAATGCATTTCCAGCATGCATTTTCCAAAAAGTTGGGGACATTTTTCTATATAATCACAATACCATTATCTTTAACAAGGTTTAACCCACTTCTTGATATGGCAAAACAATGTATCTAACTTTTCATGTAAGTAACTATAAATTCACATCCACATTTAAAAAGACTACATAGTAGTTCGTTGAATGGATGCACCACATTTTATTTAACCAGTCTCTTATCATTAGTTTGCAGTATGATTTTTAAAAAATATTTACAGTTCTGTATAGGAAGAACTTTTTTTAAAAGCTTATTATCAGTCCTTTTCACAGAGCTATAACAAGAGATTCTATCTTCTGAGCCAAAAAGGGTGTAATTATAGTATCACAATGTGCAGTATCAATGTTTGGGCAAGGTTTTTGTTGTTGTTGTTTTAAAGCACTATACAGAGTCAGCTTAATTTGTGTGCCTACTGAAAATTTGATCACATATGTTTAAAAAATGGAATGGTGACCATCATTGCTGGAAGATATTTATGGACTTCCGGGAAAAAAAAAAAGATAGAAAGTCATGTGCAAAAGGCGTTATGCATTGTACTTTCTGTGTACTTTGAGCAGTTACTTGAGTTCTGCCAAAAAATAAGATGACTATGCAGAGTTTTATTTTTGAATTTTATTTATACTTTGGTTCATAGTCAAAAGAATTTGAGAACCTAAAAAGAAGGCAGCTATAGTAAGATCAGTAAAATGGTAATGAAAATGAAATTGAGTTTTTTGGCATTGTGATGGTGGAAAAGAAGACAAATAAGCCAACGTTAAGGAGACAGTTATTTTTATGTGATTGAACATAAAACAACTCTTAGCTTCTGGGCAAGCAAGGCTGAAGGAAACATTAAAGTTTGATACATCTCAGTATTAGAAGGGAAGGAAATGTACATGTTTCTTGGGGGAGAAAACTTTTTCTGGTTTCACATTCTGAGGCAGATGTCATTAGCTTTATCATATACTTGGGACATTGATTAAGATTATGAACAGATATACTTTTTAGTTTCATTGAAAATAAAAAAGCCAGAGACTTTTGAAAAAAATTGACCACACAGTAATGAGGGACTAAAAATGTCCTTTTGAAGGGTTAAAGTCATGTGATTTAAGAATGTTACCTTCCATTGACCTGATTCACTGATTCATTCCAAGAATAGAACTCATTTGCAGAGGAATGGATAGATAACTTACGCTTTAGACTATATTTTCTAAAAAAAAAAAAAAAAAAAAAAACACATTTTGTTTCCTCTGAGTAACAAAGCAAGAACTGGGTAATGATCAATTGGGAATGTCCTTTTTGACAATGTTGGGAGTACTTGATTTATTATGCTGACCCTAGCGGGAAGAACCAGAGTGTTTAATACTAGTATGTAATGTTAACCTAGTACTTAGGTACTTAGCTAGTATTCTTACCTTGATGAAAGGTCTGTACCACATCAGCACAGAAGTGGGTGGCAGGGATAAATATAGACAAAGCCAGGATTTTCTCAAGAAGCAGTTTTATATCCACAGTAGCCCAAAGGTGCTTTGGCTGAAAAATGTTCAGAGCAAGCATTTGCAGCATTTTCTCAGGCAGCTTTAAGCTATAGGATTTTCCAGCATCCAACTAGGATGAATTAGTAGCCCCAGGATACCCTTAGGTGGTGGAATGGGATGACTTACTGAATTAGGGTTATTTGTTACTGTACATTCAGTGATTAGGGAATGTCTTCTAAAGGCAGGTTATGGTTTGATCCTGGTTAATTGTTCTTCCTCATTCATAAAGTGATACCGGGACTCCTGGTTTTTAGTGAGCAAAACACATTGTCAATATGTAGAAAGTATATGGTTCCTTCTTCTCACTGTAGCAATATATTTCATTTTTAAGGGGACTAGGGCCTGTAACACATTTCTTTTGACCCCTGATGTCTAGACTGTTCATGGCTCTGTGTATGCATATGTTCTCATTCATTAAGTGCCCATTTTGCACTTGGAACACTGCTAGGCATGAGGGTTAAAAATGAAATAATGATATTCAGTGATCATATTATAGAATTTATCAAGCAAATTCAATACACTCAGCAAGACATGACACCTGGTTTCTGATTTTACCTTTTTTAAAAAACTAGTTTTGGTATGTAATTCATCATGTTTACTTCATGTTTTAACATTCCATGATTAAGAGTTTTAAAGTGTTGAAATATTTTAAAGCATCTTGAAATTCTTTCTTTTCATTCCTTTTTCCACTGGAATTTTTGAGAATAATTTTTATTATAAGTTAAAATAGCTGTATAAATAAAAGATAGCTGTCGATCTATTTAAATTCCATCAGACGTGCTTCATAAAAAGTACTCAATCTATTTCTGCTTGTAGTTTGACTCTCCATTGGCCCAAGGGTGCCTGATGATGACGAGCACTTTGCTGAATGCCTCATGGCTCTCACTCTGCAGGCACGCTCGGCAAGACTGAGAACTGGACCAGTTCTTGCCTTAAGTCCCTGCAGAACCTGCCTTTCCTCTATAGCACCTGCTTCTGCCTCACCCACTCTTCTTATAGATCCCAGATCTTCCTCTTTATCTTCCTTTCCTTTATAAACTGGGCAGAACGAAGAGCAGCCATTTGTTCTCTGAAACGTTTTCATGCAGCTTGTTACTTCTCCCCGAGGGCTTTTAATCCTCTGGTGATAGAATAAATGATTTGATCTCATCCAGCAGACTTCCTGTGTTTGGGTCAGATTCCGTTAACTTTGCTCAGTGAGTTTCAGTCATGAGGAAAGGTGCAGAGAAATAATTTTGGGAGGGTTAAAGAGATTGGGCAGCTCTTCACATTACTCCTGAAATCATGGTAGGTTCAGTGAAACCTGAGTGCACACCTGCTGTAGTCATTTTTTCCCACTTCTATTGAGAAATAATTGACATACCTCACTGTATAAGTTTAAAACATACAGCATGATGGTTTGATTTACATATATTGTGAAATGATTACCATGGTAGGTTCAGCTAACATCCATCTTCTCATATAGATACAATAAAAGGGAAAGAAAGAAGAAAGAAAATTTTCTCCTTGTGATGAGAGCTCTTAGGATTTACTCTCTTACCCACTGTCCTGTATATCACACGGCAGTGTTAGCTATAGTTGTCAGGTTGTACAGTACATCCCTAGTACTTATTTATAACTGGAAGTTTGTACCTTTGACTGCCTTCCTCCAGTTCCCCCTCCCTCCATCCTCCTGCTGTAGTCATTTTAGTATGTGTGGGACTTGGTGTGTCTTGCTCCCCTGGGAGGGAATGTCCAGTGATCCAGTGGAAAACACAAGGTTTTTAGAATCAGATGAAGATTTGAATTTTTTCCTCTATGTGCTTGCTGTTTGTCATTGGCAGATTACCTTACCCCTTACCCCCTTCATGGATTCCCTCGCCTGTAAAGTGGGACTAATCATCACTGCCACTCTTGGGCTGTAATGCAAGCAGAAGCCTTACAGAGAAGTTGCCGCATACAGGTTTACTGATCTCTGAGTCCTCATTTTCCCGGCTCCTCAGGGTCAGTGCTTTCCCTGTTAGTAACTCCTGCACAGCAGGAGGGGGGCCCACAGCTTTCACTTCTGCACTGTTAGGCCAGAATTGTGTGACTGTGGTTTTAAAAGAGATACATACTCAATTGAGACAATTTAGGAAATACAGAAAAGCAAGGTAGAAATGATCTAAAGTCTCACAACTCAAAAACAACAACTCTTGGCATACTTCTGTGCAGAGTTGTATTTGCCACCATATTTGTAATTATCCTGCAAACATGTGAATTTTGTATCTTGCTTTCCTATAAGTAAGCTTTTACTCATATTCTTGTAGCATCCCTTTGTGACTATTTGTTACATACTATCCTATTATTTGGCTGTACTTCCTTACTTTTGGACAGTCTTGTTGTTTGCAGCTTTTACTAGTAATACTGCATTAACTATCCTTGTTCATATAGCTTTCATATGTTTAATAATATTTCCTTACTAATATCCTTAGAGGCAGAATTTTCCAAGTTAAGGAGGAGGAATGTTTTTCAGGTTGTTGTTTGGTGTTACTTATCAAATATTTATTAAATGCTTATTTCTGTGGCACAGAATACAAAGCATTGGGTGTAAAAAAGGAGTTCACTTTAGTTTTTGCCGTCTAGGAATTTTCAGCTTAGTGGGGGAAATGAGGTAATTACGTAAAAAGTTACATAGCCTTGGGAAAAATTAACAGTTATTTCCAGGTACCAATGGAAGAGGTGTCATTAGGCAATAGGATGAAAGTATTTATGTGTGCCATGGAGATTTTAAAAGGAACAAGATTTTTTTTTACTGCGTGCTTGGCCTTATTTGTATATCACAGCAACATTGTATGGCTGGTGGGATCCCCATGTTAGAGGTATGGAAACTAAGGCCAAGAGAGATGGTCACACAGACAGTAAATGGTAAATTTAGGATTTAGAAATCCCATGTGACCTGCTAAGAACTTCTTGGCTTTTTGTGACAGTTTCAAGCTCTTGATTATCATATTCTTTTCTGCAGACTTGCGTTGGGGCCCTTTTTTTTTTTTTTTTTTTTTAAGCGTTATAATGAACCAAATGGGCTGTTATCATATGCTCATGCTCAAGTCATTTTTTAGGTCCCTTTGATTACCCTTTAGAGTAGAGATTTAGTGTGGCTAGAGTGTGTCTTAAGAGAATCTAGTCCACAGGAAACAACTTCTGAGTTTATAATTTTTCCCTATCAAGAAAGTGGATATGTGGAAAACATTAAAGTCTAGTCTAAAAGAGCATTTATAATTTTACATTTTTAATGGTTATATGTTTTTAAGTAAGTTTGAGATTTTCTTGTTTTGTTTTAGGTTATCTTTATTTTATTAGTTTTTATTAAAAATAACCCCCTGAAGTTTCAGATTTCACGTGTGTTTCTCCTGATTTCTTATTATTTTATAGAAATCTTCTTCCTATTACCCATGTCTGTATAGAAGAAGGAGAAAAGCCCATGGTGATATTGCCTTACATGAATTGGGGGAATCTTAAATTGTTTTTACGGCAGTGCAAATTAGTAGAGGCCAATAATCCACAGGTGAGAAATATTTGCCCAAATACCGATTATTTACCAGTGGCTTCTAATAATATCTTTGAAGGTAGATGTTAGCATTCCTATATATAAACTGTTTAGAAGTCTGTAAAAAGAAACTCAAGTTGAACCAGAAGATATTGCTAACCTGTTGATTTAGAGGGAGATGGTTTGTGATTCAGGCTTACACTCTGCTGATGCTGAAGGTTTTCCGTGTATAACCATTGTGTATTATTCATAATCACCTCAAACCCTCTGTGACACCATCTCAGTCATTTTCCTCCTAACTCTTTGAAGGTACTTGTACTAGATCTCCCTTCTAGGAATGGAAATAGACCTTACAGAGCCATTTGGTCCATGTTAAAAAAAAAAAAAAAAAAAAAGCTGGTGGTAGCTGGAGGTGTAGATTGTGGGTGATAATTTGGTAGCCAGGGTTTCCAGCAAGTGGTTGGCAGCCGTAGCCCACCAGCATCACCTGGGGAAGAATTTCATTCCTCAACCTACAGTCCTGGCACACTAGCTCTAGAGGAGCACATCAGAGAGAGCTGTAAACTAGCATTAGTTTGAAAATGGTCCCCGGGGGATAACCTCCTAATAAAAGCTTAACATTGGAAAAGAAAAGAACAAGTTATTGAATAATAAACATTTGAAATATTACCCTTAGAATTCAGCATTCATTGAACAGATGTTTATTGAGCCGCTACTGTATATGCTGGATGTTGGGGAGATACACCTAACAGATGAGAGTGAAGTAAATGGTAAATTACAGTACAGAATGATAAGGACTGTAGTAGGTATAAGTATAGGAAGCTATGGGAACATGTTCTTGGTCAAGAAGTAGCTTTTTAAAACTTAGTGTGTAGGTGTACTTTGGGATGGAGTAAGATTGTGGAATAAAATAACTGCCATCAAAGTTTTTGTGCTAACTGCAAACATTGTCATTTTCTGTTACCACAGGCAATTTCTCAACAAGACCTGGTCCACATGGCTATTCAGATTGCCTGTGGAATGAGCTATCTGGCCAGAAGGGAAGTCATCCACAAAGACCTGGCTGCTAGGAACTGTGTGTAGGTGCCATGAGCTTGTCACTGTCGTTTGATATTTAGTGTTCCCTGAATTTGGGTTCTCTCCATGAGTCACAGTGGGAACTGTGTTGTATTTATGAGTGATTGTGGTCCATATTTTTTCAGTATTCAATTGTATTTGATGTTCATGTCTACTTTTCAGCATTGATGACACACTTCAAGTTAAGATCACAGATAATGCCCTCTCCAGAGACTTGTTCCCTATGGACTATCATTGTCTGGGGGACAACGAAAACAGGCCAGTTCGGTGGATGGCTCTTGAAAGTCTGGTTAATAATGAGTTCTCCAGTGCTAGTGATGTGGTAAGTGCTGGGACCCCGGGATATCAGCAGAATGGAGGAGGCTCCAAATGCTTTTAAAATGTTTTTCAATTTTTTAAATCTGATAACTGTTCCCTGAAATTTTTTATTCAGAAAGCAAGTATAGTTAGCTTTCTAACTGTCAGCTAGTTTGTGGAGATAAGCTGTGACCCAAACCATGGAGCATCACTGTGTGTAATCTCATTTCATCCTCATGATGACCTGTGAGGGGGCTATTAACACTATGAGATAGGTAGACACTATCCCAGTTTTAAAGGTGATGATATTGAAGTTAGGTTTTTTAAGTCTCAGAATGACCAAGTGGCTGTCAGATAGTAAAGATTTATTGTTTTCTTTTTTTCAAACGACCTCTTCCAAGTTTTATGGCCTGTGTAGCTTACAGTTCCCCAGATGTCACTGTCTTCCTTTTTGTCAGTTTCTGGGTGGTTCTGTCTATTCAAGCAGATCATATAGTGGGATCCTTTAAACTTAGTGATGCATAGTTTCAGAAGCCACAGTTACTCGTGTGTATTTTGTAGGCATTTTAATTGTTTTTAATGTCTGCCACTTTTTAGTTTGATTTGGAAAATTAATTTATTTCCCTATCTCTTGCTTAATGCACTTTATTATTATAGCTGAATATTTAGAGATTAGGTAAAACTTCTGCTTATAAGGTCCCCCTGTATCACTCAATATCTGTTAGTGTTACATGTAAAATTTTATAGAGTAATTTGCTTCAAAGTTTCAGCTATAAAAATTGGGCTTACTATATCTTGTGTCTCAGTGATATATTTTATTTATAATATAGGGTTTCCCTTTTACTAAGTTTGTGTGGGTTAAGGACTACTCTTTTAATACACAGTTTCCCTCAGTGTATTAGTGTCCTGTGGCTGCTGTAACAGATTGCAACAAGCTTGGTGGTAAAACAGCAGAGGCTTATTCTCTCACAGTTGAATTCTGGAAGCCACATGTTTGAAATCAGGGTGTAGGCAGGGCCGTGCTCCCTCCAGAGACCCTAAGGGAGAAACCGTCCTTGCCTCTCCCAGCTTCTGGTGGCTCTTGGCACTCCTTGGCTTGTGGCTGCATCTCTCTCCATCTCTCTCCATCTCTCTCCATCTCTCTCCATCTCTCTCTCTGCTCCATGTTCATATCACCTTATCCTCTATGTGTCTGTCTCTCGAAACTCCCTCTACCTCTCTCTTACAGTGATACATATGATTGCATTTAGGATTTATCTCATAATCTAGGATATGTTTCTACTCTCAAGGTCCTTAACTTAATCACATCTTTTGTCATATAAGGTAATATCTATAGGTTTCAGGGATTAGAATGTGGACATATCTTTGGGGCCACCATTCAATCCACTACACTCAGTAATTGAAATTACCTAAGATTTCCTTATTGAAAAACTAATCTTCCAATTTAAAATCCTTAAAATGATTTGTTAAGGGAGGAACCCTCTCTTTTTATTATATTTTTTTTTTTTTTTTTTTTTTTTATTTATTTATTTATTTTTGCTGTGTTGGGTCTTCGTTTCTGTGCGAGGGCTTTCTCTAGCTGTGGCAAGCGGGGGCCTCTCTTCATCGCGGTGCGCGGGCCTCTCACTGTCGCGGCCTCTCTTGCTGTGGAGCACAGGCTCCAGACGCGCAGGCTCAGTAAGTGTGGCTCACGGGCCCAGTTGCTCCGTGGCATGTGGGATCTTCCCAGACCAGGGCTCGAACCCGTGTCCCCTGCATTGGCAGGCAGATTCTCAACCGCTGCGCCACCAGGGAAGCCCTATTATAGTCTTTTAATTTAAATTTTTTTTTCTTTTTCAGGAGCTAGGTTAGCTATTTGATATATTGTGCCTTTCTGCATACCAAGTGTTTTGATGAGATGTGCTCACTTGATGTGAATGAACAAGTTACATATATAGTTTTTAAACTTTTTTCCTGTAAGTGAAGGTCTTTCATTATGCATATCTTCAGAATACTTCGTTTTAACTTAATTTATAATCAACTACTCTCTGAAAAGAAAAAAAAAAAAAGCTTATCTGACACTTGTGAGATGGGCAGAATAGATATGAGTGATGATGCGAAGGATGTTTTCTGCTTCATGGAGCAGCTGCAAAGGTTAATAGTGGATGGAAACTTGTTGCCACAGTCTTTCCCAGCCAGAGGCATGGGGCCTTTTGGAGAATGGGTGGAGGTGGGAGGAATAAATCCTGATTCTTAGACACAGAGCCCTGAGGGTTCAGCTTGTATTGCAGTGGGAAACTAGGCCTGGTCTGTTCTTCCAGAGCTGTGATAATAAAATAAAACTTCTCTAACATTAATGTCAAGAAGTTAAAATTCCAAGTAAAGCAATACAAATACGCAAAGCAACTTACATAGTTCTCATAGCTATCTAAAGAGAACCTGGACTTCTTTTGGGGGAAGGAGGGGTTGCTTGTTTTGTTTTTGATGTTTATTTTTCTCAAATGATGTTTAAAAAAAAGGAAAGCAGAGCTTGATTTAGGCTAGCAAACAGCTGCTGTATTGAATGACAGTAAGGACCAGTTATACTCAGGTGCTTGTTTTTCAGGTTGCCAAATCTTTATTCAGAAGTTCTGAATTGTAGGTGGGATTCTTTACCAGTTACTACATTAAGCAAAGCTGTTTTCATGGGGAAAAAAATTGAGTTTAACTTTGGTTTTAGAACATAGTTCTAAAACATAATAGCAGTTGAACTAGAGCTACATGGTTTTCAAATCCACCCCTTTAGTAGAAAAGCCTGCATCTGAACATTTTTGAATGCAGAAAAGTAAAAGAAACTTTCCTCACATCTTTGAAAATATCATTCTATATTTGATTTAAAAGATTAATTCACTCATCTCTTTGGGATGTTAATATTCTTTTTAATGGTTTTAAAAAGATTGATGATTTTAAAATTTTATGATTTTATTACTCATTGAAATATAGCATAGTTGCCTTAACAGAAATGAGGTGGCAGTTGTGGTGAACCCAAAACTAGTCTAACGGGCAGGAAATAGAAGATGTTGCTTAGATGGCAGTCTGTAATACAAAGATGCCATGTAACTTCAAGGAGATTGGGAATTGTTTGATTATTCTCTTAGAAAAAGGAATATTGATAAGTAATATTTCAGAGGGGTATGCAAGATGGCCAGTAGTACTGTTAGCTTGCACAGTGGAAGCCCCCAAAATATGCATGCTTAATTTAATGTATTTGCTTATTTCTATGTAAGTATTCCATTGTATATTTAAGCAGTAATAGGAAATTTTTTTAGGAATTATTTTTTATAACACTTATGATCACATATTTCACAGGAACTCCAGAGTGAAAATTAGATGATACACTTCAACTAATGAGACTATAGTTAATACATTTCTAAGCAATGTGATCTACATCTCTTCAGCTGGGTACACTGCGCTTACTAGCTGGTAAAGTCCATGTAGAGGATATATGGCTTGGTTAAGCAAATATTTCAAAATCATACTTAGAATTAGTTTTTCTTACAATTATGATATTTTACAAATTTTGCAGCAGTTCACATATTTTATGTAAGAACTTGACTTAACAGGAGAATTACTTTAAAATCATCACCACTTTTAGCATGTATTGGCATAAACTTACTTGAAATGTCTGTGTGACCCAAGTTCTTCTGAGCTGTACTTAGAATGTGTTGGTGAGAATACCCACATTGATTTACGTTTAACATGGTCAGCTCCTAAAATGTTCAGATATTTCTTCTTTAGATTCTTATAAATTCATTTCCTTTAAAATGTATTTTTCCCCACAATATCTTTTTCCTTGGACAATTGAGATTGAAAGGAATGGGAATACTGTTCTGTTTCCTATGACTGTGATGGGGCTATTTAGTGTAAAAATCCTGCCTTTCTGTTTTGTGGGATTGAGTATTTTTTGAATTCTTATGTTAAAGCACACATGTTAAATTGCTTTTTAACATTTGTATTGAAATGTGTATACATAATCATTATGCTGTGTTTCCACCTTTCCTTTATGGATTAAGTTGGGGTTTTAAAAAGCTACATTTAATATTCTACTTTCGGGCTGTAAAACTTCATTCAGAGTCAAATGCAAAATAAGTAATGTAACCCCATTCCTCCCAGAATATCTACACATGTAAAGTACATATTTTAGCTATGAATGTAGCATCTAACAAATGATATTACTGCCTTGGAGGGAACATTTTCTCTGCCCTTTAAAAGACCCTTAACATTTTTGCATTCCTTTATAGTTAAAAATTCTCCCTGATTTATTTGGAAATACATTAATGTTTTCTGTCTTAAAAATAATACATTGCATTTCTGGGTTGTGTTTTAATAGTTTTTACTGGAAGGATTTAAATTTTTCTATGTCAAGATTATTATAATGTTAATATCAGCTTTTAACTGTTGAACTTAGGAAATATGCACAACCAGATTTGACTAGTTATAAATCTCTAATATTATTCTAAGATATGACATCATCGTAGCCATTATTAAGAATTTCTGGATATTGTTTTTATTCTGTTTTCATCAGATGTGGTACTGCCATAGATCTTTTTTGGTGACTTTCTTTTCCTTTATTTGAAAATAGATTTCTTGATTTATGTCTTCTTTGAATTATTTAGCTAGTTATAGTAGCTAATTCTGTAAGAGGCTACCTTCTATTAAGAGACTGAATGCAATCAGGAATACACAATTAAGAGTTTTTTCTTGGTGGTTTTCTTGCCTTTATGGTATTATATTGTGTTTACAAAGCATTTTCTTGGGAAAAAAACAAGTCAAGGAAATGATTTCCATGTGAGTCTTATCAGTGTGGTTTATGGCAATGAGGAGATCCTTTAAGGTATTCGAACAGTTTTTAGGGTGCAGGGCATATGAAAATGTGTTCCTTGACATTATTTCTTTTGTGAACATTAGAGATTATCTCCAGAAGAAGGAGAGAAATCTGTAGTTATGCAGATACTCTGCTTGCTGCAGAGTGCTTCTTATTGCTCCTCTTTGCCCAGTGCCATGGAAAGTCATTGCCACAACCCTGAACAGACTGGTGCAGGAGAAACTCACATTCATAATATGCCCATGAAGAGTGGTCTTCTGAACTACTGTGGTATCAGAGAGAGCTATAGTTTTCAGAGAATGCTTATTATTTTTAAAAGAATAGAAAACTTTCTATTTTACTCCCTTTCTTCATTATTAATTTTAGAATAATACTTAGAGTCCCATTATTTAATTTGTTTCCATTATGGTTGCACATTTTATACATCAACTATCTTAGACGTACTATTTAAATATTCATGTTAAGATGAATTGATTAAAAGACATTAGAAAAAAGCTGGAGAGGTGAAAAAATCATTCAGACATTACTTTAGGAAATAAAGATTTAAAGTTTAATATTATTAACATTAAGAAAATATTGTTTAGTTTTATGAAATAGTCCTAATATTTCCTGGGAATGAGGAATAAATGGATTTACTTTAGGAACAGTTAATATATTTTCAGAGTGACCAGTTCCTGTCTTGTGATCAAGTAGTTGCACTCAATTTATTTTCTGTATTTGGCTCTCCTTGAGAATAGATATTTTCCTTAAGAGATCTTGTGAACATATCCTTCCTTTCCTTTCCTGCCTTGTCCTTATCATTCTATTTAATATCCCCTTCAAATAGCCCCAGTGTTCTGATAGAGCAATGTCTAAGCATCTGATACAGTGGAGGAAAGTACCATATATAGCAGATATGTGTGATGGCTTGGTAGGCATCCGATATTAGATCCTAGGACAGATTTGGTCTCTTTTCAGTCATGTAGGACACTCTGTGCCTAGAGATTGCTGATTTTTGAAGTAGAGTTAGCAACATGTACTAAATTCGATACCTGATGCAGTCAAAATACACTATATAGTCATTGTACACTTGGGTACATTTGTTTAGCTGGAATAGAAAAGTGTAAGCCACAGTGATAAGTATAAAGGATTATTAAGATTTTTAGGTGATAGTTTACACTGAAGAATTGTTAAAAAGAGCCCTTTAAAGGTCACTTGTGTAAATTTATTAATTGGATCCTGGCTCCTGGCCCTTGCCTCCACTCAGTGTGCCAGGGGCCTGGCCCACCACTGTGCATCCAGTAAAGCTTTTTTAAAGTAACATAATTCTATAGATATATATTTCCGCTGTGGTTATTGGAAAGGCCTGGAAAATACGTGTCTGAAAAATTAAAATTCGTAGAATAGTATAGCTTCAAAAATTGGATACTCAGAAAGGGATATATACTCATAAAGCCTGTACCTTGAGTACGGCATAGTGTTAGTTTTGGAAACTTGTGAAAATTGTTTAGTTAATGTTAATGAAAGTCGACTGGACTCAAGCTTCCACTGCTTGGAATGTTACTCCATGATATTTTGATCTTCAGAGTGAACTCTTAATTAAAGGAATTGGTAAAGAGAAATCCAAACTCCTTCGCCTTGGTTTTCAGAACTTCTGTTCCTTATCTTCTTGTTTCAGTGTTATATTTTCTACTGTACTTTTCCTTATATTCTGCATTTCAGCCAATCCGGAATTCCTGCTGAGTCCAAGCTCACCAGGTGCTTCTATGCCATTTAATTTGATCATCTTTGAATCCCAGAGAATTGTATCTACTTAATGACACCCATAAAGAATTCTTTGTCTACCTAATAATGGCACCTATCACACGCTGCCTTATATTTTCTGGCACAAGTCATTTTTCCCAGAACAGGCAGTGGGGAACTCTGACTTAATTATTTTCCTTTAGAAGGTTTTCCATATTTACAGAATTAAAGTTGTGTGTGTGTTTGTGTGTGTGTGTGTGTGTGTGTGCACGTAGCAGTGTTAATCTTATCCTTAGAGAGCTGTGTACTTGACTGTGTAAAAGAATCTTGGAGGGCCTCACACTGTCCTCTTCTCCCCTCTGTTTCCATGTTGAATCCTCATTTTTCTCCTTGTCTCACTCCTACAGACTTCAATTCAGAGATTCCATGTGTTCTTTTGACTACAGTTGTTATTTATGAGTAAATGATTTATTGTAAATTGATTTATTACAAATTGACCTTTGTGGCCTAAGGTCTCTCTCTTAAGTATTAGATATATTGCATAGATACCTACTCTGCTTTTGTGCCCAGGGCCCATGTTTCTGAAAACATAAGTGCAATCTTTGCACTGTAAAGATGCAACACAATTGAGGACAACAGGTAGACTGTCTGGTTTGAGGGGAAAACATGATTGATTTGCTATGGGGCATGTTGAGTTCAGGATACTGATGGGTGGAACATAGGTCTGGAATTCTGGATAGACATAGAAGCAGGATATTAGAAATTGTACATCAGCTTCGTAAAAGTGTGTGATTGAATAAACAAGAGAGTTTGTTGATCTCAGAGGTAGCGAATATAAAGAGAGAAGAAAGCTAAGAGAAAATGTAGGGAATATTTAGTTAGTGAGAAAGGAAAGATGAACAATGAATAAAACAGAAGGGTAAGAAGAGAATCCAGAGAATGCTGTGTCTTAGAAACCAAGGAAGGAAATAGTTTCAAGGAGAGTCTAGTCTCTAAACATATCTGCAGTAGTCAGAAAGGATGAGGAAATCTTTGAGGGCTTTTGAACGGCAGGTTTAGTAAATCATTAAAGATGGATATGATTGTTAAGGGCTCTGTGGGAGGTGAGAAAGTGGAGACAATAAATAGATTACACTTTGAAGAAGTTTAGCTATGAAAAGGAGTGGAAGGATTGTAGCTTGATGGGATGGCAGGATCAAGAGAGGTTTTATTGTGTTAATGTTGTGTTTTATTCTATTGGGTTTGTTTGGTGTGGCTTTTAGGCAGGGAAGCAATGGGGAGAAAGAGATGGACTTGTGATTATTGGAGGGGAGGTCCAAGAGATGATAGGTGAACGGGCTCAGAAACCCACGTAAAGGTATAGTTTGGCATGGGAGGAGGTATACCTCTTGTCTGAGATGGGAATAAAGCAAGAGATAGAAGAGAGAAGGTACAGAAAATTCTTGAAGAAGGATCTCTCATTGACCTATGGGACAACTTCAGGTTGCTGAATATAGTTGTAATCGGGGTCCACAAAAGCATGCATTGGAGTTGCGGGGCAGTGGGGGACTAAAAGAATAATGAAGAAATAACTGAAATGTTTCCAAATTTGATTAAAACTATAAATCCACAGATCTAAGAGCTCAACAAACCCCAAACACAATAAGCACGAAGAAACTAATGCATTACACATTATAATCAAATTGCGCAAGACTAGCGATAAAGAGAAAATCTTAAAAGCAGCCATAAAAAAAAGAATGTTAATATACAGAGGAACCAGGAAAATTTCTCACTGGAAGCCATGCAAGGGGGAAGACAGTGAAGCAACATCTTTAAACATCTTTAATATCTACTGTAAGAAAAAACTTATGTAGAATTTTATACCCAGATAAAATATCTTTCAAAAACTGAAGGGGAAATAAAGACTTTTCCAGAAATAGAAAAGCTGAAAGAATTCATAACTAGCAGATGCACACTATAAGAAATGTTAAAGGAAGTCCTTTAGGAACCAGTAATACCAGATGGAAATACGGGTCTGACAAAGGAACAGAGAGTACCAGAAATGGTAACTGCATGGGTAAATGTATACAGTTCTTTTTTCTCATTACTTAAATCCTTTAAAAAGATAATTGAACATATTTTTATGCCCCTTGTGTAGTAATTGGTAAAATAGACAGAAAATCAGTAAGGATATAGATTTGAATGACAGTACCAACCAACTTGATCTAGTTAACAGTTATAGAACACACCATTCAACAACAGCAGAATGCATATCTGCAGGTTCACATGTAATATTTACTAAGGTAGACCACATTCTGGATCATGATCAAGTCAATAAATTTAAAAGGATTTAATTCACACAAAGTAGGGTTTTGTGAACACAATGGAATTAAATTAGAAATCAAAAATAGGAATCTAGGACTTCCCTGCTGGCAGAGTGGTTAAGAATCCTCCTGCCAATGCAGCGGACACGGGTTCAATCCCTGGTCCGGGAAGATCCCACATGCCACGGAGCAACTAAGCCCAGGTGCCACAACTACTGAGCCTGTGCTCTAGAGCCCACGAGCCACAACTACTGAAGCCCGTGCTCTGCAACAAGAGAAGCCACCACAGTGAGAAGCCCGCGCACCGCAATGAAGAGTAGCCCCCACTCACCACAACTAGAGAAAGCCCGCGAGCAGCAACAAAGACCCAATGCACTCAAAAATAAAAATAAATTAACAACAACAACAAAAAGGAATCTAGAAAATCCTCAAATATTTAGAAACTAAATAATACACATTCAAATAACCCATGTGTCAAGGAAGTAATCAAAAGGGAAATTATAAAGTACTTAGAATTGAATGAAAGTAAAAACACATTTCAAGATTTGGGGGATGCTGCTCAAGGGCGACATGTATACTATTAAACATCAATATTAGAAAAGAAGAAAAGTCTCAAATTAGTGACCTTAGTTTTCACCTTAAGAAACTAGAACAAGAGCAGATTAAATCCCAAGTAAGTAGGTGAAAGGTGAAATAATAAAGATTAGATGGAAGACAGTGAAATATGAAACAGAAAAACAGTAGAGAAAAATCAAGTGAAACCAATGTTTAACTCTGAGAATATCATTAATGATGACTCTTTCGCCAGACTAATCAGGAAAAGAAGAAGTTGCAAATTAACGATATAATGAATGAGAGAGATGATATCATTAAAGATTCTCACAGGTATTAACAGTAAGAGAATATTATGAACAACTTTTTCCCAATAAATTTAGACACTTAGGTGAAATGGACAAATTCTTTGGAAGATAAGAATTTTCAAAGCTCACTCAAGAAGTAGATAATCTGAATAGCCATATAAAAATGGAATTTTTTTTTTTTTGGCCTTGCTGCGTGGCTTGTGGGATCTTAGTTCCCCAACCAGGGATTGAACCCACTCCCTCAGCAGTGAAAGTGTGGAGTCCTAACCACTGGACTGCCAGGTAATTCCCCCAAAATTTAATATTTAGTTAAAAACCTGCCCCAAAAGAAAATATTAGGTCTAGATTAAACTCTAGGGCACTGCTGAATGCCTTCAAACATTTAAGGAAGAAATAATAAAAATTCTATACAATTTCAGAAAGTTGAGGAGAGAATACTTTCTAACTCATTCTGTGAAGTCAACATTACCTTGAAACTGATCTACAGATCATTATCACTCATGATCACAGATGCAAAAATTAAACAGAAGTTTAGAACCCATGAATATATTTAAAAATAATATTATGACCACATAGGCTTTATCCCAAGAATACAGGCTTTTTCAATCATTTGAAAAATCAAACAGTGCAGTTTACTGTATTACATATTAAAAAAGAAAAACCATATGATCATCTCAGTAGATGCAGAAAAAGTATTAGAAAAAAATCTAAAATTCATTTCTAGTAAAAATTCCTAGCAGTCTGGTAAAGGGCATCTACAAAAAACGAAAACAAAACCCTATAGCTATTATCATACTTAATGCTAAAAGGCTGAATTCTTTTTACCTAATAACAGTAACAAGACAAGGGCACCCACTCTCATCAGTATTGTTCTCAAGGTTCTAGCCAGTGCACTAAGGGAAGAAAAGGAAATAAAAGGCAAGAAAATATTGCATAGGAAAAAGTAACTCTTTATTTGTGGGCAACTTGATCGTCTATGAAGAAAATCCAATGTGATATACAAGATAGCTATAGCTAGAACTAATAAATGAGTTTAGAAAGATTACAGGATATAAGATCAATGTAGAAAAGTCAGTTGTATTTCTACATACTAATAAAAATCAGAAATTAAAGTTTTTTTAAAACATAAAAGCATCATAAAATATGAAATTCTTAGGAATAAATATGACAAAAATTGTGAAAGACCTATATGATGAACGCTATGAAACACTGTTGAGAAAAATTAAAGCCCTACATAAGTGGAGTGGTGTACCTTGTTTGTTGGCCAGAAAACTCAATATTGAAATGTTAATTCTCTCCGAGTTGACCTATAGATTCAACACATTTCCGAAGAAAATCTTTGCAGCCTTTTAATTTTTTTTTTTTTTTTTTTTTTGCTGAAGTTGACAGATTGATAAAATTGATATGGAAAGGCAAAGAACCATAGCCAAAACAGCTTTGAAAAAAGAAAGTTACGGGTCTGATTTCAAATTACAGTAATCAAGACAGTTGTGGTATTAGCATTAAGGTAGATAGGTAGATCAGTGGAACAGAATAGAGTATGTAAAATTTGACCCACATATGTATGGACAACTAATTTGCAACAAAAGTGCAAAGGCAAGTCAATGGAGAAAGTATCCTCTTTTAAACAAATGGTCCTGGAGCAACTGGATATCCAGCTACAAAAAAAATGAACTTCAATTTATATCTTGCTCCATGTACAAAAATTAACTCAAAATAAATCACAGACCTAAGTGCACGACCTAAAACTATAAACCTTCTAGAAGAGAATAATAGAAGAAAATCTTTGGAGCTTTACCTTAAGCAAAGATTTCTTAAACAAGACACCAACTCGATCTGTAAAAGAACAAATTAGACTTTATCAAAATTTGAAGCTTGTACTTTTTGAAATAGTGTTAAGAGAATGAGAAGACAAGTCACACTCAGAGGATATATTTGCAAATCATATATCTGGTAAAGGACATACTTACAGAATATATAAAGAACTCTAAAAATTCAGTACAGGTATTCCCCACTTTTCAAAAGTTTGATTTATGCCACTTCGCTTTTACAAAAGACCTATGTTAGTACCTGTTTTCACAAACCAAGAGAAATCCAAAGAGGATTTTTGGTTTTACCAAAAAAAGGTAAAAAGCAAAAATAGCATTCAAGTGTTTGTTTTGTAGCAGCCATTATAGAGGCATCTTGCACCCCAGGCAGTGAGAGTGGCCCCGCCAGACACTACACTCAGCATCTCAGCATCAAGCCACCATGGCTTTGAACTGTGCTTGTGAGCATCTGTGATTTATCTCGATTTATATTGTGCATGTGTTAGTAAGATGTGTTCTAAAGTAATTGCTGCCTCACTTTATGGCATTTCTGTTTACAAAATAGGAATGCTCTACTTTCAGATAGCAGGGGAAACCTGTAATAAAAAAGCAACCCAGTATAAAAATGGGCAAAATATTTGAACAGACACTTCACCAGTGAAGATATATAAATGGCAAATAAGCACATGAAAATATGATTAACATCATTAGTCATTAGGAAAACGCAAACTAAAACCACAACAAAATACCATTCCTCACCCATTACTATGGCTAAAATTGAAGACCGAAGTCTTTGCAAGGATATGGAAGAACGGTAGCTCTCTTACACTGCTGATGGTAATGTAATATGGTACATACACTTCGGAAAACAGTTTGGCAGTTTCTTTCTTTTTTTTTTTAAGTATGAGATATTTTATCCTTAATAAATTTTAAAAATTATTTATTTTGGCTGCGTTGGGTCTTAGTTGTGGCACGCAGGATCTTCATTGTGGCCCATGGGCTTCTCTCTAGTTGTGGCACGAGGGCTCTTCGTTGCGGCACGTGGGCTCTGAAGTTGTGGCGTGTGGGCTGTCTAGTTGAGGCCTGTGGGCTCAGCAGTTGGGGCACCTGGGCTTAGTTGCCCCATGGCATGTGGGATCTTAGTTCCCTGACCAGGGATCAAACCTGCATCCTCTGCATTGGAAAGCAGATTCCTAACCACTGGACCACCAGGGACCATTCCCAGTGTGGCAGTTTCTTAAAAAGTTAAACATGTACATACCATATCCAGTCATTTTGCTCCTAGGTAAATGAAAGTATATGTCCTTACCAATACTTGGGCATAGATGTTCATAGCAGCCTTATTTTTAGTAGCTAAACCTGCAAATAATTCAGTGTCCATCAACAGGTAAATGGGTAAACTGCTGTATTCATACAATGGACTGCTGTTCAGCAGTGAAAAGGGATGAACTGTCGATATATCATGGATGAATCTCAGAATCATTATTCTGAGTGAAAGAAGCTAGACAAAATGTACAGTTTTAATAATTCCATTTATGTGAAATTCTAGAAAATGCAAACTAATGTTAGTGGCAGAGAGCAGATTAATGGTTATTTGGAGATAGTGGGGCGGTGGTGGGAGGACTGGGAGGAAAGGATTAGAGCTGTATGAATCTTTTGGAAGTGATGGGTATGTTCATTATCTTGATTGTGGCAGTTGTTTCAGAGGTGTATACATGTGTGAGAATATATCAAATCGAACAGTTTATTGTATGTTGGCCATACTACAATAAAAATACATAAAAACTGTCTTCTGTCTTTGCTGTCTGACCACTGCTGCTAACACATCTAAGACTAGTTCCTAAGTTTGCAGGATCTTAAGACCCAGCTAGGACTCTTAAAAATATTGAGTTCCAGGTCTCAGAATTACTAGGATGGGGCTAGGGAATCTGTAATTTTAACAAACACTCCAGGTGATTTTTCTTATTACCCAAGCTTGGAAAGCACTTGTCCCACATTAAGTTAATTCCACTTTGGTCATCTGAACCCATTCCATATATGAGAAAGGGATGTTAGGTTTCTAGTGTTAACAGAAAGGCCTAGCCGTAGAACACTTGATTATGCTTTTACTGTGGTCAGATGAGATCATTTAGAATTGGACAAAATTTTTTTCTCATCATATGTAATATATTGAGGTCAGCCTGAAGTAACAGAATGGAAATCTCTGAATAGTCCCAACATTAGTGAACATTACATCAAAGGGTAAAAAAGAATTATTATATACTTTCTTTTTTATAAATTTATTTTTAAATTTTCATTTATTTATTTTTGGCTGCGTTGGGTCTTCGTTGCTGCACACGGGCTTTCTCTAGTTGCAGCAAGCGGGGGGCTACTCTTCGTTGCAGTGCGCGGGCTTCTCGTTGTGGTGGCTTCTCTTGCTGCAGAGCATGGGCTCTAGGTGCGCAGGCTCAGTAGTTGTGGCTTACGGGCTCTAGAGCGCAGGCCCAGTAGTTGTGGTACACAGGCTTAGCTGCTCTGTAGCATGTGGGATCTTCCCGGACCAGGGATCAAACCCGTGTCCCATGCATTGGCAGGCGGATTCTTAACCACTGCACCACCAGGGAAGTCCCGAGTATTATATACTTTTTGACAAGTCACATCTGTAAATGTTGTTAGTGAAAAAAAAATTTTGTATTCTATATATTAAGAAGCTGTAAAATAACACAAGTTGGGAGAAGAGAAATAAGATGAATAGAAGAACACTGTTATTCTCTACATGTTCTTTAAATGGATGTAGCAAGAGCCTTTTATAAAAGTTTTACAAAACTCTGGAAAAAACAGGCTGACCTTCTCATTGCCCCCTTTCCAAAGACGTCAAACAAGAGGAAATTATAGAATAAGTCTGTCTAAATTTTAAATGGTTCAGTTATCAGAAGACTTTAGAGAGCAAGTTTTCCACAAATTATCCTTGTGCTATTTGGTCTTGATTTTTTTGTAGAGGGTTGGTGAGCCAACATGTAATTAATCACTTTTTTTGGTTGTTGGCTTGTAAGGAAATGAAACTGCAACTTTCCCTTTGGCTTTATTGTTCTCTTTTTGGTGTTTATTAGTGCTGCAATATGTAACATATGAAACTTAGATGGGTGCTTAGTGATAATGTGGATACAACAATGTGAAAGAAGTATTTTTTTAAAGTCATCTTATATATTTTGTACTGTTATGGTACCTGTGTACACTCCAGGTCTCAGATACCACCAGCATTACTATGAAAGTCTTACAGTCAGAAGTTGTTAGAACATCCCTTGTCAGTGGATGGGGTTACTCATCAAGTGGCAGTATCCACTTCTTACCAATTCTCATTGTTTCTTCCTCCAAAATCTAGTTTGGATTGATTATTCCTTTCCCGAAGCTGCTACCACAATAAGTGAATAAGAACAGACCCATCTCATCTTGTAAATAAGGGGTAGGAACACCCTTCCAACTAGCCTCACTTCTTTGGGCTCTGTTCCATCTGTGTAGTGAACTACCTTCCCTGTGGCAGTTGGACACTATTTTATTTATTTATTTATTTAAAAAAAATTTAATTTATTTTATTTATTTTTTGGGTGCTTTATAAATAAATAAAGATTTTATTTATTCTTCATTGCTGCACGTGGGCTTTCTCTAGTTGCGGCCAGCGGGGGCTACTCTTTATTGAGGTGCGTGGGCTTCTCATTGCAGTGGCTTCTCTTGTTTCGGAGCACGGGCTCTAGGCAGGCGGTCTTCAGTAGTTGTGACTCGCGGGCTCTAGAGCGCAGGCTCAGTAGTTGTGGCGCACAGGCTTAGTTGTTCCGCGTCACGTAGGATCTTCCTGGACCAGGGCTCGAACCCGTGTCCCCTGCATCGGCAGGCGGATTCTTAACCACTGCGCCACCAGGGAAGCCCTGGACAGCATTTTAAAAATTAAGCATTACATTGACTAATTACTGTCATTATTAAAAGTTCATATAAAGTTTAAAGACAAACACCTGTATGTCAGCAGGCACCTTCCTTTAACTTTTATGAATTTGAAATCGTTTTTCCATCTTTAAGCAGAATAGAAGATTCCCCTTAAACCAATAGGTTTAGGGAAATTCCAGTAGACTCTGTCTCTATGAAGATTTTAAAAATATACATCCATCTGCATCTGATTCCTGTCTCTTCCCTCCTCCCAAAGCACAGACCTCAAGGATGGCCACTGTTCTACCTTAATGGTAACAATTGATAAAAAAGATATTAAGTTCCAAAAAGCTAAACTCTTTGGTTTTGGTATTTAGGATAATGCTGGCCTAAAAATGAGTCGAGAAGTGTTCCATCCTCCCCTGTTTTCTGAAAGAGTTTGTGTAGGATTGTACTGTGGTTTGAATTGTGTTACCCCAAAAGATAGGTTGAAGTTCTAACCCCTATACCTCAGAATGTGACCTTCTTTGGAAACAGGGTTATTAGAGATATAATGTTAAGATGAAGTCATAATTAAGGTAGACCTTAATCCAATATGACTAATATCATTATAAGAAGAGACACTGGCATGCAAGGGGAGAATGTTGTGTGAAAACAGAGGCAGAGATTGAAGTACTACAGCTGCAAACCAAGGAACACCAAGGATTGCTGGTAAAGCACCAGAAGGTAGGATTAGGCAAGGAAGGATTCTCCCCTGTGGGTTTCAGAGTGAGTGTAGCCCTGCCAACACCCTGATTTTGGACTTCTAGCCTCCAGAGCTGTGAGGCAAATTCCATTGTTTGAGTCACCCAGTTTGTGGTACTTTGTTATGGCAGCCCTAGGAAACTAACATTGTATTAGGAAACTAATATCGTATTTTTTTCTTTCAAGTTTGATAGAATTCATCCAGTGAAATTGGATGCAGAGTTTTCTTTGTGGAAAGATTTTAAATTATGAATTCAATTTCTCTAAGAAATATTGGGCTGTATAGATTTTCTATTTATTCTTGTATCTATTTATTTTATTTATTTATTTATTTTATTTATTTATTTATGGCTGTGTTGGGTCTTCGTTTCTGTGTGAGGGCTTTCTCTGGTTGCGGCGACTGGGGGCCACGCTTCATCGTGGTGCGCGGGCCTCTCACTATCGCGGCCCCTCTTGTTGCGGAGCACAGGCTCCAGACGCGCAGGCTCAGTAATTGTGGCTCACGGGCCTAGTTGCTCCGCGGCATGTGGGATCTTCCCAGACCAGGGCTCGAACCCATGTCCCCCGCGTTGGCGGGTGGATTCTCAACCACTGCGCCACCAGGGAAGCCCTATTCTTGTATCTATTTTGGTAACTTGTATATATCAAGGAATTTGTTCATTTCATCTAAGTTATTGAATTTATTGGCATAAAGTTGAGTTGCTTATAATATTTTTTGATGTCTATAGGATCTGTAATGATGTTTCCTCTTTTCTTCCTCATATTGGTTATTTGTGTCTTTTTATTTTCTTTCATCAGTCTGGCTTAGGGTTTCTCAACCGGGGGCAGTTTTGCACCCTCCCTTCTGGGAGTGTGGGGCATTTGGCAATATCTGGCGACATTTTCAGTTATTACAACTTGGGGCATCCAGTGGGTGGAGGCCAGGGATGCTGCTGAACTAAACATCCTGCCATGCACAAGACAGCCTCTCACAACAGAGACTCACCCAGTCCACAGTGTCACTAGTGCTGAAGTTGAGAAACCTGTTCTAGGGCTTACAGTGTACACCTTCTACTTTCGAATATTATGCCACTTCATGTTTAATATAAGCAGCTTACAATACAGTATTTCCACTCATCCCCTTCCATCCTTTATGCTATTATGGACATACATTTTACTTCCATTTATATTATAAACGCCACAGTGCATGGGGTTTTGCTTTAAACAGTCTATTAAGGAAATTTTTAAATGAGGAAAAAATACCTAGTTGTTGTTCGTATATTTTTAGCACTCTTCATTTTTGGTGTAGATCCAGATTTCCATTGGTGTTTTTCCTTTCCACATGAAGAGCTGCTCTAACGTGTCTTGAAGTGTAGGTCTGCCAGTGACATATTCTCTCAGCTTTTGTTTGAAAAACTGTATTTTGTCTTCATTTTTCAAGTACATTTTGGCTTAGTATAGAATTCTTCATTGACAGTTTTAAAAAATATTCTAAGATGTCATTCCATTGTTTCCTTGTTTGCCTAGATTATAAGAAATAAAACTATTGTTCACAAATATAAGGCTTTAAAAAATCTGTATACTTTAGATAGTATTTCATTATTATTGAACAAAATAACTTAGAATTTGATGCAATGTGCTTAGATTTTATTAAACAGACCTGTTCTTGTGTTTTTTTCCTCTTTTTCCCTTTCCTTTTTTCCCCCTTCACTTATAAAAAGTGTTTTTGGGGGCAAGTTATTTTTCTGAATAAACAGACCTGTTCTTGTGTTTTTTTCCTTTCCTTTTTTACCCCTTCACTTATAAAAAGTGTTTTTGGGGGCAAGTTATTTTTCTGAATAAACAGACCTGTTCTTGTGTTTTTTTCCTTTCCTTTTTTCCCCCTTCACTTATAAAAAGTGTTTTTGGGGGCAAGTTATTTCTCTGAACCTGTTTCCTCATCTGTAAAATTGGGCTACCAGTGATTCTCATAGGTTCATTGTGAAAGTTAAATGACAAAAAAAATGAAAAATGAAAAAAAAATGTCTAGAACTTGAAGGTATTCATAAACGTGATAGCATGGTACACAGGTATCTTCCTCCTCACCCACCTTCAGCTCTCCTGACCTCAAGGCCGACACGTGGCAGCAGATCAGTGGGAGCCCCCAGTCTGAGTCCTGCCCTGCCTCATGGCAGCAGCTTTGTGGAGACATATTCCTGCCATCCACACACTGCCCAGAAGCCACAGGCAAACTGAGGAGCCCTGGCTGGACCATGACTGAGCACTGTTGCCACTGCTTATGATTTCTGCTCCTACCAATAGTTTACATGTTGATTTTAAATAAATCTGATATTTTACCCAAGCAAGGTTGGAAGATATTATTTCAGTATACTTTCATCTGTTAATTTAAATTATCTGAATATAGTAAAAATCCATGACATTATATTTTACATGATTTGCATTTTCCACTTCTCAACTATGCAGACTAGCTATGGTATTTAAAGTAACACATTTACATATTAGGAAAATTTTAGACATAATTAACAGTTTTGGGTGGTGGGGCTTGTAATCAACAGTAAAAATAATTCTTTCCAACGGCTCTAATTACCTTAGAATATACAATAATGATATTCACATTAAAGGATGCATTTATTAAAATGTTCCTTTCTGTCCAACAAGAGAATCTAACTGGGTATGGTAGACTTCTTTTTATAAATAACATTTTGCTTTCATTAAGAGTTGATTGATCTGCTGGGACTTCCCTGGTGGTCCAGTGGTTAGGACTCCACGCTTCCAATGCAGGGGGTGCGGGTTTGATCCCTGGTCGGGGAACTAAGATCCCACATGCCATGCCTAAGAATCCCACATGCCACAAAAAAAAAAAGAAAAAAAAAATTGATCAATCTGCATTTTTGGTCCCTACCTGGCCACGGGCAGCAGCACTCTGACAGCTGTTTTAAATATCCCCTCACGATGTTGCCGTTCTTCTTCTCAGTGGGCCTTTGGAGTGACGCTGTGGGAGCTCATGACTCTGGGCCAAACGCCCTATGTGGACATCGACCCGTTTGAGATGGCCGCGTACCTGAAAGACGGTTACCGAATAGCCCAGCCAATCAACTGTCCTGATGAACTGTAAGTTTTTTCTGAGCTTGAAGACATGGATTTCATTCCATTTACAACATTTGGATAAAAGAAAAAGAACAGGTGTCCATACTCGTACAGAGACTTCCCTTTTGAGAATAATGCCTCTTTGGACTTGAATTATACTCCTGTAGAGAAACTACAAAGTCAGCCAGACTCATTCATTCTTTTTAATGCATTTGACATTAGGACTTTTTGCATCTCATATTTGTAGTGATTAATCTAATCCAAGAGACTTATGTACATAGTGAGAAAACACTGAACACTGTCGGTTTTCCTGTGTAGAGTGAGGACCTACACAGCCTTAAGGACATCCTTAGTTATAAAGAGCCTTTCTCATTGCTGTTGTGCCTTGCCAGCTGGTGTGAACTGATACACGTATAAGGAAGATGTTCTGGTCTGGTGAGTGGGATAGTTCCTGTTTCCTGCTTTTATCACATAGTTAGTCTTCCCATATAATGGGATCGGAGTGGGCAGGAGGCTGTTCAGGGATGATTGAGTCTCAGTTCCAGAATCCCCTGAAGGTTTTTATACTGTGGCAAGGTGGCAGCTTTTGCACAGATTTTACTGTAGATCCAGGATTCTTACAGTTTAGTTAAAGGTTCCTCTTCTTCCAAGTTCTTTCTTTCAGAACTTAAATACAGTTGACCCTTGAACAATGCGGGTTTGAACTATGTGGGTCCACTTACGTGTGGATTTTTTTCAGTGGTAAATACTACAGTACTACATAGTCCATGGCTGGTTGAATATGCGGATGAGGGGGAACTGGGTGTACGGAGGGCTAACTAAGCTATGCGCAGATTTTTATGCAGAGAGTTGGCGCCCCTCACCCCTGTGTTGTTTAAGAGTCAACTGAACAGGATAACACAGGTTATTATTTTGACTGTGTTTTAGGTAGTTATATACAATCTCTATTTGCTGATATACTTTGACATGTTTCAGAATTGAAATCCACAAATATCATCCAGATAACTCATTTTAGCTCTGCCAACAGATAGTAATATTGATTGATTTTTTTTAATATATCGTCCTCTCCACACCCACATTTAGATAGACAACATAACTGGTATCATATTGACCAAAAGGTTAGGAGTACTATATCATCACTAGCCAAATTTTCTGGTCTTGTCACTCTGCAGATTTGCTGTGATGGCTTGTTGCTGGGCTTTAGATCCGGAAGAGAGGCCCAAGTTCCAGCAGCTGGTCCAGTGTCTCACAGAGTTCCATGCAGCCCTGGGGGCCTATGTCTGACTCCTCTCACAGTCCCCCAGCGTCAGGAGGAAGGAGCCTGCCAGGGCTCACTTGCAGCCAGTCACGGATGCCGCATACGCCACGCAGCGCCGCAGAAGCACATTTGTCTTCCAGAACACCGTGCCTTAGGAATGCTTTAGAATCGGAACTATCTAAGGCAGACTTAATAATGTCAAATATTTTCTAGATATCACTTTCATTAGGTTGAACTGAAAATGTTTTTGTAAATTTTTTGGCCAAAAATTTTTTTACACATAGTTAACTTTGGACTAGGGGTACATTCTTCTTACAAAATAAATAAACAGTTTTTAAAATTGTTTAAACACAGATATTTGGAATAGCTACCTTAGTGCAACTGCTTTTTTTTTTTTTTACTTCATCAAGGTAATGTAGGTGATTCACCTTTAAAGTTTTTTTTGTTTGTTTTAATATTTATCACTAGTCTTGGGAATGGTTTGTCTTCAAGATGCAGTACTTTTTCTTAGGAAAAGAAAAACAGAAAAAGATGTCGCTTTGCCTTGTACAGGAAAAGGCAATATTGGAGGAAGAAAACTTAAAGAAAAGCTAGAGGGGAAAAAAAGAGAAAAATACTCATTAGAAACAGAAACTGCCCTTCCATGGAGAATTGTTTTTTATTTTTTTAATGAAAAGGAGTTCTCTTTTCTTATTTTGGGGGAAGTAGGAGCTGAGTTCATTGAAACATCTTAATTTTGGCAGAACCTAGCATTTCTGTGAGCCAGAAGTGGGTTTGGGGCAGGTCAATAGTAAACAGTGGCGATCTTATTTATTTTTACTCTCTGGAAAAGGAGATAACACAATTCCAGAAAGTGAAATCTTGTTTCTAAGGTTAGGAATTCCTTTTATTGCACCTAGAATAGTGCCATGCACAGAATGGGTGCTTGAGTTGTTTTGAGTAAAAAAATGTAAACAGGTAGATTTTGTACCTATCTTCAAGGCTGGCTTAACTATAAAATGGTTTTTTAAAAACACCTGAGAAATCAAAGGATTTGTTTTATATTATGACAGTATTGAAAATATTGTTCATAATGAATGATTGGTTGTATCTGGTAAGTCTTTGAACACACAACAGCTGGATAGCCCTGTTTCATTTCATGGGTGTCTCACTCAGACTCCCAAGCCCTAACACAAGTGCAGCTGACTCTGCTCAGCCTCCAGGTTCTAATAAAAAGTTGAGATGATTATTACAAGGAAGTATTACAGCACTGAAACTTTTCTCCAGAGCCGTTAAATTCAGGGTACGTATGTATTTCTACTTGGCTAGAGTTGGCCTAAGACATAGTTGAATGGACCTCTTAAATAGCTAGGCGTGCACGTGCCTGCCTCTGCTCCCATTCTCACAGGTACATCGGAGAGAATGCGTAGCAGTTGGAGGCTTTTGCTCTTCTTAAAGGAGCTTTATGAATCAGCAGCACATCTGGGAAAATAGCTCACATGGTACGTGCTCTGTCACAAGCAGGCCAAGAGCATGATCTTTCTGTATGCCATTTATTAACACTGGTTCTTTGGTTTTATGAAATACTCAGCCCCCTAAGGGGCCAGCTTTTTCAAAGCTCTTTGAACTTTGTAAGTTACAGAAGTTTTGGTTGACAACCTGCAGTCTTAGAAGGCATTCAGTCAAATATTTATTTATAGCGTTTATTGTGTATTATTATGCACATGAAGTGAGTGGTTCCGCTCTAGCATCCCTTCCAACATTCAGTGCATTTTTTTATGTGTTCAGGTTAGTGCATTGTTTATATATCACAGTTGTGTGCACAAGATCGGTTCAAAGAAAAAAGTGCTGTCATTGACTTCTGTCCCAAATTAGCATGTAGTAAGAGGTGCTCTCAGTTTTCCTGGATGTGTGGTGCCTTTAACCATATCTCTGTTTGTAAGCTGTTTTATTTTATGTATGTATATTTGTTTTAGAGGTGGTTTAAGACTTTAAATAGATTTTTCTTGCGGAACTACTTGGAGTCACTGACTTCAGTGAAAAGAGCAGTTACGAGATTTCCATGGCTGGTCTTGTTCCAGTGGTTTGTGAATATTACTGAATAGATTTTGTAGAAAATGTAATTTTTATAGGAAAGAAGCAAATTAGTAAAGCACTGATGTGGTATAAGCTGGCTCTAGTGACCAAGAGCTCTATTATATTCTCTCCTTTCTCGTAACACCCCCTTTGTAAGAAAATTTTATTTATAGAAGTAAGGAGGATTGGGTTATTCATTCATTATGTATTTATTGAGCGCCCACTGTATATCTGGCCTTCAAGGTATGCAGGGAACAAGACATGATGTTCCTCCCTTTCTAGGTCTCACATTCTGGTTAGAAGAAGCAGATAATGAACGTAAGTAAGATTTTGGTAAGTGCTATTAAAAAAAAATACAGAGTGGTATCATAGAGAATAACTTTACATGTCTTTAGTCAACCTTCTCTGAGCAGGTGGCATTTGAGCTGAGATCTGAGTAACAAAAAGCCACCTATGAGAAGATCCAGGCAGAAGGGACATAACTGCAGAAGCATTAAAGCAGGAATGAGCTGGCCTCCAGTGTCAGCCCTTCCTGTTCACCTCCAGCTGCTGCCACTGGAGGAGGAGAATAGAGGCCAGTGTGGCTAGAATGTAGTTAGGGAAGAGGTCTGGGAGATGCTGGAACAGACATTGGAACAGGGCTGGGGGTGGTTGTAAGCCATGGGACACATTTATATTCTAAGTACAGTGGGATTTCATTCAAGGAGTTTTTAAAATTTTTTAAATTTTATTTTTTAACATCTTTATTGGAGTATAATTGCTTTACAATGGTGTGTCAGTTTCTGCTTTATAACAAAGTGAATCAGCTATACATATACATATATCCCCATATCCCCTCCCTCTTGCGTCTCCCTCCCACCCTCCCTATCCCACCCCTCTAGGTGGACACACAGCACCGAGCTGATCTCCCTGTGCTATGCGGCTGTCAAGGAGTTTTTAAATAAGGGAGTAACGTGATCTGATTTGCAATTTACAGAAGATTATGACAACATTTTTGTGAAGATCAGACTGTAGAGAGGCAAGGGTGGAGGCAATGAGACTATAAGAAACTGTTGCATAGTTTAGGAGAGAAAAGATAGTGGTTTTGGACTAATTTGAGTAGTGCAGGAGATTGGGAGGGGCAGATTGGATCTGGATCCATTGGATGCTGGAGGGTGGGGTGGAGAAGGAAAGAGTGATCAGGAATAACTAGTTGGTTTGGAGCTTGAACACATAGTCTGGCTGCATGGCCAAACTATATATACTGAGATGGAAAAAAAAAACTCTAGGAGGAACAGGATTTTGCTTTGGCAGGGGGAATCAGTAATTTGTTGTAAGCCATGTTCGAGATGCCAATTGGTCATCTAAGTGGAGATTTTGAGTGGATAGACGAGAACCTGCAGCTCAGGGAGGAGGTCTCATTGAACATATAAATGTAGGAGTGTAACATACAGACCGTATTTAAAGCCATGATATTGGATCAACTTGCTTCGGGAGCCAGTGTAGAAGGAGAGGAGGTCTTGGGACAGGGTCCTGGTAACTCCAACTTTTAATGATCTAGTGAGGAAGAAGAAATAACAGAAAAAGAGAAGAAACCACTACATTTGGAAAAAGCAACAACAGAAAAACAGGAAAAAAGGAAAGAAAGTATTTCAAAGTGGAAGAAGAAGCCTGTGTGGGATTTGGCATTATGCAATTATTGACAGAAGCAGTAGGGATTGGAACAAGTGGAAGTGTAAATACTAGGTGAGACAGTGGAGACCCTACTTGAAAGTTTTGCTGTGAAGGGAAATGGAACAGAACTAGAGGAGGTCAAAGAAGTATTGGGGTGGGAGGTTGCGGGGGCAGGCACGGGGCATGTTTGTTTTCCAGGAAATGTTTCACTGGTGATGGGAATGAGCGAGCAGAGGGAGAAAAATCCCTTAGGGTGTGGAATACTCTTTGTTCTTGTCATTTGATCTGCAAGCGTGAAAGCCTCTCCACTCTAGCCACCAGCCTCTTGTTGTGGTAAAGGTTATGTTTTTATTGGGGGAAAATGCGAGGGTGAAGGGAAGTGGTGCACAGAACTTTAAACATTTCCATTATATGAAAACCTGCCTTTGTTGAGGTTGCTTCCTTAGGACCTGAGACCTGCCATGGTCTTGCTCACCATCATCATCTTTTGGCCTCTTGCGCTGAAACTGCTGGACTGGCCTTGGTCTATATCCCACCCAGCCAGCCTCTGCCAGAGTAATGCTTCCTAAAACTGAGCTGTCTCTGCTCAGAACCGTTCAGCCCCTTCCCAGAGCCTTCAGAGTGGAGTTCAGAGCACCTAGGTGTACACAGGCTCCACTCATCTCTGCTGTGTCCCCTCCTGCTTCACCAGCTTACCACTTTCCTGCCTGAGCGTGGTGCTGTTTCATGTGTCCTTCCCTTTGCCTGTGCCACACTCTACTCCAGACTGCCCGGTGCCCAAGAGACTCCCCTGACACCTCACCCCGCTCCTCCAGGCTCTGCCGTAGTTGCTTTTCAGCCTTGTTCCCTGGGTTTACATTCTGACAAAGCTAAGCTGGGGGCTTATTTTTACCACTTGGCTGTTTATATTTCTTGAGGATAGGAACTAGTGTTTCACTCAGGTCTGAATCTCCACTGCTTACTTAGTGCTTGACACATGGTAGGGTTGAATATTTAGTGAATTGGTAAGTAAAAACATCTAAATTTGCACATGAGAGCAGTTAGGCTTTAAAAAAAAGTGGTAACTCTGTAAAACATCTCATTTAAAATACTGTGTTCTATTATAATGTGATATTTATATTCAAATTTAAAGGGTTTAAGTTTTATGCAATATAAACCAATAAAGCATGAAATAAAAAGAGACAGATTGGTAGGGAAGACCATATCCCACCCCAGTGCTGGCTTAAGCACCCCCCAGCCCCACCCCCAGCCACCTTTTCATTGATACTTCATTCTCCCTTCTTTTTCTTTGGTCACAGAAACAATTAGCCTGATTGCAAATTCTGTTTCGTACTTCTATAAGGTCAACTTTATTTGGAGTTGTACATGAAATAATCATCTCAAATGAAGTAATTCATTGACTTGAGTGGAAGATTCTTTTCCAGGTGTTACTCTCCCATGCCCTTCACCCCCACGCATACAATAAAAAGGAGGTGATATAGTTTATGGGGCTAGAAAAGAAAAAGGTAAACAGTTGCTTGTTAATAATTTTTGTTTCTACGTTCATTTTTGCCCTTAATAGTTCAGAATAACATTGAACTTAATCCTCTGGGACACATGAACATCATGCATAAGTGTACTGAGAACATAGACTTTATATATAAGTAGACTGAAACTCTGGGCCTTTGTTTTCTCTCTCAGAGTGCTGTTCTTTAAGGATTAAGGCTGACCAGGCCTAAAGGGTTTAATGGGAGATGTCTTCTAACCCTTCAAAGAACAGATGTTAGAAACGTATTTTTTTAAAAAAATTGGGAATCAATTATAGTTGAAATGATTCCACTTTGAGCAAATAATATGCCATTTGCGGAGAAGTGACCGAGCTCCGGGCAGAGGAGGCAGGAACCGGAAGGCGAGCAAGGGCCGGGCGGCACCATGGCCGGGGTCACCACCACCGAGGCAGTGAAGCACGAGACCCCGGTTCTGCCGCTGCAGGCCGGTGACGCGGAGGAGAGGGCCGAGCGCCTCCTGCGGAAGTGGAGGAGAAAGGCGGCCCAGGAACAGGCTGAGGCGGCCTCCTTGAACCATAGGGTCCAGCTGGTTGAAGAGCTGGACCGCGCTCAAGAACGCCTGACCACTGCCCTGAAAACGCTGGAGGAAGCCGAGAAAGCTGCTGATGACAGCGAGAGAGCCATGAAGGTTACTGAAAACCGAGCCTTGGAAGAGGGAGAAAAAATGGAGCTCCAGGAAATCCAACTCAAAGAAGCTAAGCACATTGCAGAAGAGCAGATAGGAAGTATGAAGAGGTGGCTCTTAGGTTGGTGACTATTGAGGGAGACTTGGAACGCACAGAGGAGTGAGCTGAGCTGGCAGAGTCCCATTGCCGAGAGATGGATGAGCAGGTCAGACTGACGGACCAGAACCGGAAGTGTCTGAGTGCTGCTGAAGGAAAGTACTCTCAAAAAGAAGACATATGAGGAAGAGAGAAAGATTCTTACTGATAAACTCAAGGAGACAGAGACCCGTGCTGAGTTTGCTGAGAGATTGGTAGCCAAGCTGGAAAAGACAATTGGTGATTTGGAAGATGAACTGATATGCACCAAAGAGGAGCACCTCTGTACACAAAGGATGCTGGACCAGACTCTGCTTGACCGGGATGAGATGCAGAGCACCCCGGTCCCGCCCTGCGCTGTTCCTCCCTCTGACCCCGACTCTGCTGAGGCCACCCTGCCCGAAGCTGACCTTTAAGCTGAGGGCTGATCTTTAACTGGGAGGCTGCTTTCTCCTTTCGCCACCTCTCCCACCCCCACCCCTGGGTCCTTTTCGCCAAACTGTCTCTGCCTCTCCCCAGAGATCCCATTTGGACCAGAGGCTGAGCACCTTTGGGAACAACGTGTAAGGGAATGTGAGCACAATGCCAGGTGTCTTTAAAAGCATGCTGTGATGGACACATTGTGTAATTACCTTTTCTGTTGCTGTTGACGTAGCAGCCATTTGTAAAACATTCCAGATAATTCCATAGTTCTGAAGCAGCAGTCTAATCCCTTTCTCACTTTTGGAAGGTAACTCTTCAGCTTAATGCATATTGCCCTCTCCATAGAGGAGGGAAAAAGGTATGGGCCTGCCTTCCTGAGAGCCAGACAGCCCAGAGAAGGACTCCATTTTGGGAAACCTCATTGCTGTACAAAAAGTCCCCGCCAAACCAGAAAGGTGATTCCAGAAGGAGTTAGCCAAAAAAACAAAGACAAAAAAAAAAACACTGTTCAGGTTTTCAGCTTTACAGTATTTTGGGGCAACTTTATTTTTTTTTCCATCAGAAGTGACCAAACGAAATTAAGATGGTGAGACCTCTGAGACCAAATCCTTGTCCCAGCTCTGCCTGTTTCCCAGCCGCCCACAGAATGGATCATGTGCCCCTTATGTTGAGGTGACCACTAATTTGCTCTCCTGCCTCCTTGAAAGAAAGAATAGAAAATTATGTTTTACCACTGATTTAGCCATATGAAACTCATCACCCTTTTCTGGGTCTGAAGCTGCTGTCTCTAAAAGTGCCATCTCATTGTACATTGTATCAGTTAGTGCTGGAGAAATCTTGAATAGCTTATGTACAAAATTGTTTTTAAATTTTATATTATTTTGAAACTTTGCTTCTTTGGGGTTGGGGCACACTGGTCACCCCATCTGGCTATAAGAGCTCTCTACAGTCTGGGCTGGCAGTGTGCTGATCTTTTAAAGTTTCTTTCCCTACCCAATCCCCCCTTTTTGGTGAGGTTTCGGTGAGGTCAGTTAGGTGTGCATCCTACAGCAAAACTGGCTTAAAATGTACTCTCCTTTGGTGTCCTCTCTTTGGGGGCCGACTGGGAGAAAGAAAAAGCAATCGTGTAACTGTTATGGTACTGAACATTGATAAATGTCTTTTTGAAATAAAGAACCAGGCCCTCCAAAAATAATAATAATAATAATATGCCATTTGCTCGTATTTGGTTCATCAGTATTTTAAAACTAAAGCATTTTTTAGTGATTTGTTATTAGAGAGGGGTAAGCACTCCCTTGGGGGTATACAAAAATTGGGAAAAACATGTATAGTTTGAAAGTAAAATAACTATTTACCCTTTAAAAAAAAAATTAACGCTGACTCCATGGTGTCTGAATGTTACATTTGGAATCCACTTTTTTGTGTCTTTCTGAGTCTACTTTTTTTTCCTTTTCCTTCTTGGCTCTAAGAATCAGCCGAGGCTGATATTAGATAGGCGGGCATCATTAGGGATAGCCTTTGGCTGCAAGTGATAGAAATACAACTATAATCACTTAATGAAGTACAGGTTTATTTCTCTCCCATAACAATTCCAGAGAGAGACAAACCAGGGCTCGTGCAGTGATCCCAGGATATCATCCATTACCCGCTACCTCCATTTTTGCTGCTCTGTCATCTTTAACATGTTTTTGTTCTGAGGGAACCCCCAGGGCCTAGACTTTTAGTAGGCAGGAAGATGAGAAAAAGATGAAAGGCAAAAAGCATGAGTTACTTGAGTCTTTTTTTTGAGGAGACAACTTTCCCATAGTATACTTCCACCAGCACCTTACTGGACAGAACTGTAGCACATGGGCACCCCTAGCAGTCCAGCATCTTGGGAAATCGGTTTTGTTGGATTTTTTTCAACAGCTTTACTGAGATTTAATTCACGTGTCAACCATTTAAAGTGTACAACTGTGATTTTCAGTATATTCATAGAGTTGTGCAGTCTTTACCACAATTGAATTGATTTTTACCAACACAAAAAGAAAGCAACCCCATGCCCGTTAGCAGTCACTCCTAGTTCCATCCCCACCCCTGCCCTCGGCAACCACAAATCCATTTTCTGTCTCTCTAGATTTGCCTATCCTAGACCTTTCATGTAAATGGTATCATACAATATGTGACTTTTTATGTCTAGGTGCTTTCACTTAGCGTAACATTTTTGAGGTTCATTCATATTGTAGCATGTATCAGGGTTTCATTCCTTTTTATTGCCAAATTTTCCACTGTAATGTGTGTGTGTGTATATATATATATATACTATTCATTCATCAGTTTATGCACATTTGAGGAAACTTTTTAGTTGAGCACATTCTTACCTTGAACGAAACTTGGCTTCCGTTGGTAGGAAAGTAGGGATGGCTGTTGGTGGGCAACTAGCAGTGTCTGCCACTGTGCAGAAATGGGGTAAGGGGCTGGTATCTGGCCTCCTTTAGCAGTATATCACTGCTTCAGAGTACTGTCAGTATGAGAGGAAGTGCAGTGGTTATGAAGTCTTTGCCAATGTAGCGAGTGCCCAGTCAACTTGTTTTCAGGTTGGTAAGTACTGCCATTATTTGAGGAGAAAGCCTGGTAGGGATTACTAGGGAACATTTTAGCCTCTATGTCCAGAAAACCCTACTATTCCATCGTGATTGCTGTTACTTTGGCCTCGGCCCTACTATTTTCCACGAGTCCATAATTCTGCCACCACTTTATAGATTTGGCCTTGCAGGGATATTTTTGTTCTCCTCAGTGTTTGGCCTGCAGTATCTCCCACCAGGTGCCTTTCCTCTAGCTTCATGGTCTGACTACCTAGGGCCTTTGGAAGTAAGCTAGAGATTAGCTATCTGTCTCCATAAAAATTCTTATTAAAAGATCTTAAACATTTGTTTATTCATTTAATGAAATATCACATGAATTTATTGGACTATATTTTATATGACTTTTTAAAGACTATTTGCATTCATATAAGGTTTGTTAATTTTGAATTGGAAGTATTTGGTGATAGCATTACTTACTATATATCTAAAGAACACCTTAGATGTTGTCTACATAACTCAGAGAACAGGACATTCTGGACACTCTGGTAGACTTGAGGAGGAATTGGTCATAGGCCCTGGCCCCAGAAAAGTACTAGAGTTCATATTTCTGAATAAAGTTCCTCTAACTCTGACTTGCTCAGGCCAGAATGGGTTTGACTTGACCGTAATCTCTTCGTCAGGAAGTGCAATGTCTTGATAAACTTGTGTTTAAGTTTTGTGTTGGGATCTCTAGGCAGCGTCCCTCTGGCCTTTGCTCTTTTTTTCCCCTTAGAAAGACCCACAGGTGACCTGACTGAAAGGAGGGCAGCTTTATTTGACCTGACAGGCATTCTTGGTCAGCTAAGCAGACTCTTGTCTCATGGAAAGTACTCCCTAGGGTCCTTCTTGCCTGTTCTGGGAAGGCAGGAAGAGGAAGAGACAGGAGGCTGCAGCCAGGTGCTGCGTGCTTTGTGAAAATCCGGGACTGGCTCTGCCCTGAGGGCCTGCCCCTATCCCCACCGTCCTTGCTGGCCACCTTGGCCGTCTTCCTACAACATCCTGTGTTGCCAGCCTCACCATCTGGCTCATGCGTCAGATGTCCCTCTGAAAGGAACCTCCTTCCCTTTCCATGGGATACAACATTTCACATGCATTAAACAAGATTTAAAAGTAGATATAATAAAGATTGCTTTTTTCCCCATAACCATCTTAGCGTAGCATCGCATTTTAAAGCTGAAAGAAGGGTAACCTAACTTTTATTTTAGGAAACTGAATTCAGTATCACTTCCCAGACACAGGATGAAAAATAGGCTTTTTCTCATGGTGATTTTTAGGGAGGTGGGTGGTTTTTTCCAGGAAGGGGAATTAATTTATTGGAGTAGTCACTAATGCTCCAAAAGTGGGCACTTTAATATATATTTGTCTAATCAGTGAATGGGGTTTTTTTTGTGTGTTTTTTGTTTTTTAGATCTGTGGGCAGCTTGGTATTAGAACATAGTGTTCAAGGCAGAGAGTGGCAAGAGAGAAGATTCCAGGGGTAAATGGCAGATGTGTCATGAAGGGCCTAACACACTGAGAGGTTTAGACTATGTTCTGTAGGTGACGGAGATTCAGTGGAGGGTCTCCATCAGGTAGTGATGTGGTCACATTTGTTTCAGTGATGTTAGTGGCAGGTGCCCATTGCTGACTATATGCCAGGCATTGTGCCAGTTGCTTTTCATGCATTATCTCCTTTAATCCTCACAGTCCTGTTAAGTAGTATTGTCACCTCCGTTTTGCGGTTGAGGAAAGGAAGGCTGAGGTGGGTTGCACAGGTAGTATGTAGCGGAGCTGTGAATTTAATCCAGGGAGTCTAATCAGAGCACAGAGAAAAGGACGCCAACCATTGAGATAAGAGGAGAGGACCGCAGGGGTGTGTAGAACATGGTGGGAGACCCTGCTTGGTGGTCTCCACATTTGTTGTGCCACAAGACAGGATTGTTGAGAGTGAGAGGTTGGATGGGGGCCTGCTAAACATGAGAGTTGGAAGCTTTGACTAGGGGAAGTTTGCAAGGGAGCTGATCAGGATCAAGTGCAGGTGGACCTCAGCTGAGGCCTGGAGACGGGACTGCCCTGACGGGTTGCGGCATTGTTCTCCACACATTTGACAGCAGTAGAATCTGCTGTAACAAGGAGTGGGTTAAATATGATAAATATTTATTTCTCTCATGTTACAGTGCAAAGGGAGGAGGGTGGAGTGGCTCATTTTTCAGAACCACTCAGGGTCCTCGGTCCCTTCCATCTTGTTCCACCTTTCCATAGACTATGCTAATGTGGCTGCATGGCCAGAGCTGGGTCTCTGCACATCAGTGTTCCAGCTCCTGAAAGGGGGTAGGAGCAGAAGTGGAAAGCAAATAATTTCCTCTTAGGTAAGACAGAGGGAAGTTGTACACATCACTTCTGCTCACATTCCATTGGTGGGAACTTAGGCATCTGGCTGCAAAGAAGTCTGGGAAATGGGTCTAGCTGGGCAGCCATGTCACCAACTAAAACTCTAGTGTTGTGGAAGAAGAGGAGAATAGATCTGGGGCCCAGCTAGGAGCCCACCACAGGAGAGAAGGCTGACTGGGGGGCTGATGGAGGATTGTGGGTTTTCTGGACAGGTGTGAGGACAGCAGTGCAAGAGAGTTTAGGGTGTTGGTGAGATGTAGTTCAGGTGGTCAGCTGTGAGCTCCAGCTGGGCAAGGTAGTTAGACCAGAATATTGAAGGCCTGGAGCCTTGGGTCTAAGAGGTTGCAGCGTAGATGTGAGATGAAAGGAGTCAGTGGTTTGTGGGTAGAGTGGGATCTGGCGTTGGGTCTAGAGGTGGCTTAGTCCTGGGAGATGGTGGAGCCGTGGGTTTGGGAGGGCGACATGGTGGGATGGAGGTGTCCAGAGGTGAGGCCTTCCCAGAGTGTATTCAACATTCCCTGCAGGGGCCAGACTTGCCACCGTAGCACAGTTCCCTCCACCATCTGGCCCTGCTGTCCCCCTCACACGCACCTTCTTCCCCTCCCTTGCTTTCTACTCACTCACGAAGCCAGTGGTTCTTAGACACGCATCCCTTTTGTGCCTTCACACGTAATCTCCCTTCCTATAAATGCTGCATCATACCCCCACTTCCCATCCATCTAGGTAACCCCTCACCTGCAGAAACCACCACGCATGTCGTCTCTCCCAAGAGACTGTCCTTTTTTTTTTTTTTTTTTTAAACATCTTTATTGAAGTATAATTGCCTTACAATAGTGTGTTAGCTTCTGCTTTATAACAAAGTGAATCAGTTATACATATACAATATGTTCCCATTTCTCTTCCCTCTTGCATCTCCCTCCCTCCCACCCTCCCCATCCCACCCCTCTAGGTGGTCACAAAGCACCGAGCTGATCTCCCTGTGCTATGCGGCTGCTTCCCACTAGCTATCTATTTTACATTTGGTAGTGTATATATGTCCATGACACTCTCTTACCCTGTCACATCTCACCCCACCCCCTCCCCATATCCTCAAGTCCATTCTCTAGTAGGTCTGTGTCTTTATTCCCGTCTTGCCACTAGGTTCTTCATGGCCTTTTTTTTTTTTCCTTAGATTCCGTATATATGTGTTAGCATACTGTATTTGTTTTTCTCTTTCTGACTTACTTCACTCTGTATGACAGACTCTAACTCCATCCACCTCATTACAAATACCTCCATTTCTTTTCTTTTTATGGCTGAGTAATATTCCATTGTATATATGTGCCACATCTTCTTTATCCATTCATCTGTCGATGGACATTTAGGTTGCTTCCAGGTCCTGGCTATTGTAAATAGAGCTGCAATGAACATTTTGGTACATGACACTTTTTGACCTATGGTTTTCTCAGGGTATATGCCCAGTAGTGGGATTGCTGGGTCGTATGGTAGTTCTATTTGTAGTTTTTTAAGGAACCTCCATACTGTTCTCCATAGTGGCTGTATCAATTTACATTCCCACCAACAGTGCAAGAGTGTTCCCTTTCCTCCACACCCTCTCCAGCATTTATTGTTTCTAGATTTTTTGATGATGGCCATTCTGACCGGTGTGAGATGATATCTCATTGTAGTTTTGATTTGCATTTCTCTAATGATTAATGATGTTGAGCATTCTTTCATGTGTCTGTAGGCCATCTGTATATCTTCTTTGGAGAAATGTCTATTTAGGTCTTCTGCCCATTTTTGGATTGGGTTGTTCGTTTTTTTGTTATTGAGCTGCATGAGCTGCTTGTAAATCTTGGAGATTAATCCTTTGTCAGTTGCTTCATTTGCAAATATTTTCTCCCATTCTGATGGTTGTCTTTTGGTCTTGTTTATGGTTTCCTTTGCTGTGCAAAAGCTTTTAAGTTTCATTAGGTCCCATTTGTTTATTTGTGTTCTTATTTCCATTTCTCTGGGAGCTGGGTCAAAAAGAATCTTGCTGTGATGTATGTCATAGAGTGTTCTGCCTATGTTTTCCTCTAAGAGTTTGATAGTGTCTGGCCTTACACTTAGGTCTTTAATCCATTTGGAGTTTATTTTTGTGCATGGTGTCAGGGAGTGTTCTAATTTCATACTTTTACATGTACCTGTCCAATTTTCCCAGCACCACTTATTGAAGAGGCTGTCTTTTCTCCACTGTATATGCTTGCCTCCTTTATCAAAGATAAGGTGACCATATGTGTGTGGGTTTATCTCTGGGCTTTCTATCCTGTTCCATTGATCTATATTTCTGTTTTTGTGCCAGTACCAAACTGTCTTGATTACTGAAGCTTTGTAGTATAGTCTGAAGTCAGGGAGCCTGATTCCCCCAGCTCCATTTTTCGTTCTCAAGATTGCTTTGGCTATTCGGGGTCTTTTGTGTATCCATACAAATTGTGAAATTTTTTGTTCTAGTTCTGTGAAAAATGCCAGTGGTAGTTTGATAGGGATTGCATTGAATCTATAGATTGCTTTGGGTAGTAGAGTCATTTTCACAATGTTGATTCTTCCAATCCAGGAACATGGTATATCTCTCCATCTATTTGTATCATCTTTAATTTCTTTCATCAGTGTCTTATAATTTTCTGCATACAGGTCTTTTGTCTCCTTAGGTAGGTTTATTCCTAGATATCTTATTCTTTTTGTTGCAATGGTAAACGGGAGTGTTTTCTTAATTTCACTTTCAGATTTTTCGTCATTAGTGTATAGAAATGCAAGCGATTTCTGTGCATTAATTTTGTATCCTGCTACTTTACCAAATTCATTGATTAGCTCTAGGAGTTTTCTGGTAGCATCTTTAGGATTCTCTATGTATAGTATCATGTCATCTGCAAATAGTGACAGCTTTACTTCTTCTTTTCCGATTTGGATTCCTTTTATTTCTTTGTCTTCTCTGATTGCTGTGGCTAACACTTCCAAAACTATGTTGAATAATAGTGGTGAGAGTGGGCAACCTTGTCTTGTTCCTGATCTTAGTGGAAATGGTTTCAGTTTTTCACCATTGAGGACAATGTTGGCTGTGGGTTTGTCATATATGGCCTTTATTATGTTGAGGAAAGTTCCCTCTATGCCTACTTTCTGCAGGGCTTTTATCATAAATGGGTGTTGAATTTTGTCGAAAGCTTTCTCTGCATCTATTGAGATGATCATATGGTTTTTCTCCTTCAATTTGTTAATATGGTGTATCACATTGATTGATTTGCGTATATTGAAGAATCCTTGCATTCCTGGGATAAACCCCACTTGATCATGGTGTATGATCCTTTTAATGTGCTGTTGGATTCTGTTTGCTAGTATTTTGTTGAGGATTTTTACATCTATGTTCATCAGTGATATTGGCCTGTAGTTTTCTTTCTTTGTGACATCTTTGTCTGGTTTTGGTATCAGGGTGATGGTGGCCTCGTAGAATGAGTTTGGGAGTGTTCCTCCCTCTGCAATAGAGACTGTCCTTTTAAAATTTTATTTTTAAACTCTTTTTTCAGCTTTATTGAGGTGTAATTAACATAAGTTGTATATATTTAAGGTGTACAACGTGATGGTTTCATATAAATATACATTTTGAAATGATCACTACAGTTAAGCTAATTAGCATTCATCACCTCACATAGTTACCTTTTTTTTTTCACTATCCCCCTCCCCCTCCCTTCTGGCAACCACCTGTTTGTAGTCTGTTTCTGTTTTGTTTGTTCTTTTGTTTTTTAGATTCCACATATAAGTGAAATTATACAGTATTTGTCTTTGTCTGAATTATTTCACTTAATATAATCTATATTGTTACAAATGGCAAGATTTCATTCTTTTTTATGGCCGAGTAATATTCGTGTGTTTGTGTATGTGTGTGTGTGTGTGTGTGTGTGTATACACCACATCTTTATCTGTCCATCTATGGATGGACGTTTCAATTGCTTCCATGTCGTGGCTATTGTGAATAATGCTGCAGTGAACATAGGGTTGCATATATGTTTTCAGATCAGTGTTTTCCTTTTCTTTGGAAAAATACCAGAAGTGGAATTGCTGGTTTGGAGGGTAGTTCTATTTTTAATTTTTTTGAGGAAACTTCATACTTTTTTACATAGTGACTGCTACACCAATTTACATTCCCAGCAATAGTGCATGACAGGTTCCCTTTTCTCCACATCCTTGCCAAAACTTATTTGTGGTCTTTATGATAATAGCCATTCTGACAGGTGTGAGGTGCTATCTCATTGTGGTTTTGATTTGCATTTCCCTGATGATTAGTGATGTTGAACATCTTTTCATGTGTACATTGGCCATCTATATGCCTTTGGAAAATGTCAACTCTATTCAGGTCCTCTGCCCATTTTGTAATTGGGTCTTTTTTTTGATGTTGACTTGTATGAGTTATTTATATATTTTGGATATTAACCCCTTATCATATATATGGTTTATAAATATCCTCTCCCATTCATAGGCTGCCTTTTTGTTTTGTTAATAGTTTCCTTTGCTGTGCAAAAGCTTTTTAGTTTGATGTAGTCCCATTTGTTTATTTTTGCTTTTGTTTCCCTTGTCCAAGAGGCTGTCCTTGACCCCTAGCCTTATAAAGCCTCCTCTTGGCTTCTCTCTGGATACCAGCTAGCTTCTTCCTCTGCTTATTTATAGTTTGTAACTGAAGCTTACATACAGCCAGTTTGGCCTTCCTAATCCTCTATGTACACACTACGTATCTGCAATTAACTGGCCGTTTCTTTGCTTATATTCATATCAAATTTCTGAGACAGGCCATCTCATTGGCCCAGCTCATCTCATCCTTTCATACCAGAGCATAGCAAACCTGTGTATTACCTACTATCGGCCGATCAGTCATGTGCAGGAGAGCAGAATGAGCAGATCTAGAGCTAGCCCAGCTGCTTCCCACGCTGGGTTCAGTGCTGTGGCCGTGACGTGTGGGCACGAGGCACCCCATCATGGCTTTATCTTCCTGCCAGGCCTTGGGTATAGGAGGGGTTTTTAGGGAGATACAATTTGGCTGTTTGTCCTCACCACTCAGGAATAAATTTATATTGTACCAAAGGGATTTGATCAGCTGGTTGAATATTTGGTCATTGGTCTGTTTATTCAACTAGAACACTGAGAAGCTCTGCCAGGCCCTGGGAATGGAGAAGGCTAGGAAGCCACCCTGTTCTCACAGTCTAGTGGGGGTAGCAGGGGAGGACAGAAGAGGGGGCTTAGGGTGTATAACCAGCCAGTTATGGTACAATGAGTATGGGAGGAAAGGCTCTGAAACTGTGGGCACCCCCAGGGTTCCAGCCCCAGAGAGCCTTCCTCGAGGGCCCGGTAAAAACCTGCGAAGCCTAAACACTTGGGGAGGGCACCTCCAGCATCTCCAGAGACATGGGGTGGTCCCTGGAGGGGCAGTGGCCCCCGTTCTAAGGGGGAGCGGCTTGAGCCACTGTCTGTGGGATGGGAATGCTGCTAGGGTTTGGGTGTGGATTACGTGCACACGCGTGGCCCTTGTTCATCTGAGTGGCCATCACTTGTCCTGGAGTTTGGTTTTCTGATTGGTGTGAGGAGAGCCTATGTCTGTGAACTTCTGCTCCCCACCGCCCCCCCGCCCCCCCCAAACCCAGTGGCTCAGACCACTTTGGCCCCAGGGTATGACTGCAGCTTTGCACACACCCTGAGGCTGAGCCTCATCCTGACAGTAAGGAAATCATTTGTGGCATCAGCTGGAAACCGTCTGGCTGCCTTCCTCCTCCCCTGCTCCCCCCATTTTTATTAAAACTTTTATTTGCAAATCCAGTTCTTTCTATCCAAGAATTTGTTTGTTGGAAAACAAATACTCCATTTCCCAGAGATAAAAACCAAAAATGTCCATCTTGTGGAAAGCTGCATCACATTAGGTCAAGGGGGACTTCTCTTCTCAGGATGGTGAAAGCAGTCTGGCCTGGCCTCCCAGCCCACACTACCATGGTTGCACCCAGGGCAGGAGCTGGGGAGAAGTTGGGGGGTCAGGCCTAAGGTGGTCCCACGAGGCTGGACCTCCCCCAGGAGCTTCAGGTTTGACCCTGAACCTTTCGGGGAAGTCCCTGCAGAGGCTGGGCAGGAGAAGCGGCCCCTCTCATGCTCCCATCCGGAGGCCCTGCCCACCCTCTGCCCCGTCTCAGGAAAACAGACACCCGCTGTCTTTGCCGGAGGTTTCCCAGGCTTGGAGAAAACCCTCTGGGCCATCACACGCTCACTGAGTACACGGCTTACTGGGAAGTCTGCTGTTCAGGTGACAACGTTCAGTGTCCCTTGGTCTGAGAGACCGGCCTTGGTTCCCCTCTTTCTCTCAGCCCCTTGCTCAATCCCCTACTTCTAAAACACGTCCCTGCACCTCCACTTCTCTTCACTGCGTCACCAACCCTCTGGTCCAGGCCCCCATCACTCCTGCCCGGACACCTCAAGCCCTTCTAACCAAGCTACCCCCCAGCCTCCCCGACTCCCGGCCACTCTCCTCACAGCTGCCTGAGCCATCCTGTGACAGGGGACCCTCCCGACCAAAGGCCCGTCTGGATTATCACAGTGGATGAGTGTGGCACAGCTTGATTCTCCAGAACAGCTGCAGACCCCAGAAGCCTGGGCAGGAATTCCAGAAGGAATTGCACAGGAAGTATCGCCTGCCTCCCCTGGAAGCTGTGGGTGAAGGGAGGAAACCACAGGAAACAGAGCAAGGCCAGGGTGGTTATACTAGACAGAGGACTTCTTGGGCTGGGGAGTGTTCCCAGAAAAGAAGCCACCACTGGCTGTGTGGTCACCTGGAGGCCTCGAGGTCCTTGGGGCTCAGGAAAAAGGAAGGCTGGCCCCAGCATGACCTCGGGCTCCTTTTCTAAGCTGCAGGCCAGGCCAGGGGCCCTCTCAGAAGCCCAGCTGTTCTTTGTCCCGAGTCACTTTGTGCTGTGGTCCGTCCAACTGGTATCCCACAGACTGTCCTCACTGTCCTCTCCCTCACTTGGCCCTTCCTGTCCCCCTCATCCTCATCTTAGCCCCCTCCCCCCCCTACTGGCCCCTCCCTCCCCAACCCCCTCCCTGACTCAGCCCCAGTCAGCGACTCCCCTTTCTTTCTCGAAAAAGTCCATCTTGTGTTCCTGGGACACCCCTCCCCTCTCTCAAAAGACCTTTCTCATCTCTCCCTCTTGCCAACACTACTGTCCCCTCCCACCCTGGGTCCCCTCCCAGGGTGGTCTTCATTCCCTGTGATTTTCCCATCTCTGGTGGTCGCTCCTCGATCCAGCACTTCCCTCCACTCTCCATTCAGTCTCCCCTGCCTGGAAGAGGAGGGCTCAAGCACCCCTGGGGCATCTCTTGGCTTGTTCGGGTGTCAGCACCCTGACCTGGGACTAGTGTCCTTACTCTCTGGGATGCCTTCCTCTGCAGGTCCCAAGACTCCCAAGGCGACCAGATTCAGTGTCCTCAGTCCTCCTCCTCCTGACCCTACCAACCACATCACCCTGCTTGAGACCCTCTCTTCCCTCAGTGCTTCTTTCCTGGGTCTTTTCTTCCTCTTACCTTCTACACAGACTTCTTTCTCCCCCATCGCCCCTAACGTGAGGGCTTCCTGAGGCTCCTAGCCCAGTCTTCGTTCTCCATCGCGTCCCTAAGGTGTTCCATCTATGCTCAGATTCCTGCTCTGTGCCCAGCACCTCCACACCTGGGGCTCTGGTCCAGGCCTTTTTGAATATCTCTTCCTGGACATCCCCACCTGGATGTCACACAGCTACCTCAAACCCAACGCAGACAACACAAAACTCGTCCTCTCCATTTTCAGTCCTCCATCAGGACCTCCCCAGGGAGCTACCTTCACTCCTGTTGTGGTTCTTACTGAGTCATCCAGGGGCAGAAATTTGGGTCTCTCTGGCAAGCCCTCTCCAGCCCCCCATCCTCCGGAGAGAGTCTTGCCTGTAGGCCAACCTCTCCTATGCCCTCTGCTCCCTCCCCCAGTTTGGCAATAACAACTTGTTTGGGTCTCCTGTTCCCATTTTCTTCCCAGTGCTACCCTGGTTACCAGAGTTACCTTCTTTTTCCTTTTTTGAAAATCACTCAAGCATTTATTTTAAGCATTCTGAAAAATTGGTATGAGAAATGTTTTCCTTCAACAAGTATGGATGCATAGCTTCACGTGAACATCAAAGACGTGTATTTTGGAGTCTGTTAACATTGTAAGCTCCCTAAGCAGTGAAGGACCAGTCCACCCTCTCCTCTGCAACTTCTTCTAGCACTTAGGGCTTATGAAATATAATGATTTCTTGGAGCAAAGAGTAATTTTACTGACCAAATAAAGGTAATCGTCCCACTTCCCACTGAGAAATATACACATATGGAATTCATTATTCCAAGAGTTCCTACTGGCAGAAAAAAAATCTAAATGTATTCAAAAGCCCTGGAGAAAGGTATGCCGGAGACAAGGTTGGTTTCTAAGACACACACTCCTGAAAAAAAAGAGAGAGAAGGATGGACTTAATTCTTAATGCTGATCTACAGGGTGAGATGTCCATGTGTAGGAAGTTTTTACATGAGACCAACTGATGGAGTGCCTTTCCCACAGCATAACATAGTGCTGGCTCATATGTTTATGCATTCACTCAACCTGTATTTAAGCATGTACATGATCCAGCTAGAGTTCCTGGAGTTGCTTTTCTAGTAGTGATAACAACTTCAGCCCAACAGCCCTGACCTCTGGACCCAGACCTGAGACCACAAGGCGCCTACTGGGGTTGGGCTGCTGCCTGTGGCCGTGAGCCACTAAGGAAATGACCCATGACCTAGACATCATCGACTCCCTGCTCTAATTCACCAGCACAAACATCACTTAGAATGTCATTCTGAAGAGCTGACATTGTTGGCTGACCTACCATGGAAGGGAGGCATCAGCAACTGCCACGGTGACTTCATGACAAATGCCTTCCCTCACTCCTTCTTGCCCCAAGAATTAGGTTCCTTGATTTATTTTCAAAAATTTTTATGCAGCAAAATTAGAAAGTGCACAGTACCTTTGTTACAAATATACTTTCTCATCTAGGCACAGAATACCAGGAAGCGGCCTTGAAATTATTTTCGAAGATCTAAGGAAAATATATTTTTGTGCAAGTGTACTTGCTACAGTAAGCATTTGATTAACTTCCTGTTGTCTGGGAGGAAATGCCAAGTGTGGATATAGGACTAGAGTATAGTGTTGGGTTAATTAATCTTTAACAATAAGAGGGAGAAAAAAATATTTTGAAGTCTAATGTTGCCTCTTCCTACCTTCCATGTCTCTTAACCTCTCTTTAATATTTTTCCTCATTTTAACTTTCTGTACTGCATTCTGGGTAGCTTTTGGTAACCTAGCTTCTGATTCACCAATTCTTTTTTTTTTTTTTTTTTCAGTTGTGGTTCTTCTGCTCTTTAATGGAATTTGGGTTTTAAAGTTCTGTGTCTGTATTTTTCATTTCTAAAAGCTCTCTTTTTTTTTTCTTGTAAAAATATATCTCTTTTTACCTAAGTAGTTGCTTATGTTTTTCATTGCACCTTTTGTTTCTTTAATTATTGTACACATTCCTTTTTAATAATCTGGATCTACTAATTCCATTTCTTGAAGTTCTTAGAAATTTGAAGCTGTTCATGCTTTTGCTGACTTTCGCTCGCAGTGGATTCTTTTCGCATGTGGGCCATAAATTTGGATTGTGACCTCATATTCTGCCTGGCCTTATTTGTCAAAATCTCATGGGACAGTAAGACATGAATAAGAAATAATACAGGGAGGGGGGCGGGTGATGGTGCAGGAAGGATGACAAAAATTTTAATTATTTCCAGATTATTTCATTATGTACCTAGAAAATGCAGGAGACTCAACTGACAATTAAAACTAATAAAGCTATCAGACAAACTATTGGAACTAATAAAAAAGCAAAAACAACAAAAAACAAAGGAAAGAGGCCCAGTAAAGAATAACTTACTAAAACCATTAGCATTCCAAGAAGCCAACAATACCCAATAAGGGTACCTGATTTTTTTTAAAGGATTTTATAAAAAATAACTTTAAAAACAGCTATATAATATGCTTAGGAATAAACAGGTCAAAAAATGTGCAAGACGTATAAAAACCTATCAAACATTACTGAAGTTATTGAACTTTTTAAAAAGGAACCCTGAATTAATGGAGATGTCAAACATATTCCTGGATACAGAGATGCAAAATTATAAACATATCAGTTCTTCCCAAATTAGCTAATAGGTTCAATACAGTTATAAATGAGCACTTTTTAAATGAACGTAGGAGGAATTCCAGTGGGACAGAATGGCTAGAGGGGGCTAGAGTTGGGAATTTCCCTTCTACCAGGTGGAAGGCTAGAGCTGACTAGAGTTGGGTATTTCAAGAGAAAAATTACAAGGTATACTAAAAGGCAAAAAACAATTTGAAAATACAGAGCAAACATCAGAACTGGACGTGGGAGGGATATTGGAATTATCAGACCACAAATTTAAAACAACTGTGATTAATATGCTAAGGGCACTAATGGATAGAGTAGCCAGCATGCAAAAACAGATGAGCAGTGTAAGCAGAAGAAGAAATGCTAGAGATCAGAAGCATGACAGAAATGAAGAGTTCCTTTGATGAGTTTATTAGTAGACTGGAACAGCTGAGGAAAGAATCTGGGCTGAAGATATCTCAATACAAACCTCCAAAACTGAAAAGCAAATAGAACAAAGACTAAAAGACAAAACAAACAATCAAAAAGAGCAGAATATTCAAGGTCTGTGAGACAACACAAAATGTGTAGCATACATGTAATGGGAGTACCAGAAGGAGAAGAAAGAAAGGAACATAGAAATACTTGAGCCAGTAATTACTGGAAATTTTTCTAAGTTAGTGTCAGACAAGCCACAGATCTAGGAAGGAACTCAGAGAACATCAAGCAGGATAAATGCCAAAAAAGAAAGAAGGAAATAAAGGAAGGAAGGGAGGGAGGAAGGAATGAGGGAGGGAGGGAAGAGAGGAGGGAGGGAGGGAGGAAGGGAGGAAGGGAAGGAAAGCAGGAAGGAAGGAGGGAAGAAAGACTAGGCATATCATTTTCAATCTACAGCAAATCAAAAATAAAGAAAAGAATTCTGAAAGAAGCCAGAGGGGAAAAACACCTTACCTACAGAGGAACAAAGGTAAGAATTAACATCTGACTTCACCTCAGAAAACATGCAAACAAGAAGACCGTGGAGTGAAATTAAGATGTAGGGAGAAAAAAAACTCACCAACCTAGAATTCTTTACCCTGCAAAATTTCCTTCATAAGTGAAAGCGAAATAAAGACTTTCTCTGACAAACAAAAATTTAGGGAATTTGTTGCCATTGGCCTTTTTATTTTTACAGGAAATGTTAAAGGAAGTTCTCTAGAGGGAAGGAAAGTAATATAAGTTGGGAACTTGAATCTACACAAAGGAAGAATGTTGAAAAAGTAGTAAGTGAATGTAAAATAAAATGAACTTAGCAGGCTTATTCTAAAATTTATCTGGAAGAAAAAATGTTCAAGAATAGATAAGAATATTTTGAAAAACATAGCCAATGATGGTGATTGGTAGTAGTGATGATGGTTGGGGGGGTAGATTACTAAGGATTTGAAAAATGTATCACTGGAACAGAATAGAGAGGCCAGAATTGGGCACATTTACATGTGAAAATGGGGGAACAATTTTTATTTTTATAAATTTTTTTTTTTTTAAATTTTTGGCTGTGTTGGGTCTTCGTTGTTGTACGTGGGCTTTCTCTAGTTGCGGCTAGTGAGGGCTACTCTTCATTGTGGTGCACAGGCTTCTCATTGCGATGGCTTCTCTTGTTGAGGAACATGGGCTCTAGGTGCATGGGCTTCAGTAGTTGTGGCACAGGGGCTCAGTAGTTGTGGCTCACGGGCCCTAGAGTGTAGGCTCAGTAGTTGCGGCGCAAGGGCTTAGTTGCTCCGCGGCATGTGGGATCTTCCCGGGCCAGGGCTTGAACCCGTGTCCCCTGCACTGGCAGGTGGATTCTTAACCACTGCACCACCAGGGAAGTCCCTGGGGGAATGATTTAAACCATATTTTCTTAAGATAAGAAAACTATTCAAATGCTGGTTTTGAAAAATTATCTATTTGGAGAAAAATTCAATTAGAAAGTCATCTTACAACCTTCTCAAAAATTAATATTAAACAACCTTATGCTACAAATTTAAATGTGTTAAATACACAATAGAAAAAAATTAGTTTTCAGACTATATAAAACAATAAGTGAAAGATAAACAACCTGATATGAAAAAAACTAGACAAAGGATATGAATGTAAAATTTACGGAGGCGAACATAAATATGTTCAACAAACACAAGAAAGAGGTCACCTCCTCTGAAGTCAGGGAGATGCAGTGAAATGCAGCAAGGGGATCTTTTCTTTTTAATAACATGTATCAAGAATTAAACTCACTTTTAATATCAAGTGTTGACGGTGAAGGAATTTGGTACCTTCACATACTGTTGGTAGACCTGAAACTTAGTAGAGCATTATTTATAACTGTAGCAAAAATAGACACAAACTTATCAACAAGAGTCAGGTGAAGTGTGGATACTGCCTAGTAATTAAAGTAAATCTGGAGGAACTGACCTGGGAGAACATCCTGTTTGTTAAATGCAAAAAAACGAAGTTGCAAAACACTATGTACAGTAAGATGAACTTTATGAAAAAAATAAACTACAAGCAGGACTCTGTAAAGGTGTAGATAGAGGTCTGGAAGGGTACATGCCAAGCACCCAAGGAGTGAGAAGGGAGTAACAGTTACTGAGTGTTTGCTTTGTGCTATGAGATCCTTTACATGATTCTTTACAGATTCTTTACATGTACTAGCTCTAATCTTCCCAGCAATTCTGAGGGGATAAAACCCTGGAGACTCTTAAATCTAAAGATTTGTATCTTTCTTCAGTTCAAGGACATTTTCTGAAATTATGTATTTGATTGTGTACTCCCCAGAAGTCTGTTTTCCCTTTCTATAACTCTTCCTGCATTGATTCTCTAGATCTTTTAATTTTTCTCTCATGTTTCTCACCTCTTTGTCTTTTTGTTCTCTGTTTTAGGTCTCAGTGGTTATCAAACTTGAGGTGCACCCCAATCTCCTGGAAGGCTTGTGAAAACACAGATTGCTGGGCCCCACTCCCAGTTTCTGATTTAGTAAGTCTGGAACTGGAACCCAGAAACTTTCATGTTAAAAAGTTCCCTGGTGATACTGTTGCTGGTGGCTGGTTATCACATTTTGAGAACTACTGTTCTCAGGTATTTCTTTCACTTTGCATTTTTTTAGTTTGACAATTACATTTTTAATTTTCATGGACATTTTTATTGTTTTCAATTTTCTCTTTTTGGATGACTTTTTTCCTTTGTCTATGGAAGAAAAACCTCCTAAAACCTCACTGAGGATACTAAGTAGATTTTTTAAAAATGTTATTTCCTATCCCCCACACTATCCCCGTTTCTCCTGGGTTCATAGCTCTGTTTATTTATCTTGGTTCTTTTTTATGGGTTGTTGGTTTTACTCAAAGATCTGGGGATCCTTGGCTATCCATTTATATCTGTGAATGAAGGATTTGTGTTTTAATATAGGTGGCTCTTATTGGTCTTCTCTACCATCATAGGATCTATTTTTTCAACAGCCCTCTCCTCCAAGTTGGAGCCTTGAGCATGTTGACTGGCAAGATTCCATTTAGAGGTCATGACCAGGACTACTTCTCTCCCAGCCCCCAATAAAATGGGGAAGTCTTTTCTTGGGATGGCAGCACTGGCACGAGGAACCCCAGGCTTCCCCCCAAATCCTGTCTAGTTTCTTTTATAGGGCACCCTCTGGTTTGGCCTGGGTGGGTGCCATCTTGGCCTACTGTTGTGCCTACTCAAGACAGAGGCAAGCATAGGGTGTATGTTCTCTTGGACACAATTCTTTCCAGGTGGGCCTAAGACTCGCCATGATTTCTCCTCCCCACTGTCTCCTGCCTTCTGTGCCTGTACCTTCTGACAACAGAGTCTTCCCAGGCCCCCGTGAGAGGTGGTTCTTACTTTCTAGGCATCTACCTCTGTGGCTGCTTCCTCTGCTCTGCCCATCAGGATGGTTCCATCTGATTTTCTTCAAATTCTTCTGGTAGCCCCCTCTCCCGTTCTTAGTGCTGTACTTTTTATTTCCTTTTGTCATTTCTTAAACTAGTGTAAGCAATGTTAAAATGGGACTCTTCAGTTTGTCTGAGTCACCGATGTGATAGACAATCAGATTCCACCAAGTCTGAGACAGACCACCACATGCAGAACTTATAAAGAAAATGTCCAAGGAATGTTCCATTTCAAGAATACAAGGGAAGAGCAAGGAAGAAGAAATTGGGAGAACTTCTTTGGAGACAGTCTTATTCTAAATCCCTCCCCCCCCCCACCACCTGCCTATAGGCCACCCACAGGAGGGCTGGGCCACAGTGAACAAGAGGGAGAGCGGGGATCAGGGAGAGAGAAGCTGACCAGCCTCCCAACCCTGCTCCCTCCTCTTTCCTCTAGCTGCTCTGTAGGAGATTGGGAAGAGCTGGCCCCACTCCCTTTGCCTCCTACACTCTCACAAGAAGCCTGTGAGTCTGGGTAGCTGCTCTGTCTCTGGTCCTCACTCTCCTTTCTCTCCTACCCTGTCTCTTCCCTCTTCCTGCTTTCATTCCTCGCCTGCCTCTCCCCTCTCTCATTTATTGCCAATAATACCAACCTCACATTGTTAAGTTCTCATCGCCGCTTATCAAGGACTATTACACTCCTCCCTTCTGCTCTCTTTCTGTTTATTCAACAAACACCACTGCAGACTGTGGTGGTGGATCTTAGAGGACAATAAGAAAACACAAGCACAAACAGTGCAATCAATCTCCAAGAGAGGGCAATGTGAGGGAGAGGCCCCAAATTCAGCCGGGGGTGTCAGGAAGGCTTCCCAGGAGCCAAGTTTTGAGGAAGAGTAGAGCTGGCCAGGAGAAGCGGATTTGGGAGGAGTCTTCCTGGCCAGAAAGAGCATCGTATGCAGAGTTCTAGAGACACACCAGAGGGTCACACATTCAGGAAGTGACATGCTCTGCCACTTTATTCCCCTTATTGTACACCTCAACCCTGAGAGGTAAGCAGTGCAGTGTAAAATACCTCTATTTTACAGATCAGGAAACTGAGACTCAGAGAATCCATTCCACAAGCACTTCCAGACCAGCAGTGTTTGCCAGGGAGTGCAGGAGAAGCTGACAGTGAAGAGAGAAGGATTTGATTGTTGCACTGGACTAGTCATATTAATTATAGGATTCTTGAGACTGGAAGATTTTTATTATTCAAGAGTGATCAGAAAGCCATGGAACCTGCTGGAAATTTTACTAGGGGCAGGAATAAAGGCGTTTTCTGCTTATACTCTCTGTAGTCCCACTTGTTCAAAGTAAGGGGTAAATTCATTACAATGATTAATGAATTTACCCCTTACTTTTCTCTCTTTCTTTCTCTCTTTCTTTCTTTCTTTTTCTTTCTTTCTTTCTTTCTTTCTTTCTTTCTTTCTTTCTTTCTTTCTTTCTTTCTTTCTTTCTTTCTTTCTTTCTTTCTTTCTTTCTTTCTTTCTTTCTTTCTTTCCTTCCTTCCTTCTTTCTTTCTGTCTTTCTTTCTGTCTTTCTTTCTCTCTCTCTCCTTCCTTCCCTCCCTTCCTCCCTCCTTCCTTCCTCCCTTCCTCCCTTCCTTCCTTCCTCCCTTCCTCCCTTCCTTCCTTCCTCCCTTCCTCCCTTCCTTCCTTCCTTCCTTCCTCCCTTCCTTCCTTCTTTCTTTTTCTCTTTGCTTTTCAATTTAGGAAGTTTCTTTTTTTAATTAATTTTTATTGGTGTATAGTTGCTTTTTTAGGAAGTTTCTATTCACATATTTTCAAGCTCATTAATTCTTTCCTCTGTCCTGTCCAATCTACTGACAAGCCCATCAAAGGCATTTTTCATTTCTGTTAAGAGTGTTTTTCATTTCTAGCATTTCCTTTTGATTCTACCTCAGAGTTTTTATCTCTCTGATTACACTACCCATGTTTCTACATGCTATCCATTTTTTTCCCATTAAAGCCCCCAGTGTATTAATCATAGTTATTTTAAATTCCTAGTCTGATAATTCCAAAATCTCTGCCATATTTGAGTCTGGTTCTGATACTTTGTCTCTTCAAATTGGGTGTGTTGTTGTTTGTTTGTTTGTTTATTGTTGTTTTTTGCCTTTTAGCATGCCTTGGAATTTTCTGTTGAAAGCTGGACATGATATATTGTGTAAAATGAACCAATAGGGCATTAATGTGAGGTTTTATATTTATCTGTCTAGGAATTAGGATGTGTTTACTACTTGCAGTAACTGTGGTGTCAGAGACTAAAATTTCTTTTAGTGTTCTTGTTTTTGTCTGCCCTGTTGTCATTAAGTTTCCTTAGAGACTCCTTCTTAAATAGAACCTGAGGTTTGCAACCTTTTAGCTATAAGTAATCCCCTGTTGTTGTACAGGAGTTCTGTAGACGTGGAGGCGAGGTGTGGGGAAGGGGATGCACTCTATGGTACTATGATTGGATCTCAATCTTTTAGTAGGCCTGTGTCCCTGAGCATCATAAGTGCTTCTCAGCTCCCTCACCCCTTAAGTGAGACAGGAAGGCTATAGGGGACTGGAGTTGAATATTTTCCTTTCCTCAGGTTGGTTAGTCTTGGGCAAAACTCAAGTCAGTCAGGCTATGGTAAAATAGTTTCTCTTGAGGGCAGGCCATGTTAAGGAGAAAAGAATGCTCTGGGCATATTCTAAATTGGTTACTCTCTCCCTCCTCTGCCAGAAGCAAAAGGGGAACCTTCTCCAATCTTCACATGAGACGCTGAGGGGCTCCTGGAAGTAATAAAAGTGTTGGGAATCCCCACGACTGTCCCCTCCAGAGTTTTTTGCTCTCAAGCTTGTCTATGTTGAGCTTCCAGCAATTTGTCAATTATAGTTTGTGTTCCTATCAGTACTGGCTCCAGCTGCAAGCTTCTGGTCCTGGGATTCTCCTGGTAAGATATGGTTCTCTGTATCCATCTGTTTCTCTAGTTTTCAGGGAAACAGTTTGCCCTATGATGTCAATTCTCTGGATCTAAAAAGAGTTGTTGATTTCCAGTTCGTTTAGCTTTTTTCTTGTGCGAGAATGAGGGTGATGACTTCTAAACTCTCTACATAATATCCCAAAGTGCAAATAACCCAAATGTCCATCATGTGATGACTGGATAAACAAAATGTGGTATATCCATACAACAAAATATTATTCAGCTATAAAAAGGAATGCAATACTGATATATGCTACAAGTATGAACCATGAAAACATTGTGCTAAGTGACAGAAGCCAGTCACAGAACACCACATGTTATATGATTTCATTTATATGAAATGTCCAGAATAGGTAAATATGTAGAGACTATAAATGTTATGGTTTATTTCTGGACTCTCAAGTCTATTCCATTGATCCATATGCCTATCCTTATGCCAGTACCACACTGTCTTGATTACTGTAGCTTTGTAGTAAGTTTTGGAATCAGAAAGTTTAAGTCCTCCAACTTTGTTCTTCTTTTTTGAGATTGTTTTGGATATTCTGTGTCCCTTATATTTCCACATGAATTTTAGGACCAGCTTGTCATTTCTGAAAAAAAAAGAAAGAAAAAACCCCGGCTAGGATTTTGATTAGGATTGCATTGAATCTGTAGGTCAATTTAGGGAGTATTGCCATCTGAACAATAAGTCTTCCAATCCATGAACATGGGATGACTTTCCAAAGCTTCTTTAATTTCTTTCAGCAATGTTTTGTAGTTTTCTGTGTACAAGTCTTGCACTTATTTTGTCAAATTTATTCTTAAGTATCTTTATTCCTAAGTATTTATTCTTTCTGATGGTATTGTATATTGAATTGTTTTCTTAATTTCATTTTCAGATTGTTTATTGCAAGTATATAGAAATACAGTTGATTCTTGTATGTTGATATTGTATCCAGTAACCTTGCTGAAGGAATATAATTGATTTTTTATATTGAATTTGTACCCAGCAAATGCACTAAACTCTCTTATTAATTCTAATACCTTATATTGTTGTGCAACCATCACAACAACACAATACAAAATGTATTGATGGACCTCACAGTCTTTAATCTGTTATGTGGCAAACTAATTGATTGATTGATTTTCTAATAATTTACCAATCTTGTATTACTTGAATGATGCAACTTGATGATGATGTAGCATTCTTTTTATATCTTGCTGTACAGTATCTGATATAATAGCATTTTTAAAAATGACTTTTAAAATCTATGTTCATGAGTGATAATAGTTTCTAATTTTCTGTTCTTATACTTTCTGTGTCAGATTATGGCATCAGGGTTTTGATGCCAAACCCCAAAAGGAAAAATGGATTGGGGATATTCCTTCTTTTCTATTCCCTGGGAGAGTTCATGTACGGTTGCAATTATTTATTTTTGATTAATTGTGGACACTGTTGAAGTGACTTGGATCTGGAGTTCTCTTTGTGACAAGATCTTTGACTACTGATTCAATTTCTTTGGAAGCCTATGAATATTTAGTTTTCTATCATCCTTGAGTTATATTTTCCCTAGCAACTTCCCTATAAATTTTAAATGTATACATAATATTTACAAAATTATTTTGTTATATTTTTAATGTCCATAATGTTGGTAGTTATTTCACTTTTTTATTCATGATATTGGATACTGTGCCTTCTTCTTCTTCTTCTTTTTTTTTTAACATTTACCAGTTTATTAAAGGATATAATAAAGGATACAGAGTAACAGCAGATGAAGAGATACATGAGGCAAGGTCTGGGACTTGGAGTGTGTCACCCTCCCAGTATGTGGATGTGTTTACCCATCAAGAAGCTCTCCCAACCCACTGTTATTGGGATTTTATGGAGACTTCCTCACATAGGCATCATCAATTCTTAACTTAATTTCTAGCTCCTCTCCCCCGTCTTGAGGATGGGGGTGGGGCAGGGCTGACAATTCCAAGCTTCTAATCATGGGTTGGTCCTTCTGGTGACCAGCCCCCATCCAGCCATTCAGGAGCCCATCAGAATCACCTCATTAGAAGAATAGATGTTCCTAGTGCTCTCAGGATTTTACAAAGATTTTAGGACCTCTGTGCCTGGAACTGGGGACAGAGACCAATACATATTTCTATTATCTCACAGCAGGCCTTTGTTAAAGAGAACAGGACACTCTGGGTTACTTTTCATATTTTAAAATGAGTACTTTCCCCTCCCCCTGCTGGAAGCACCATGGATTTTCCTCCAGTCTTCACAGTGAGAACCTGCTAGTGTAATGACAGGTCTTATCAGAGTTCAATTTTCAAAATCTTTTCAAATAATAAACTTCTAACTTTGCTGATCCTCTCTATTGCATCTGTATTTCATAAATTCCTTTATTCCTCTGCATTTATTTGGATTTGTTTTGCACTTTCTCTACATTCAAATATTTAAGTGTTTTTTCTTTTCTAATATATGCATTGCAGCCACTACCTTTTCTTCTAAATACTGCTTCAGCTGGATCACATGAGTTTTTTAAAAATATATTTTTGACTGCATTGGGTCTTCATAGCTGTGCGCGGGCTTTCTCTATTTGCAGCGAGCGGGAGCTACTCTTCATTGTGGTGTGCGGGCTTCTCATTGCAGTGGCTTCTCTTGTGTGGAGCACGGGCTGTAGGCATGTGGGCTTCAGTAGTTGTGGCTCGTGGGCTCTAGAGCGCAGGCTCAGTAGTTGTGGCACATGGGCTTAGTTGATCTGCGGCATGTGGGACCTTCCTGGACCAGGGATCGAACTCGTGTCCCCTGCATTGGCAGGCAGATTCCCAACCACTGTGCCACCAGGGAAGTCCCTGGATCACATGAGTTTTATTATTTACCATTTTCATTATTATTCAGTTCAAAATACCTTCTGATTTCCATTATGATTCCTTAACCCACTGGTTATTTATGAGTGTATTCACTAATATCAAAATATACAAAAATTTTCTAGTTATCTTTTTTGTTGTTGTCAGTTTCTAGAGTAATGGCATAGTGGTCACAGAACATGCTCTATGTGTTTTCATTCTTTTCAAATTTGTTTTATAGCTTTATGGTAAATTTTTATAAATGTTCCACATGTGCTTGCAATGAACATGTATCTATAAGTTGTCAGGTACAACAATGTGTCTGTAGGTGAAGTTTCTTAATAGCATTGCTGAAATGAGCTCAAAAATATTGCTGATTTTAGTATACTTTTT